>NW_024351646.1:477557-596517 GCF_902729225.1 Pteropus medius | reverse complement strand
AGTTAGATTTCTTTTCATCACCACATATTTAACCCTTTCACCCCTATCTACCTCCCCCCTTACCCCTTCCATCTGGTAACCACTAGTCCACTGTCCATGAGTCTCTGTCATGTTTGTTGCCCTTAGATTTATGTCCCTCGTACACATGATAACATGTGGTTTTCAACTTTTTCTGTCTGGCTTATTTTGCTTAGCATGATTATCTCGAGGTCTGTCCATGTTGTCTCACGTGGCAGTATTTCATCTCTTATAGCTGAGTAATATTTCATTATATGTATGTGCCACATCTTCTTTATCCAGTCATCTATTGTAGAACACTTCAGTTGCTTCCATGTCCTGGCCACCATGAATAATGCTGCTATGAACATCAGTGTGCATATATCTTTTCAGATAAATGTTTTCAAGTTTTTTGGATAAATACTCAGTAGAGGGATTACTGGATCATATGGTAAATCAATTCTTATTTTTTTGAGAAACCTCTATACTGTTTTCCACAGTGATTGTACCAATTTGCAGTCCCACCAGCAGTGTATGAGGGTTCCTTTTTCTCCATATCCTCTCCACTTGTTATTATCTGTCCTGTTGATAATAGCCAATCTAACAGGTGTGAGACGGTATCTCATTGTGGTTTTGATTTGCATTTCTACTCTGTCTAGTTCTTAATAGTTATCCAAGCACAGAATTTGCAGTCTATTTTAAACTTTATGACTGTAATCCATAGTAAGAAGTATATTTCTCTTCATTGGAGTCCAGTCTACCCATTTCTCTGTGTAAGTGGAAGAAAGGTTTAATGAATGAAATGTTCCCTAATGTTTCCTAGTTTATTGTATTTTAACAAAGCTCACCCCAAACCATTCAAATGCTCATGGAACCTGCAGTTTGAAAAATGCTGTGTTTATAATTGTTGAATCTGAGTGCTAGCTACATGAATATTCTATCAATACAATTGTACGTTTGAAATTTTCCATAATAAAAAGTTAAAACTGTTACAGAAGTGGTTTGTTGGATCTCCACATTGGCGTGGGAGGTGGGTAGCTGTCATTTGTTTTCTACAGGCCTGCCCTTCCCCCAAAGCCCTCTCCCTAGCTGCAAGAATTTCTTCTCCAAGGGCCTCAAGACACCCTGCTCTATAAATGCTAGCTTCTATTTCTTGACATCTGACATTCCATAATATTTTCCAAATAATGGCCCCAGAACTCCTTCCTGCTTCCTCTCCCCTCAGGACCCCTCTGGCTTCTCCAGACAGAAGATCCATCCCTTTGCCCAGCACCAGAGGTCCTCCTGCCTTCCCTCCTCCAAAACCCAGGGTCTCTAAAAATCTGTCTCCACCTGTAACACGGGAATAATACCCATTAAATGAGCCAAGACATAGGAAACACCTAGAACAGTGTCTGGTAGGTAGATATGGTTAGTAACTGTTAGCATTTGCTATGTGTGCCAGATAATAGGGACACAGCAAAGGATATTTCAAATTTCAGGAATCATGTATTGGTGGGGTCTACGTACACTAAAGTAGTAAATTGGTGTGCAATGTAACGTTAAGAAGTGGCAAGCATTAAGGAAAACAAAGGGGGTGGAGAGTGATGGAATGTATTTTACACAGGGTAATTAGGGAAGGCAACTCAGGAGTTGACCTTACAACAAACACCTGCAGATAGAGGGAAAGCAAGCAAGGAGGAGGATATCTGGTGTAGGGGGATGATTTCGCCATGGCACTCTGGATGCCTTGCGTGTCTCCACGTAAGCCACGTAGGCAAGCTGATCTAACTATTGGCAGAACTCCTTGTGATCTTCAGAACACAGAGCATGAAAGGCTTGTGAGGAACTGCTTTGAGGCTAGTTCTCATAAACCTTTCTATCTACCAAGGTGGTTATCATGAGACAGTATCTTATCACCTGAGATCTTGTGAGGTATGAGGCTTTCTGTCCTCCTCCCCCAACTTAGGGCTATACAACTGCTTAGCATGGAATTAGCTCCTCTGCAGCAGGGTGTCCTACCACTCATGCTG
This sequence comes from Pteropus medius, assembly GCF_902729225.1. Lineage (NCBI taxonomy): Eukaryota > Metazoa > Chordata > Mammalia > Chiroptera > Pteropodidae > Pteropus > Pteropus medius. The sequence continues at coordinate 594,508 of NW_024351646.1, read as the reverse complement.
TAGCCATCTGGCCCCTTTTGTTTCAGTGTTACACAAGGGACATGAGCTGGCATCTGTGGCTATTCCTGCTTTTGCTGTCTATGTAAGTAGCAAATAACTTTGACTGGAATAAGGGTTCATTACTGGCCAAATCTGTCAGCCTTGCCTCTGGGAAAGGGAAATTACAGGCAGAAGGAAAAGCAAGCAAGTACAAAGGCCCTGAGGTGGGAGCTTGCTTGGTATGTGTAAGGAACAGCAAAGTCAGTGCAGCGGGAGCAGAGAGAGCTGGGGGACAGGTGGCAGAAGGTGAAGTTGGAGAGGTGACAGGGGCCTGGTCCTGTCAGGACTCACTGGCCATGGGGAAGACTTTGGCCTTTTTCCTGAAAAAGCTGTAGCCACAGCAGGGGTCTGAGCAGAGGAGGCCTTTGGGTTGACTTGATTTGTAACAGGACCCTCTCTGGCTGCTGTGAGGACAGAGGAGGGGGCAAGGACAGAAGTAGTGAGGAGGCCACTGCAGTAGTCCCGGCAGTGGTGGCAGTGGATGTGGAGAAGAGAGGTCAGATTCTGGATAAATTCTGAAGGTGGGACTGACAGGATTTGCTGACAGATCAAAAGAGGAAGGTGGAGGAGAGAAAGTACTTGGTATGAATCCATACTGGAGAAGCTCACAGAGTAATTTGGCAGTTGGTGTTAAAAAGTCCAGTGGTTAAGGGCAAGAATTCTGGCACCAGGTGGCCTGGGTGCAAGTCCAACTCCATCACTTATTGTGTGACCTTGGGCAGGTCACTTAATCTCTTTGACTCCATTTCCCCATCTGTGACATGGGATAATGTACCACCTTCATAAGGTTGTTGTGAGGATTAAAGAAGGTTTTCTTTCTTTAAAGTGGTTAGAATAGTACCTGGCATAATGTGCTTGGTATTAGTAATATTACTATAGGATGAGTTGGCATGTTCACTGCATGAGTGCACAGGAGAGCGTTCCAGATCCCAGGAATGGTTTGTGCAGTTTTCAAAGGATGTGCAAGAAAGTGTGGCTGGAACAGATTCTGATCAAGGAAGAGCAACAAGGGATGAAGTTGGAGAGGAGGCCTAAGAGGGCAGCTTCTCTTCACAGCAACTGGGGGCCATTGTGGATTTCAGGGTGTATCTACCAATGCAGGAGGTTGGAAGAGAGACAGGAGCAGAAATTTATTTGGGACTTGATGCAGAGGAATGCACAGAGAGAGGAGAGAGAGGGATGGGGCGCTATCGTCAACACTGCTGGCTGATTACCAAGTGGCTTCCAGTGTCCAGGATAAGAAACTTAGTCCAGTTCTACTTCCTGCCTGGGTCCAAATGCTAGTTCTGTGGCTATGGACAGTAAACTCCTTTAGGGTTCACTTTTCTCACCTTGAAAGTGGAGCTCAATGTCGCACCTACTTCATTAGGGCAGTTGTGACAATTACATAAGATGGATGTAGTAAGAGCTCAGTAAATGCAGGTTGTCACCAAAACCAAATGGGGCTTATCCCAGGAAAGCAAATTTGGCTTAACATTTAAAAAGCAATGAGATATAGTTCAGTGTATTAGCAGGAAAAAAAATGGGAAGAACCAAGGGCTATGCCTGTTTAGCTATATTGCCTGGGACTGAGGTACCAAACCCAGGGTCCAGTCTTTCCCAAGCCTACAGTTGGGCCCCAAATCCATTACTGGGTAAAAAGAATTGAGATCTGTCTACAGCCATGGCACCCTGAACGTGCCTGATCGTGTCTGATCTTGGAAGCTAAGCAGGGTTGGATGGGAGACCACCTACTTGGATGGGATACCACCTACGAATACCAGGTGCTGTAGGCTTTAAAAAAAAATAAAAAAAAAGAATAGAAATCTTAAGGGCAGAGTGGCCCCAGTTCTAGCCAAGTTCTAGCCCTGTGAAGTGATTTCTCCTCAGAACTAGCCACTGACCATCCTCACTGGCCTTATCTACACATTCAGCATCCAGAGCTCTGTATCTCTGGTTCCTTTTTATTCAGGTTCTAGCTTAAATTTATTTTTCATCCCTCCCCTCTTCTCCCACAGCTGAGCAATACTAACCGAACTATTTTAATGATAGTACTGATTTCTAAATGATCCTCTTTATCATTTATCTTTCCAGCTAGAATGGCAGCTCCATGAGAGTGTGGACCATTTGTCTGAGTTACTGCTGTCACCTTAGTGCCTGGCACCCAGTAGGGACTAGATCAATATGTATTGGAAGGCTGGCTCGCTGTTTCGGCTTGCTGGGGGTGTTCAAGTGGTCAATGAGGTTTTTCCCTACTGTAGGAATCTTGATTCTGACTCAGGCAATGGAGAATTATCACCATTAAGATTTTGGGGATTTTGAGAACTTTGGCTTCAGAGGTAAATATTTTCCCATCAGGAAATGGTAAAATTTAAGTTATGACCTTATGTTCTAATTTGTCCCATTTAGGAAGAAACTTCGGAGATGAGATAAGTGAATAAGAATTCAGCGTCTGCACTCCAGTTACACCTCAGCTCCATGTTGCCTTGATTCTCAGCATACCCTTGTCACCTCAAGCTACCCAGGCTTTCCCTCAAATCATGCTCAGTTTGTTCCTGAGGATGGGGATCAGCTTCAGGTTTCATTTCAGCCTGAGTTAGTAATGAAAAGCGGCCCCAGCCAGTGTGGTCTGTGCTCGCCTTTGCAGTTTTAAACATTGAAGGCCAAATAGGCAGGAGGCTCATGAAGGAAAGAGAAGTCCATAACAGAAGTGCTCCTGACTGTTTCTGCCACCATTTGAATTGCTACTATGATGCGGTGTTATCTTCAAAGAACTCTGGTTTACCTGTCTTTTCTATCCCAATCTAGTTTAGTTTGTTCATTTGGCTAAGACCCTCAACTGTCATTCTGACAATAAAGTAGCCCTGATCCTGTTAAGAGTGAATGGGACTTACTGTCCCCTATGGGCTTGAGTTTCTTTCTAGATGTCATGATTGTAACCAAGGTCACTCACAGCCTCCAGGAGCTGATACTCATGACTTGATACCCCCAAACCTGAGACTCCTTTCTCTACCTACTGACCTGCCATTTATGCTGATAAACTCTGTCTCTTTCTCTCCAAGCTCTCAACAAACTAAAAGTGACTTCTATCATCAGCTTGTTGTGCAAAACCCATTTTTAATCCAATGAGAGTGTGTAAATACTTAAGAATAAAAATTGAAAAACTGCAGAGCACATAAATGCAAGAGGTGGTTATGGTCATTCTAATTCACATTATTTCTGCACCAGATCTAACCTCTGGCAGATGGATCTGTTACTGGGAGAAGTTTTTAAAACAACTAACAATCAACATTTAGTGGGTATTTTCTCTGTCCCAGATGCTAGTCTAAGTTTTACAAGTATTAGCTAATTTAGTCCTCACAATAACCCTATGAGGTGGTGTTTTTAGATGAGGAGACTGAGTCACATAGACTAGTCACTTAGTTACATAGACAAGGGAGGTGCCAAGTTCAATACAGTGTGGTTTTGCTAGTACACAAAAAAAGAGCGATATGTTTTTAGATGTGTCTCCTTTCAGGTAGCTTTAGAACATTGTTCAGATTATAGTATTTGTCATAAAAATAGTGTGAAAAATAAGTTTTGAGAATTGTGTTAGTTAATTGGTTTAGTAGGAAGCTACTAAACCTTGTATTTCAACTTTGTAAATTGTATATCCTGATCACGTTAAGATAAATAGAGATGAAGCTTCCTTTTGAAGTTGAAATAAAGATGCTTCAGATAGGCTCCTGGAGTCCACACCCCCAAAGTTTGTTGTGCCTAACTATGTCTTCTGCCTTTACAGACTCATGTCCAGAACAAGCTTCCTGGGAACACCAAGCCCAAACCCCCTCCCCATCGTACCTGCACCCTTCTCACAGAATGGACTTTTCTCAATCCAGGGATGCTCGGAGGCCCATCAGTCACTCTAAGAACTGGAGAACTTTCTAGGGCCCTCTGCATGTGTAATTATGTTTTATTCTGTGCTTCAAAGCTTGCTTGGCCAAGATTGTGCTGCTAACAATCAGCTTATACCACTCTTTTAAAATAAAATCATGGGCTTTTTTTTTTGGAAGTCGTATTTCTGAATTTTAATGAGTGATTTGCATAATTGCCCCTATCCCTGTTGTCCTTGGACATTATTCTCATGCATACAAAAGTGCCATTAGGGACTGGGGGGCGGTGAATAGATCTTGAAGGGCGGAGCCTCCGTCCTTGCGCCGGAAGTTACTGTCCCTTACTACGCATGCGTGGTTCTCCCACGCTCTGGGGAAGATTCCTATCCGTTCGCTCTGCGCTTGGCAGCTCTTCCTGGCAGCAGGCGGCCATCTTGCTTGGAGCCAGAGAGAGGGAGAAGAGAGACAGAAGGAAAGGGCGACACTGCTCTCAGGGCTGCCCCGGGGGCCTCAAGAGCCGGAGGCAGCCCTGGAGGTGGTCCCTGATCCCGGGCCCTGCTCTTGGACCCAAGAAGGGAAGGCAGGGAGCGGTGGGGGCAAGATGGGTGGGGAAGGATTGCTAGGCAGGGGAGGAGCGTTGCTATGGCGACGTGGGAGAGGCGGGGTCAGGTCTGAATCGCTGCTGTGAGTCATCCCGGCGCTCGCTGGCAGGGCTGGGGTGATGTCCATAGTAACAGCCGGGTGGGGTTTCACGACATTCTGGCGTGGAGGGACTCAGTGTCTATGGCAACGATTGCATGGCAGAAGGGGCGAAACTAGATCCCTTCGCTTGAGACGCTGACATTCCAGGCCCTTGTCCTGCAGGCGCCCGCGGGCGGACACGCCGGAAGAGGAGGCCGGGGAATGGCCGCGGTGTGGCAGCAGGTCTTAGCAGTAGACGCGAGGTGAGCGTGGGATCGGAACCCGTGGGAGTTGAAGTTACTGTGATGCATGCTAAATGGTGATAAGTGAGGCTGGGCGGAGAACTTGCTTTATGCGTCTGAGTGGGCATGCCATAGGTGTGCATGCGCAGTAGCAGGGTGTCGGGGCTAGCCTGCAGTGAGAAGGGCTGGCCAGAGAGGGTCTTACAGAGCACGCTGGGAAAGTGCAGTTAGATGTGGGCATGCGCAAAGAGGCTATGTTACTAGAGCCTTTGGCAGGGGGTGATGGAGCTCAGGCTGTTGACCTGTTCTCCACCACTGCCCGCTAGACTTCTCTTATCACCATCATTTCCCCAGTCTGACCCCATCATCATTTCATACTCACTCTCGTCATTGCTCCACACTAGCCACCATCACCATGTCACACTAACCCCTACTATTGTCACCTCATCCAACTTCAGCAAAGCTGCAAACTGCCACCATTGTTGCCACACTGATCTCCATGCCCATTATTACTGTAGATTCACTCTTAAAACAGCACCAGAGAGACTTCCATCACCACTGCTGATCACTTGCCATCCTGACCCCTCACTGCCACACACCTTCTCCTTCCCCGTCCCCTGAGCTGATTGATTCCCTCTGTCCTGTGCCTGCTGCTCGCCTGCCTACTGCCATCGCAGGTACAACGCCTACCGCACACCAACGTTTCCACAGTTTCGGACACAATATATTCGACGGCGCAGCCAGCTACTGCGAGAGAATGCTAAGGCTGGGCACCCCCCAGCACTGCGTCGGCAGTACCTGAGGCTGCGTGGACAGCTGTTGGGCCAGCGCTACGGGCCCCTCTCAGAGCCAGGCAGTGCTCGTGCCTATAGCAACAGCATCGTCCGCAGCAGCCGCACCACCCTTGATCGCATGGAGGTGAGCTCCCTCCACACAGCCTGCCATACATACCACCTGCCTCTGTGTACATTCACTCAACAAACTTATCAAGCACTTGCTATGTATAAGGCATTGTTGCAGGTTCTTAGGATGAGCAGAGGGCAAAAAGAGACATGAGATAAGTCAATAAGCAGACAATAAACAAAATATACAGGTTGATAAATAGGCAATAAATGAAATAAATAGGTCAATAAACATAGCAAACCAGATAAACATATCGATAATTACCATGGCTTATAGTGAGGTGTACTAAGACCGAAAAATAAAGCAGACTAGGAGGATAAAACAAGACTGGTGTGGGTAACAGAGGGAAGCTATTTTTGATGGGGATCATGAGGGAAGGCCTCTGAAGAGACGAAAATTGAGCTGATACTTGAATGAAGCAAGAGACTGAGCTGAATAGTTCACTGTGGATGGAATTCATTCTTTGTTCAGGGAACATTTATTGAGTATCTACTGAGCAGGGCAAGGGCAAGAGCAGGGAAACTAGTGCAGAGGCCACCACAGTACAGGTGATAGTGGTGCCACTGGACGGGGTGAGAAGAGATCTGGTTCTGGATATATTTTGAAGGCTCCAGACCTCACAGATTCTTGAGGGCTGTTTTCAAGATACACTCACCTACACCCTCTGTTTGCAGGACTTCGAGGATGATCCTCGGGCCCTGGGGGCCCGTGGACACCGCCGTTCTGTCAGCCGAGGCTCCTACCAGCTGCAGGCACAGATGAACCGTGCCGTCTATGAGGACAGGTATACACCATGGGCAGCTGAGGGCTGGGGTTTGTGAGGAGGAGAGGAGCCATGGGGCAGTCGTGGGCTGAATGCTAGTATCTACCTCCTCTCAACCCCTCCCACTCCTATTGGGGCCCAGGCCCCCTGGCAGTGTGGTGCCCACGTCAGCGGCAGAAGCAAGTCGAGCCATGGCTGGGGACACATCGCTGAGTGAGAACTATGCCTTTGCGGGCATGTACCATGTTTTTGACCAGCACGTGGATGAGGCAGGTGAGCCAGTAGATGGCAGGTCCCATCACCACACATTTGCCCAAACTGTGACAACCACACAGTGCATCTTTTTCTGGAATGTAAAGTCTCCAGCCCACCTCTGAAGGTGGAATTGCCATCCATGAAACTTTTTACAAATCTAAAGCCCTCTGCAAAGTGGCCTGCAAAATCTCAGGTATTTTGTCTACCATAAAAGGGCTCAGCAGCTTAAAAGAGCTCTTTGCAGAAGGCTTCTGGGGTTGTGAGTAGCTTGAATGAGTTCAAAGCCTTTGCTGCAGAGAAATTCCCTTGCAAAAGACAGAGCGGGTTTTGCAGACTGCCAAGACCTTGGTAATTGTAAAGTGCTTGCTGAGATGTAGGAGCCTTTTCACATTACAGAAGTCTTTTGCAGTCCATAAAGTACCTGTTAAGATGTAGGGAGCTTTTGGCAGAGGGCTTTCTGGGGTTCCATCTCCCTTTCTCAGTCAAGGAAAGCCCCTTGCTGAGGCCACTGTGCCTAGTGCAGTGGATCCCGGCCTCCAGCTCCCATATCAGAACTTTTTGTAAATGAAAGCACCTGGTGAGTGTGCTGACTCCCACAAGTGGCTCCTTGGCATTGCAGTACCAAGGGTGCGCTTCGCCAATGACGACCGGCACCGCCTGGCCTGCTGTTCACTCGATGGCAGCATCTCACTGTGCCAGCTGGTGCCCGCCCCACCCACCGTGCTCCGTGTGCTGCGGGGCCACACCCGTGGTGTCTCTGACTTCGCCTGGTCCCTCTCCAATGACATCCTCGTGTCCACCTCACTCGATGCTACCATGCGCATCTGGGCCTCTGATGACGGCCGCTGCATCCGGGAGATCCCTGACCCTGATGGCGCCGAATTACTCTGCTGCACCTTCCAGCCGGTCAACAACAACCTCACTGTGGTCAGGCTCCAGGGCACCTGCTCTCTGAGGGCGGGAATGCCAAGCCGGGAGGGCTGCTGCAGGGCATCAGTACAGGGGGGTCACTCTAATCCATCGCCGCAGTGCCCTGGTGGTCAGACTCAGAGGGAGATGAGTCAGAATGGGGGTTGCATTTATTGGTCTGGGATGGCTCCACTGTCCCCAGGGTTGGAGTCACAGGTCTGGCACCCCTTCAGTCCCATCAGCAGTAGTCCTACAGTTTTCCAACTGCAGGGGCTGCTGGTTGTGGAGAGCAGGATTAACTAGCTGGAAACCTCATCTCGTCTCAGTGGCAGCTTCACTGTGGTCTGACCCTGGGATAGAGAGTCAGAGGGCAGGGGGCAGTGGGGGAAGGAAAGAAAAGTCTGGCCTGGCCCTGAGAAGGGAGTAAAGGGAACTGGGCGAGTGAGCCTGTGCTCTGGGATCCTTTCAGTTGCAGCAGCAGCAGCAGCAGCAGCCCTAGTGTAATCAAGGCTCCAGGAAGGACCAGTCAGGGAGCAGATGAACTATTATCATGGGTCTGGGATGGCCCTGTGCTTGGCTGACCACAGGGGGCGCTGGCCAAGAGGCAACACTATGGGTCTGCGACCCCCTTGGTCCCCAGAGCAACTGTCTACTCTGGTCAGATTGCAAGAGCCCGGTTCAGGAGGATTAGAGGCCTGGGTCACCTCTAGTCTACCTACCACTGCCCCACTGTGATTAGACTCCAGTAGGAAGCAGCAGGTCCCATCAGCAGCCCCACTGTAGTCAGACTCAAGGAGGGACTGGCTGGGAACAGGATGATGGTATGCGATTCTCACCCACAGGTGGGGAATGCCAAGCACAACGTGCATGTCATGAACATCTCCACGGGCAAGAAAGTGAAGGGTGGCTCCAGCAAGCTGACAGGCCGCGTCCTTGCTCTGTCCTTTGACGCCCCTGGCCGGCTGCTCTGGGCAGGCGATGACCGCGGCAGTGTTTTCTCTTTCCTCTTCGACATGGCCACAGGTAGACAGGCCCTAGGCCTGCATCTGTGTGCTAGCACTCACGCTCTCTTGATGCATAGCCTTCACCCTTACTTTTGCCTCCTCCCCACTCTGTTGTCACAGGGAAGTTGACCAAAGCCAAGCGTCTGGTGGTGCATGAGGGTAGCCCTGTGACCAGCATCTCTGCTCGCTCCTGGGTCAGCCGCGAGGCCCGGGACCCCTCGCTCCTCATCAACACTTGCCTCAACAAGCTACTGCTCTACAGGTAGGTGTCCCTTCTCTGGCTGCATGGAGATGGAGGGCCTGCTGCCTCACTGAATGGGGAGAGCTGGTCTTCTCTTCCTCCTTCTCCTCCTCTTCCTCATCATGATCATTATTTAATGATGATCTAAGTGCTAGCAACTGCTATTACTAGCACTAATAGTAATGTTACTAGCAATGTTAGTAATAGTACTAGTCATAGCAGTAGCTAGCATTTAGGTTGCTGTTGCTGGGGCCAGGCCCTCTTCAGAGCACCTCATATATATCACTTCATTTGATCCTCATAACGCTGTGAGGTGGGTGCTGTTATCATGTCCATTTTACAGATCAGCAAACTGAGGCATAAAATAGACTAGGGCTCCATTAGAGCAGTGGCTTTTCCTTCCTTTTTTTTTTTCTGAAGTGGGGGGTTTATTGTCCCTACTCACATATGTCATGTTACCCAAACATATTTCTTTCTCAGCCTGGGCCATATGCTGGAATGACCTGAAGGGCTTCAGAAGTCATGGCCAGGCCCCACTCCAGGCCAAAGATTTCAGAAGTTCTGAGGCAGGCTGAGCAATGGCACATTGAAAAATCCCCCAAGTGACATCTAGCCAGGCCTGAAAATGACTGCCCAGCAAGATGCTTGCTATTTTACTATTTTATTTTTCTTCTTCTTTTAAAAAATTTATACATACACACTTATAATTTTTAATTTAAGTGTACTACTAAGTTTTTTGCCTGTTTACCCACCCCCTCCCTCCTCTCCTCCTCACTACTGCTACCTCGACTTTCCCCTGTCACCATCAAGCATGTTAACAACTTTGTATGTACCGTTCCATACTTCGTTTCCTCTCCCATAGTCCTCAGCATGCATACACACCCACACATTTCTGAGGGAGGGTCATTGTTTTACAGAAGTGGGCTCCTTCTACATCCTTTTCCACATCTTGCTTTTCTCACCAGACAATGCCTGTGTTCATGCCACAAGTCACCTGCAATAGCTTCAGTTCATTCCTTTGACCGTGTGGTATCCACAGTGTAGGAGTGCCTTAGTGTGGTCAGCCATTTCCTCTGTGCCCATCTGAATGCCAGAATCTCTTAGAGACCTTTAGGAAGAGAAACAGTGAATTACACTGCAGAGGTTCCCCATTTATATCAACAGATGCAGTTTCCAAACTGTCACTAAACCCACGCACCAGCCCACACTTTACAGGTTTATGCAGTTGTCTCAAAATTGGATTTCATGAACCTTGAAAAGAACCCAAGTGCAGGGGTGGGGACACAGGCTAGCGCACCATTCGTCCCTCTCTGGGGCTGAGGCTGTGCCCCGACCTGCTCTTATCCTACCCGCAGGGTGGTGGACAACGAGGGGACCCTGCAGCTGAAAAGAAGTTTCCCCATCGAGCAGAGCTCACACCCCGTGCGCAGCATCTTCTGCCCCCTCATGTCCTTCCGCCAGGGGGCCTGTGTGGGTGAGTCCCATAGGGTTGGGGTGTCCAAGCTGCTGTGGAGGGGGGCAGGCACCAGGGCTGGTGCTGATCTGGCTCAGACATCACAGCACTCTGATGCCCTGACTGCCTGGGCCTCGAGACCTCTCACACCCACACAGCCCCCCACTTTGAACACAGAAACCCAACCAGCCCAGATACCTCACAACATGAGACACAGAACCTCCCTTTCTCTGCAAAGAGCTCAGAGACCTCACACTCTGGACACAGGACCAAAATTGCTAGGTGGTCTCCCATCTAGGGTTGGCCTCCCAGGCCCACCCAAGGCACACTGGGACCTCACACTTTGGACATAAATCCCTCAACACCTGAGTCACCTCAGAGAATTCACACCCAGGGCACCCTACCATCTTCTGTGACACCTCCTGATGGCCTCTCTCTCTCACCTGGGCAGTGACGGGCAGCGAGGACATGTGCGTGCACTTCTTTGATGTGGAGCGGGCAGCCAAGGCCGCTGTCAACAAGCTGCAGGGCCACAGCGCCCCTGTGCTGGATGTCAGCTTCAACTGTGACGAGAGCCTGCTGGCTTCCAGTGACGCCAGCGGCATGGTCATTGTCTGGAGGCGGGAGCAGAAGTAGGAGCCTCTCAGCCCCTGCCATGTCCACCTTCCCACCCGGCCCATGCTCCAGCTTTGTGTTTGTAAATAAAGTTCCTGTGGTTGTGCCGATAGCTGGCTCCCAGGGCTGCTGGGGACAGCATGAGGGAGAGGGCAGCTCTAGGCCCCAGGATGGGATGGGGTTCACTTATTTACTCATTCATGCATGCATTGATTTATTCACTCATTCAACAGCCATTTACTGAATGTCTGCCATGTCATAGGCACCACTTTAAGTTTTTACAGTCATGCATTGGACAGACATTACTGAGTACCTACTGTGTGCCAGGAACTATTCTAGGCACTGCCCTCTGGGGCTTGCATTCTAGTGGAAGCAGGTAGATAATAAGACAAAAATATATAATAGGTCAGCTAAGACATTCCTGACAGTGAAATTTAAAGACCTAAGTGAAGTGGAAAAGGGAGCCATAGATAATATGTAAGGAGCAAGAACATTCTAGGCAGAGAGAAAAGGCAGTGCAAACGCAGTGAGGCTGGAGTGTGCCAGAAGGATGGTTATAGAGGCTGGTACGGGGAATGAGGTTGGCCAGGCCTGATCCTGGAGGGCTTTGTGGGCCACGGTAAAGACTTGGGCTTTTTGTCTGAGAGAGGTGAGCCACTGGACAGTTTTGAGCAGAAGAGGGATATGATCTGACTTGGTTGTACGAGGATCCCTCTGGGCACTGTGAAGAGAACAGCCTGAGAGGCAAGAGCAGAAGTGGGGGACCAGTCAGGAGACCCTGCAGTAGTTCAGGTGAGCATGATGGGGACTCGTGCCAGAGTGGGGACAGTGGCAGGGTTAGGGTGACAAATGTTGGCTTCTACCACAGGGTTTCATCCTACGATGTAGGGCTCTACCACTTCAGGGAAGCCCAGCGCAGCTGCTGCCTGGACTCCACACCTGTCTGAGCAACAGGTCAGGTGGTTGCCCACAAGCATGGAGCAGAGGTGTTGAGGACTTGGAGTGCACACTGGTGTGGGAGCAACCATGGACCCCTAAGACTTAGCTAGTGGCTCCTTCTGGGGGGTGGGAGGAGTGATGGTTCACTCCATCCCCAGAGGATCCCCAGACCATCCATAGCTCCTTCCATGCCCACCCAAAGTCAAGGCCTGGAACAGCTCAGAGACCACCAAGTGATATTCAGTATTTGAGGGGAGTGCTGAGTGAGGAGAGAAAATTGGAATGTGATGGGGATAGATAACCAAAGTCCCTTGTCAATGACCTGAGTCACCAGGAAATATCAAAGTTGCCAGAAATGTCAAAGAGCCTCTTCCTCTAGCTGTTCCCTTCCCTCCACCTCCATAGGCTGCCACGTCCAGAGGCATCAGTGGGAAATGTGGCTACCACCTCGAGACCTCAGAGTCCACAGTCACAGACTCCAACCTGGCCCAACTTTGTTGAGCTGCTGAGCTAACACTAGCAGTCTTGTTCAAGCCACTGTTATTTGACAGTATGGTTACTTGCAGCCAGAAGCATTTCTACCTAGAACAGCAGGTCCTCGAATATAGCACTGATGAAATGCTGTAGAACTTATCTTTCTTTTATGTCAATTAGCCTGTGGTAAAATTGGTTTCATTATGTGTCCTTTCACTTAAAGTCGCAGAACTATTGACGACATTAAGTGAGGACTTACTGTACTTCCAACTGACAGACCTTAAGGTAAATGGTGTTGAGATAGGGACATCAGAGAGCTGGACTGTTCATGATCAAGATCATGTATGTATGTGTGTTGGAGGTCCTCAGATCAACCCAGACTCAATGATTTGCCAGAAAGACTCTCAGTCTCAGCATATGATGGTATACACAGCTGTGATTTCTTCCAGTAAAAAGATACAGAGATCAATCAGCAAAGGGAAAAGTTGCATGGGGTGAAGTCCAGGGGAGAACCAGGCACAATCTTCCATGGATCCTCTCACGGTGGAGTCGCACAACACACACTTAATTCCTCCAGTCCTGGGTTGTGACAACATGTGCAAAACATTGCCAGCCAGGGAAGCTCGTTAGAGACTCAGCACCCAGGGTTTTTACTGTGGGCTGGCCATGTAGACAGCCCCTGCTAGGCACGTACCCAACTTTCAGACTCTCAGAAGGGAAGCAGGTATTCACTGTAAACCATAGTGCTTGTATGAGCAGTTTAGGCATAGTGAGCCCATCTTATTTAGAAAGTGATGAGAACCCTTTCAAAGTCTAAGTTTCTAGATGCCAGCCAAGGGCCAACCTTGAAGCAGGCTTTTCCAAGGAGAGTGCTTCAGGCCTGCTCTGTTAACTCTTTTCTGCACAGTATGCCACACCAAAAAGATGCTCAGTCTCATCGAAGGTCGGTGGATGGGCAAGATCATTTGGGAGAACCTCATTTTTCTCTAACATTTTCTTCTTCACACTCTATGTTCTTTATTGAGTCAATTCAAGATGGCTGATCATGGATGTTGTTATACATGACTTTGGAGGTTTCCTCGTGCAATTTCGAAGTGGCAGAGTTGACATTCTGCTTTAAAGTCATCTTCCTTATACTTTTTCTTGATTTATAATGTAAGGGAAAAATAAATAAGCAAATAATTTAAAAAATAATCTTATTGGTCAAACTTGGGCCTCTGTTAACTTGCCCGTTATCACTATGCCTCTGGTTTAACATCAGATCTGGAACTCTTAACCATTCCACCAGCAATGCCACTCTGTTTTTTCCTCAAGTCCAGGCCTCCATTAACTGTTCCATGCCCTTTGACTTTGAACCTGTGTGTTTAACTACTTCATCAAGAGCCTCTCTGGTCTGAGCTTGAAGTTGGGCCTTTGTTAATTATTACCCCATCGGTATGCTATTGGCCAATTCTCAAACCAAAGGTTTTGTATAATATTCCACCAGCTATTGTCTTTTGATCTGACCTTGAACTTGGGATTCTGTTAATTGCCCTTTTGCTCCATTCTAACCTTGAGAACCCTCAGTCCTGACCTTGAATCTGGGCCTTTACTAATTTTTTTAAACCATCAATGCCCTTATGGTGTCAATTCTAATCTGCCCTTCTATATTAACAGTTGTACCATTAATGCCCATGTGGTCCAAACTTAAGCCCAAGCCTCTGTTAACTGGCTATTCTATCATCACTGTCTCTTTGGTCTAACCTCAAATCTGCTCATCTCTTAACATTTCCTCCACCAATGCCACGCTAGTATGACCTCAAACCCAGGTACTTTTAACTCTACCACCATTGGTCCACTCTTAAACCTGGGCCTCTGATAGTGCTTCCATCATTAAGACCTGTGGTTTTACTTTAAACCTGAATTTTTTTAACTCTTCCGCTCTCAGTGTCATGGTGGTCTAAACTTCAACCTTGAACTCTACTTACGATTCCACCATTAATAACTCTTTGCCCTTGAATCCAGGCCTTGGTTAACTCATTATCAATGCTCATCAGGTCTGAAACTTGAACTTGAGCCTCTGTTAACATTTCTACACTCGATGCTTTTCTGGCCTGACCTCAACAAACTCTTCCACTATCTATACCCTTATGATCTTACCTTCAACCCTGGCTTCTATTTACTATTCCTCTATAATTGCCCCTTTGATCTGATCTTGAACCTAGGACCCTGATAATACTTGTAGCATTGATCCCCTTTGTGCAGACCTCAGACTCATGTGCCTGTTAACTATTCCATCATCACTTCCATTCTGTTCTGACCTTGAACCCGAGCTTCTGCAAACTATTCCACCATTAATACCCCTCTGGTCTTATTTGAAACTAAAATTCTGCTGACTATTCTTTGGTCCCACCTTGATTCTGGACCTCTGGTTAATATTCCACCATCACTGGCCTTCTGCTCTGACTGAGCCTTCTTGAACTCTAGAATCATCATGGTATCTCTGGTCTGACATCAAATCTAGACTTTGTTAGCTTTTACTCCATCAAGACCCTCTTTGATCCGTATTCTCAAATGGACATCTCTTAACTAATTCAACATGACAGCCTCTTTATCCAACCAAAACCCAGAGCTTTTGTTAGCTATTCCACTGCTGGTGCCCTTCTGCCCTGACCTCAAACCCAGACCTCTATAAACTGTCCACCATCATTGGGCCTCTGGTGTGATCTTGATTAGAGACTTCTGTTAACTATTCTGACACTGAGACTCCCTGATCTGATTTTGTACTATTCCAAGATCTGCACATCTTTGCTTTGACCTCCTCTATTAACAATTCCACCATCAGCCTCTTTCTGGTCTACCTTAAAAACAAGGGGTCTCTGTTAAGTATCCTACCATTACTGCTCTTTTGGCATGATCTTGAACCCAGGCTTTCATTTCATATTCTAACTGAAAGACCCCTCTGATCTCAAATCAAACCCAGACCTCTGTTAATTCTTCATCCAATAATGCTGCACTGGTTGCACTTGAGATTCTTTTTAACTATTCAAACTTCAATCCTCTCTCATCTAACTCTGAACTCAGGTCACTTTAACTCTTAAAACACAATGCTCCACTTGTCTGACCTCAGACCTGATCCACTGTTAACCACTACAATATCGATGTCCTTTTGGTCTCTTCCCAAACAAGGTCTCTTTTATTGTCATTTCACCTTCAATGTCATCCTTGTCCCTAATCAAAGCTCTTCCACTATCCTTGCTCTCTCATCTATTTGATTCTTAACCAGAACTTGTTTACTCTTCCACATTCAAAGATCTACTGGTCTAATTATCCAACACAGCCATTTAACTTTCAAAATATTCCTATTCCTTCACTCTAGGCCTGTCCACAAACCCAGTTCTCTGTTAACTATACCACCATCAACTACCCCCTGGTTTAACCTCAAACCTGATTCTCTGATAAGTGCTGTCACCAGTGCCCTGTGGGTCTGTCATTGAATTTGTACAGTTATCTCTTCCAACATCGGTGCCCCTAGAATCTGAACTCAAACCCCAGGCTCTGTTTTTTCTATTCCCTTCCTGACTGATCTCAAACCCAGATATTTATTTGAATGGCCCCATCCCTGTTTCTCTGGTCTGACCCTAAACCAGGACCTCTGTAACTCTTATGCCATGAATGCCTCTCTAGTCTGAGTTCAAGCATTTGCTAACTCTTCACACATCAACACTTCTCTGTCTAGATATTTAAACAAAATAATTTTTAACTAATTAAAAACCCTGGCCTCTCTTATCTGACCTCCAATCTCAGTCTCTTTATTCCACCATCAGTGATTTTCTGGTCTGTTATTGAACCCTGTGCATTAACTCTTCTTCTACCATCAATGCCCTTCTTATCTGACTGAACCACAATCCCTGTTAATTCTTCCACTATCAATTCCCCTGTGGTGGTGTTGCCTTCCACTGGGGCCTCTGACAGGGCTACCAGTGTTAATGTCCCTCTGGCCTGACCTTAAACAAGGGTTTTTGTTAGTAATTTCACCATCAACAGTCTCGCATTTTAGAGCACTGATCCTGGCATGTGTTAACTAAACTAGTCCATCATCCATGCCCTATTTTCTGACCTTAAACCTAGACCACTATTAAGTCTCAATTTCCATGCCCCTTTGGCTGGAGTATGGTAAATACTCCAGCATTAGTGGCTTTCCAGTCTGAGTTCAAATATTGGGGATGAAAATTACTGAAGCAATAAGGACTTCAAAGTGGTCACTACTAGTGACCTACAGACTGCAGTCAGATATAATGGGGTGAGAGTTGCAATGTGGACAAAACCGTTCACAGAAATAAATGTGGATTGTAGTGGAGTCACAGGCTGGAGTATAGACAGTTCCACGATCCATACCTGACTGTGTGAGCCAAGGAGTCTCCACACCCCAGTCTGTGTGATCCACAGGTGTCCAACTCCAGTTTGTATCACCCTGGAAGTATCTATACCCCAGTCTACGTGACCTCAGTAGGTCCATATCCCAGTATGTACCCAGGAATGTCCATATTCTAGTCTTGGTGACCTGAGGAATGTCCACACCTCAGTCCATGTGACCCTAGAAATGTTCATACCACAGTCTGACACCAGGAGTGTCTATACCCAGTCTTTCTGATGTCAGCATTTCTGAATTGCACTCTATGTCACTCATAGGGGTCTACATCCCAGTTTGTGCTACCTCAAGAGTACCTACACCCCAGCTTGTGTGACTCTTGCTCAGAGTGTCCAGATTCCTGGCTGCGTGATCCCAGGAGTGTTCACACTCCTTCATAAAGGAGAGAAAGAATGAATAGATATTCTTTTATTTTTGTTGCTGATGATTAGATAAATGTAAGTTCAACTAAGTTTAAAAAAAAAACAACTAAAGGTAACCACAAGTTGAATTAAAAACAGAAAACAGAACTTCCAAATTACTTAAAAAAGAATGAGAAATTATTTCATAACAAAAGGTAGACCACTAAGATAACACCAAGGATACATAAAAAATACCGAAAACATACAATAACACAAAATTTCAATTCTGACATAAATATTAATAGATTAAGTTCCATACATTAAATGACAAGGGCATGTAGATTGAGTAAAAATTCAAAACCCAACCAAAATGATATCTAAATCAAAATGATTCAGAAAGATTCTTTTGAATGAGGAAAAATTTATGAGAAAAGTAAAGACAGAGAAAACAGCAGTTGCAATATAAATTCAAAATAAAATAAATTGAAAAAAACATGAAGAAAACTCTTTTTATTGATCAAGAGCATGATAAACATAGAAAATATAACAGTCATGAATTTCTATATTCCACGTACCAGAGACCAAACCTTTTAGCTAAAGGAACAGAACACAGCCAATTGAACCTTGCCAACTTATCCATATGGTTGGATCAAGTTTAGCAGTCTTCCCACCAGACATTAAAAAATAAAATGGGCCTATAAATTAAGTTTAGTGAATAATGAATGGAAAGAGGAAGTGGACACATGGTCTACCTATTGTCCCACCCCTGGACCCTACAAAAGATACTCTCATGGCCTTGGGTGTTCTCTCTTACAGTGAATATGAGTGGCTACAGGTACAATATTGAACACTTCTATTAGATCTTGACTCTGTTACCCAAGGTTGATTTTTTTTTTGCTTTTTTTATTGGGGTATAATTGCCTTACTTTATGTTAGTTTCAGATATACAACATAGTGATTTGATATTTGTGAAATGATCACCATAATAAATCTAGTTAACATTCGTCATCTCACATAGTTATAGAGTTTTTTCTTGTGATAAGAACTTTTAAGATTTACACTCTTAGCAACTTTCAAATATGCAACACAGTATTATTAACTATAGTTACCATGTTATACATTAAATCCCCATGACTTATTTATTTGAGTCCCTTCACCTATTTCATTCTACCCTTCCCACCCCCACCCCCCCCCACAGCACCCACCCTGGCAATCACCAATCTGTTCTCTGTATCTATGAGATTGTTTCTTTTCCCCATAGGGCCATCGTCAGGTGCTTATTCAAATGGGGAAGTCACTGATGGTCAAATTCACCTTACAGCCTCATCTGAATAAAAAAGATGTGTACTGCTCAATTACCGAACCACAAGAAACCCTCAAATTATTTTTTAAAAAAACTTATAGTGGCCATAATCTCAGAGCATGATGCAATAATGACTAGAAATTAGCACACAATTATAAAAGAGGCCACCAAACTCCTCCTAATACACTGAGGTTTGGACCAGAGTCTCTGAGGCTGTTTCCTCCATCTGTTCAGGATAATGCTCTAGTGTTTCTTGACAGGCTTGATCTTGTCAGCTCCCAATGCAGCAATATTACTCATTCTTGTGTCAGAGAGAGTATTCAAGTGCTAAGAACCATCACTTCCTACTCTTCATTATTGATTTTTTCTTAAGCTAGAACAACCTGTTCGACACGATTTTTTACACTACATGTCACATGTTTCAGGAGCTCCCGGAAGAACGATTTCCCAGATCCAAAAAAATGCAGCCCATCTGCTGTTCTCTTGAGCTTTTTGGCTTTTTTATTCCCTCAGAACCAGATGGAAATATGTTCTAAATAAAAGCCAGCCCTGCGTTTTCATCCTCCATCCCACTTGCGTGGTTTGCCAAGCTGAGTTTCACAGAACACAGTGCCAACAAAGTTCACACGCTCACTTCCTGCACCTTTCACCTTGAGCCACGCCCTCCAGTTTTCTCAGGTGAGTTTTATTGACTCAACTAGTCAGATATCTAAATTCAGCTGATAAAGAAGGTAGCCATTCCACTCAGATGCTTTCCCCAAACTGGTATAATTCCTGGTAGATGAGTGTTAAGGCCCCTGGGATCACTGGGGCATTTTATTTGGGCCTTTGCTGAACATCTATGTCACAAAGTAGGTTCTCTGAATGCAGAATTTGAGATGGGTTTGGGGTATAAGATGTTTTATTTGGGATCGATTCCTGTGCAAGGAAGTGGATGGAAGCAGGTGACCTGTGGTGCAGGCCCTGCAAAGCCTTGGAGGCAGCTTTGGAGCAAGCATTGATTGCCCATCAGAACATTCCCTGTTGGGAAGAAATGCCAGCCTTTGTACCACTGCCCTGCTCAGTCACCACATGGGCTGGCCCAGGCAGGGCATGACCTCAGGGAAGTGGCTTTCCAAAGCTGAGGCAAAGGCAATAAACAGTAAACCAAGGAGACAAGCACACAAATTCATCACAAATGCCCTAAGGAGCTGACAGCTGCACAGTGAGTGCTTCCTTGAAGAGTCTGAGTGGTGCCAGGAAAGGCATGAAGAAAGGAGCTGTGAAAAGAAATGGATGTCACTTGCTATCCAGTAAAATCCCGGATTTTAGTAAAATCCTGGTTCCCCCCTTACTCAACCCATGGTCCTGAGGCAGTCCACCTCACCACTCTGTGCCTCAGTTTCCTCCAGATTCAATTAAGGGTTCGGGAGTCATTTCATTATTCTCCTGATACATATGGTCTAGGTCTCTACAGTATGCCAGACACTGTGCCAGGATGTAACAGTGAGCAAAACAAGGAAAACCTCTGCCCTCAGGAAACTGACATTCCCAATGACCCCTAAAATCCATCTAATAATGCAGAATCAGAGCAGAGGTCACCCCTGGCCTCGTTTGTGATGATTGTGCCACATAGTGAGCACCATGGTCTCAATGCATAGTCAGACAGACAATGGGCTAATGTGGAAACTGAGAAAATAATCAGCTGGGTCCACATGGTAACAGGAAGGAAGGAGTCACAGTGGGTTCTTGAGCAGGAGTGCAAAAAGATAAGTGTGGATTTTTAGAAGGGCTATTCCAGCAGCAGTCAATAACCAAAGTGCAGGAAAAAGAAAATTTTACTGCATATCACCCTGTACCTCTCAAGGGTCAAATAAGGGAAAACAGACAGCTGAGGCCAGGCCACACTGCCTGTCCAGCTGTGTGTTAAATGGTCATTTTTGGTTTGTTTGCAGCCAAGTTATTGCCCATCAGTGGCAGCAATGATTGGGGTTTTGGCTTAATGATCTGACCATTTGGTGAGCTTTGTGAATGAATGAATGAATGAATGAATGTTGGGCAAGAGACGGCAAGGCATCCGGTTTGTTAGTCTGCAGCTCTTGCCTTAGGGCTAACAGTGTAGAATTGTGTGAGGGTGTATTGTTTTCCTGTCTCTGGAAGACATTAACAAATTATTTTGTGAAGTCTCTTTAATTAAAAGAGTTCTATTCTAATTGGCATATAGAGAGAAATAAGAATTTATACAAATAAAATATTCCTAAAATTCCAAGAAAATGAGAATTTTAAACTTCGAATACTTTAAGTGTGCTAGACTTGAAAAGACTCTTCTTTCAGAAACTAACTTAGAGACTTTTAAAGAATCCAGGTTCACATAATTAAGGTAAATCTTTGGCAAATGAGACTAGTTTAATAACCGGTTTTATAAAAATAATTATGTTTTCTCTGATTATCAATGTTCAGCATAATATAAGTGTTCATTTTATTCTACAGTACTTGGGGTTTTTCCCCCCTTAAATTTATGCAGGTTTATTGATCAAATAAGCAGCTACTACTCTATAATGTTTAAGATTATGAAAAATGTATACTTGTGTTTAACTAAAATGAATCATTATTCTGATGAATTTATTTCAACAACAATTGTGTTTTGTAGTATATCCACTTGAAGATAATTTCCAAGATCTTGAACTGAAAACTTGTATTGATGTTAAATTTGGTTAATTAATGAATACTCATTAGGTGCCCAGAAGATTTCTATGTCAGGTAGAAAACGGAAACATTGATTACTAAGCATCCTTTTTAAGTAAATATATTTTTGCTTCTTATTTTAATATGCTACAGAGAGGCTCTTATCTTTGAGTCTGTCAGGGAACATGTTCATTTTTGCCACTTTGAAAAGTCAAAGATAGGCAGTTCATAATTATCCACCCCTGTCTTCTCTGTGAATAGAAGTTAGTTACTTTAGTAAAAAGTTATAGTTAATATAAGTGGTTGCAACTACACGGAGGAGCAGTAGTGACAGAGAAATACAACCGTGCTTGTACTTTTGTTTTACAATGTAACACAGTAAAAGCTGTAGTTCACAAACATTTTGGTCTCCCACCCCTGTTTAGTCTTAGGATTTATTGAAGATCCCAAAGAGCTTTGATTTATGTGAATGATAGCTTTCGATATTTGCTGGGATTAGAAATCAAAACCAAGAAATTTTAAAATATTTATCAATTCATTTGATGTTAGCAATGAGGAATGCATTACGTGTTTAACATAATGAATATCTTAATATTGTTATGAAATTAATTCTGACTTTGTGGGTCCCCTGACATCTATCCTCAAGTTAAATGCTAGTTTGTTCCAGAATATGAAAGAGAATAACGAAGGACAAAAGTTGGAAAGTATATTTCATTAGCCTTGGTCTCTAATACATGAATCTTGGGAAAAGCTTTGTGATGTGTTCCTATCATAGTCTGTTCAATTTTGATGAATTTCTGTGCTTGTCTCCTTGGTTTACTGTTTATTGCCTTTGCCCACAGAAGACATTAACAAATTATTTTGAATAGTTATTTTTTACTTTCTGTCTAGTCTGCCTAGACAGCAAAGACTGTTTTTCCAGAAAAATTTTCTGTGCTTTATATGGACTTTATTATGTTCTTAATTTTTGAAGGAAAAAAAAATTAAAAGAACAAAGTTTTCTCACTTAAGTTCTTTACAATTATGTGACTTTCTATGTTTCTTTTTATGTTTTGTCACTTCAGTTAAATAGGTAACCAGTGTTGTTTCTCAGGCATCTGTGATCCTATCTCATCAAGTGTCCAAATCTCCTCTGACATTTTTGATTTTTGCCTTCCCAAAATTAAACTTAAATATTGAAAAAAATCCAAGGAAATAAAATTCAACTTTCAGGATTTCTTTTGCACTGAAAACTATCTTTGAGATTTTACACAGGACCCCTGGAAATTCACAAAGATCTGTTCTTTTGCCTTAGGAAAGAAAAAGATGCTAGAAATAATTCAGCTTATCTGATGTGTTACTGTTGATGAGTTGCATGGGAAGAGTTGTCAAATTAGAAAAGATCCTTGGCCTTCCCTAGGTTAAATTTGTATAACTGAAATGGCATTTATAAACATAAATATTTTAGAAAGTGTATGCTTTATGGGAAGTCCTGGAGATTTGTGCCCTCGCTTTTCATAATACATTGAAACTCAGAGGAAACACTGACTAAAACTCTTATGAAATTTCCGTTGAGTCTTACTATATTTGTCAGTCCCGGTGGTACTTTGCCTGATGATGTAAGACAACAGCAGTATAGAATTATCAGCCACAATCTCAGTTATTATTGTAAATGTTTACTTGGTCACAACCTTACTTATTTAATTTAAATCTAGCATCTTCTAGGCCAATGGTTCTCAATGCATATCATACTTACCCATAAAGTTTTATTAAAATACGGATGTTCAGAACCTACTCCAGACTTATAAAACCTATTTACTTGCTATTCTTGGCATATTATGTATACTATGTTTTAGGATTATAATATATTATATCTCAAGATTGTTTTTCTTCATAAAACAATTATTCATCTATTTTTATAGATCAGATGTGGTGTTTACTGACTTCTTTGAAAATAGGCCTAATCGTTGGTCTTAGAGATATTTTGTCGAAAAAAATTTTCTTGGGGAGGAGGGGGAAGGTAGACGGGGTAAAGGGGGTCAAATATGTGGTGACAGAAAGAAATCTAACTATGGGAGGTGAACACACAGTGTAAAAATGCCTTATTGCTAAAGTGTACAGCTGAAACTTATTGGATTTCGTTAACCAATGTCACCATAAAAAATAAACGAAAAAATAAATAAATAAATAAATAAATAAATAAATAAATAAATAAATAATTTTCTTGGAATAGCTTAAAACTACAAACATTTATTATCTCACAATTTCTATTGGTCTGGAATCTGGGTGCAGCTCAGCTAGATAGTTGTGGCTCAGAGTTTCTTATAAGGTTGCATCTGGGGCTGCAGTCATCTGAATGTTTGACTGAAGCTACAGGATCCACTGCCAAGAAAGTCTACACATGGCTAGTGGTTAGTGCTAGCTGCTGGCTGGAGCATTTCAATTCTCCTCCATGTGTCCTCTCATCCCCCAGGGCCTCTCTTTTCCTTGTGACATTTCCAACGGGATAACCTGAACTTCTTTACATGTTGTTTGGGTTCCAACTGAGGGAATGAATGACAGAGAGAGACAGAGAGACAGAAACAGAGACGGGAAAAGAGAGCAAGAGAGAGAATATGAACCAGCAAGTGAGAGAGAGTTCACCTAAGATGGAATCTGCAGTCTTTTTATAAACTAACCTCAGAGATAATATTCCATCATTTCTTCCATATTCTATTTGCTAGAAGTGAACCAGGAAATCCAGACCACACTCAAAGGGAGATGATTATGCAAGGGCATGAATACAAGGAGGTAGGGATCATGGGGAACTATCTTAGAGGCTGCCTAACACACTGTCCATAAGGTGTATGGGGCCCTAGACAAATATTTTTTGCAGGGCCTGTGTCTATAGAAATGATGTGAATAAAAAATGTATTACGAATTGGTCCATATGAGCGACTGTGATTTATTAATGAAGATTTAGAACAAAGTGCAGAGAAGTATTTGTGTATTTGTTTATTGTCCAATCGATGTACCTAAGGAATCCTTGTAGCTCATCAGAGGCTCTGTCTGACCCCGTACATAGGGTAGAAAGTAAGAGAGAACATCTCTATAAAGGAGAAATGGGGATCAGGGCCCACGTGAGTCCTAGTCCAGACTCGGACACCTCACTCAAATGGTACTTCCAGCACAAGCCAGTCCTGGCCACCAGAGGGGGCTTTAGACCACTTTAAAGAAGACATGCCAGAGCATGCGTTCCCCCTGTGTCTCAGGGCCGGGAGCAGGGGTCCTACTTGCACTGCTCATGGCTTATTAGTACAAGGTATACTAGGTTCCATATCATCTTTCACTAGGAAATTATTAAAGAATGTTAGCTTGTAATATATTAGTGTGCTGGGTTTAGAATATGTCCACGAATTCTTTGATCCTCCTCCATTCAAGAGATGGCGCCTAATTCCCTTCCCTTTAACAGTGGGCTAAACTTAGTGACTCACTTCTAATGAACAGAATTAGGGGACATGACAGTGTGTAACTTCCAAGACTGGCTCATGAGGAACAAAGGCTTCCTACCAACAGCCATGTGAGTAAGCTTGGAAGCAGATCCTCCTGCCCAAATAAGCCTTCAGGTAAGACCACAGCCCCAACCACCATCCTAGGCACCAGTTTGCAAGAGAGCTGGAGCCAGAACCACCCAGCTAAGGCACTCCCGGCCCTCCAAAAATGTGCAAGATAAAAAATGTTTGTGGTTTTAAGCCACTAAGTTTTGGGGATATGTTTTTTATACAGCAAAAGATAACTAGTACAAACATTATTAGTTAAAATTGTTCAGTAAAACTTTATGAAATCAGATCTCCAGTTCAAGGGTGGGGTAAAGTGGAGAAAACAGAGGGGGAATATATTTAGCCTTCTGAAGTAGAAAGATCTTGTTTGTTTGTCAACAGCTACCATTTGTATACAAGTTGTGCTAATTACAGATGTGTGTCATTTAAAAAGCCCCCAAAGAGCTATTGAATATTTATCATTACCCATGAGTAATTGGATGTATTTTAAATATGAAACTGCATTTAAAAGCTATAATTAGCTCCTAGTCTCTGCATCACAGGTCTCCATGTCCCTAGGTAGCTCTGCCCAGGTGAAGGGACAGGAGGTGCAGAAGGTGCGACTCATATAGTTTGAGAAGGTCACAGAAGAACCCAAGGGAATCACTCAGAAGATGAATGAAAAGCAGTCCTGCATGGTGGCAAGAATTCTTCATGGTGGCATGATACGTAGACAAGTCTCCCTTCACATTGGGGATGAGACCCTAGAAATCAATGGCAGAAATGTGACTAATCACTTGGTAAATCAGCTGCAGAAGGCGATGCAAGAAACCAAAGGAATGAGCTCCTTAAAAGTAATTCCCAACCAGCAAAATCGTCTTCCTGCTACACTATTGATGTTCATGAGAGCACAGGTTGACTATGACCTCAAAAAGGACAATCTGATTCCTTGCAAGAAGGCAGGACTGAAGTTTGTTACTAGGAACATTATCCAGATCATCAATAAAGATGACAGTAACTGGCGGCAAGAGCCGGTGAAAAGTTCTTCTAATGAGTCAGCAGGATTGATCCCTTCTCCCCAGCTGCAGGAATAGCGAGTGGCAAGTGCGGCTCAGTCTGCTCCAAGTGAAGTCCCGAGCTGCAGTTCCTTCCAGAAGAAGTACAAAGACAGATACCAGACCAAGCACAGCTCAAATTTTGACCAATTAAATGTTGTTTCGTATGAGTTGTTTGGCTCCCTGCCTTCAGGAGGAAGACTCTGGTGCTGATTGGAGCCAGTGGGGTGGGTCTCTGCCACATTAAAAATACCCTGCTTAGCCAGGACCCAGAGAAGTTCTCATATCCTGCTCCATATACAACACAGCTGCCCAAAAAGAGTGAGAAAGATGAGAAGAAGTACCACTTCATCTCCACGAAGGAGATGACGAGGAGCATCTCTGCCAATGAGTTTTTGGATCTTGGCAGCTACCAGGGCAACATGTTTGGTACCAAATTCGAAACAATGCACCAGATTCATCAGCAGGACAAGATTGCAATCCTTGACATCAAGCCCCAGACCCCGAAGATTGTTAGGTCGGCAGAACTTTCACATTTCATTGTGTTTATCACACCTACTGATCTGGGCACTCAGATGGAAGCCCTGCAGTAGCTTCAGAAGGACTCGGTTTCCATCTGCAGCCAGTATGTTCACTACTTTGACCTCTCACTGGTCAATAATAGCACTAATGAAACCCTTAAAAAATTGCAAAAAGGCTTTGACCGGGCGTGCAGTTCTGGGTGCCTGTCTCCTGCTTTTACTAAGCCTGCAGAATAGGAAGAACTACTATGTGCCCCTCTCCAGTGTTTGGAACTCCATTCCCCTTCCTTTAAGGGTCGCTCTAGCTAGTTTTGCGTCAGCTTTCAGCTCTATGCAACTATCCTAGTTAAGCCAGTAGGTGTCAGCCTTGTTCAAGCTCCTGAAGGGCTAGGCTCTAGTTTTCCTGATACACGGGGCCCCATTGATCAGGATTTCAAAAGGATCTCTGGAAATTGGGGGCCATGAGTACTGTCCAAATGCAAGTGCTAACCAAATATGTCATACATAGGGAGGAAAAGCAGTGGACTCTGTCCCTCGAAAGCCTGCGTTCCTTCACCTTAAATCACACTGGGCACTTCATTTGTCTTTACTTTGAAAAAAGCATTTTTAACTGCAACTTTCTAAAATGCCAAAATGAAATAG
Source organism: Pteropus medius (assembly GCF_902729225.1). Taxonomy (NCBI): domain Eukaryota; kingdom Metazoa; phylum Chordata; class Mammalia; order Chiroptera; family Pteropodidae; genus Pteropus; species Pteropus medius. Next base: position 567,705 of record NW_024351646.1, on the reverse strand, counting down.
CTGTGCAATAGGATGTCATTTGCTCTAGGAAAACCCTTAAAGCAATATAAATGTTACTGTTAAAATACAAATAAACAAACAAACAAACAAACCCTTATAACTTAAAAAACTATAATTAAACTTGCAAAGAGTTTATTCTTGTTTTTCTCCTAGCCAATCTGGCTAAGTGTTTGTGCATGTTTTTGCACAGTGGTTGCTTTCCATTGATACACTTTAAGACTCATCAGAGCTCGTATGTAGCTTGGTGGAGAAGGTAGAGCCCTGAGATGTCAGTAGCCAGGGTCCCTGAGTCAAGGATTGGAGGAGAGCCATCTGCCCATCATCATGAATACCCATTTTAGACTTTACTGCTTCCTGGAATCACCTCCTAGGCCTAGGATAAGGTGAACAAAGTGTCTAGAATGCGAAATTTAAGGAGGTGCTTCAACTGATGAATGCATAAACAAAATGTAGTCTATCCCTACAATGAAATAGTATTCGGGCATAAAAAGGAATCAGGTGTTGATATATGCTACAACGTGGATGAACCTCAAAAACACCACTTGATATGGATAACCCGAGTTTGCCAAGGAACTCCAAGAGGAGCTGGAAAATAAAGACAACACAGAGAAGACAAAGCTGAGGCATGCAGGGATTCTGAGTGTTGATGATATTATTATCTGAGCCCCTGGATCCAGCATCATCCAAAATCAAACTATGCCTGAACTTCCCAGTTGTATGCTGTGGGTCTGGAATTCAGATAGAACATGTCAGCGATGATGGCTTGTCTGTGCTCCTCCGTATTTGGAGCCTCAGCTGGAAGATCAAAGGGCAAGAGCTGAATCATCTAAAGGCTTCCTCACTTACGTGTGTGGCAACTGATACTGGTTGTAGCTAGGCCTCAGTTCCTCTCCATGTGGGCCTCTTCATGTGGTTGATTTGGGCTTCCTCATAGCATGCTGGCTGCGTTCCAAGCCCATGCATCCTGAAAGAGGGAGAGACAGGTGGAAGGTGCATCACTTTTCATGACCTAGTTTTGGAAGTGACATAGCATCACTTATCTCGAATCCTATTCATTGAGGCAGTCACAAGGTCCAGCCCAAGTTCAGATGGAGAAGAAATAAATTCGGCTTCTTGATGGGGAGCAACAAGGTTCTGGAAAGGCACATGGGACCAGAAATATTGTTGGAACCATTTTTGGAGATTATAATCTGCCATGAGATACCAGGCAAATTGCTTCACCTCTCTGGGCTTCAGTTTCCTCATCAGTAATGTGAGAATAATAATAGTGTCTATAGTGTAGAGAGCCAATCACATGAAATCATGCATATAAAGTACTTAGCACAGTGCCTGCAACATGGTAAGTGCTCAGTGAAAATTAGAAGTTTTCGTCAATAATCATTATTGAACAATGAGGTATCTTGGTATGGCTGAGACAGGGTGTTGTGGGTTAAATTCTGTCTCTTCTAAAAGATATAGTCAAGTCCTAACCCCTGGTACTTGTGAATATGACATTATTTGGAAATCAGGTCTTTGCAGATGTACTTAAGATGTAAATTGGGGTCATACTAGATTAGGGTGGCCCTAAATCCAATCACTGGTATCCTTATGAGAAGAGACAGAGACACACACAGGGAGAATGCCATGTGACCTTGGAGACAGAAGTTAGACTGATGTGTCTTCAAGCTATGGACCACCAAGGATTGCTGGCAACCACCATAGGCTAGAAGAGGCAAGAAAGGATCCTCCCCAAGAGCCTTTGGAGGGAGCATGGCCCTGCCCACACCTTGAGTTCAGATTTCTAACCTCCAGAACTGCTAGAAAATAAATTTCTGTTGTTTTAAGCCAAAAAAAAAAAAGACTCAGCAGAAGTTTACTGGGAGCCTATTCTGTGCCAGGCACTGGGAATACAATGGTGATTAAGGTGGGGACACTGCCCCGAGTTTTTGGCAGCGATACAGGCAGTAAAGCAATCAATGGAGGGGCCTTGATAATGATGGCATGGTACTCTATAACAAGAATCTGGGCCAGGGCTCCCTAAGACCACCTCCAGGTTCAATGACTTGTTCTGAGGACTTATAGGACTCTATGTAGTCACGCTCACGGCTATGATTTATTACAGTGAAAGGACACAAAGCACAATCGGCAAAGGTAAAGGCGCATGGGTGAAGCATGGAGGAAACCAGAGACAATCTTCTACAATGCCTCTCCCTGTGGAGTCACAAAGGACATGCTTAATTCCTCTAACAACGAACTGTGGCAACACATCTAAAATATTGTCTACAGAGAAAGTCGCCTGAGCAGAAGAGTCCAAGATTCTTATCAAGGGCCAGTCACGTAGGTACCCCCCGGCTAGCTCGTACCAAAGTCCCAAATTCCCAGAAGGAAAGCAGGTGTTCACCATAAGCCACAGTGTTTGTACAAACGGTTTAGGCACAGTGAGCCACTCATCATTTAGATAGTAGTGGAAACCCTCTAAATATATGACTTCCTGGATGCCAGCTGTATTAATCAGCTCAGGCTGCCATACAAGATACCACAGATTAAGTGGCTTAAACAACAGAAATTTATTTTCTCACAGTTCTGGAGGCTAGAAGTCCAAGATCAAGGTGCCACCAATGTTGGTTTCTGCTGAGGACACTCTGGTTTGTAAACGGCTGCCTTTCTCACTGCGTCCTCACATGGCCTTCCCTCTTTGTGTGCACAAAAAGAGATCTCTGAGATCTCTTCTTCTAATAAGGACATCAGTCCTATTGGATTAGAGCCCCACCTTTATGACCTATTTAACCTTAATTACCTCCTTAAACGCCCCATCTCCAAATACAGTCATTTTCGGAGGTTAGGGTTTCAACATATACATTTGGGGTGGGGGGTGGGGCACAATTAAGTCCATAACACTAACAAAGGGCCAAAATTGCAAGCAAACCTTTCTAAGGACAATAGTCTCAGGCCTGCTATGTTAACTTTTTCCTGCACCTGCTCCATACCAGATTCTGGAAGCCTTGAAATGGCTGCCAGTTACATTGTTCCCTGGGAGGAAGGAGGTCCCATTTGGTCCAGATTACAATGGTTCTTTCCCTACGGATTAAGAACCTTCCTGCCACGTTGGCTATGACTGACAAGACCAGAAGTTGATGGGTGAGCAGAAGGCAACCCTACATGGAAACAGCCTAACAACTCATGCCAATAGAGGCACCCATATTGGGTGACCGTGATCAAAGCCTCCCTTTGGGAAGTGACATGAGAGAGAGGCATCATGGACATCAGTTGAGTGCATGGGCTTTGGAGTAACACAGTTTAAAGTTCAAGCTGGATTTGACTTCTGGCTCTGAAACTCATTGGCATGACCTGTGCTGTTATTTAATAAATATTTGAAGACTGCTTTAAATGAATGTTTACCCTTGGTGAAATTAATGCTCTAAGTCTTGGTTTCATCATCTGTAAAAATTATGATGATAACATTCTCAGCAAATTTTCAAAAGACTCAATAATTTAATGTCATTAAAGTTCTCTTTCATGCTACTTGGATCAGAGTAAGTGCTTGTGCCGAGAGGAGACAAATAGTATTAAGTATAAATGATCAGGGAACAAAAGACTGTGAACTAAGCATCATATGAATGGGAGTGATTTCCCAAGGATGCTAAGCTGTTCTGGGGCTGCTCTAAGCCATCAGCTTTAAAAGTGATGAGAATTCCAAATGACTAGGTGGATGATGAAACAATAAGAATATTTCTGATCTTACCAAATTCTCACGAATCCTTGTAACAAACCTCCAGCACTAATAACATGTTTATACTTGTAGTAGATGGATTCTTGGAAGCCTAAAGAACAGGAATGCACAAATAAACACTAACTGAAAACATGTCAAATGGCCAGAAAGCAAAGTATGACATTGTTTGAAATTTAGCACTGAAGATACAGAAAGATTCCACAAGCACTTACAGTGCTAAAAGAGCAGCTCATCATAATGCTTCAATTACAATAAATCTGAATGTACTAAATAATAGGGTGGCAGGATGCAAAAAGTATAATCTTCAGGAAATGCGAGAAATATAAAATGAAAACACAACAACAGGAGACTTTACCTTAACTTTGTCAACCTAATATAAGCCTAGTAGACGCAGCAAAAATAGTATAATTAATAAAGCTCTAGTAAGCTTATTCTCTTATATTCATAAATACATCTTTTAGTCAGTGACTATGAAACATTAATAATCATTGACCCTCATACTAGGCCACAAAGTTCAATAAATTCCAAAAAGAGGAATGGACACACACCACATTCTCTGACCATATACAATAAAGTTGGATTTTTTTAAACAAAAACAAAATCACAAAACTCCAAAAGCTTAGAAAAATTTTCGATATTTCTCTTAAGCAACTCTTGCTTCAATATATAAATAAATCAAAGTTTGCAGATCATCTAGAGTAATAATATTGAATTTTTTCTGTAATAAAAACATTACATATCAAAATATATAACATATAGTTAAATCTGATCTCAGAGCAAAACTCATAGTTTAAGATTATACTATACAATATATAGTTGAAAAATTCCTAAACAATTAAATATACCCAAAACAAAATCAATAGAGAAACTAGAGGAAATAATAAAATAATGGTATTGATGCTAAACTGGGAGAAATATTTGCAAAGCGATGAAAGACAAAGGGTGTGATATTGTGATTTATATTCCTCTTACATATTTATATTTGGTCTTTGTCCACAGTTCCTGGCTCACGGCTACTAAAACCCTTGGAATTTCCTCAAGTGAAGGGAATGATAAAGGTGTCTCTTGTTATGTTAATGAGTGATTTGGAAGTCACTAAGAATGGGGGCTGGTTGCCAGGGGAACCGACCAAGTGATTAGAGGATTGGAACTTTCAGTCACACCCCTTGGCCTCCGCCGGAGAGAGGAACCGGGGCTGGAGAGATTGAGTTCAATCACCAAAGGGCAAAGATTTAATCAACCATGCTTCTATAATGAAGCCTCCCTAAAACCTCCCAAAAAGGACAGGTTTTGGAGAGCTTCCGGTTTGGTGCACACGAGGAAATGTGGGGCAAGTGCTGCACTCAAAGAGAGCATGGAACCTCAGTGCCCTTTTCCCAAACCTTGCCCTATGCATCTCTTCTATCTGGCTGTACTTTAGTTATATCTTTTCATAATAAAGTGGTAATCTAGTAAATAAAATACTTCTCTGAGTTCTGTGAGCCACTTTAGCAAATTAATCAAACTCAAGTTGGGGGCTGTGGAAACCTCTGATTTATAGCCAGCCTGTCAGAAACATAGTTGATAACCAGACCTTGCAACTAATGTCTGAAGTGGGTGCAGGACAGTCTTGGTCTGAGCCCTCACCCTGTGGAATCTGATACTAATTATCTCGGTAGATAATGTCGGAATTGAGTTTAATTGTGGGACAACCAGCTAGTGTCAGAGAATTGCTTGTTGGTTGTGTGAGGAAACCTTCTCTTCCCACAGTAAAAATGGGTCCAGAACCCAAAAGAAAGGGCTAACTTCTTTAATTTAAAATCAATAAGAAAACAAAAAGTGAATAGAAAATAGACAAAAGATATGAACAGGAAGTTCACAAAAAAGCAAGACAAATAGCCAGTTAACATGTGAAAATATGCTCAATTTCATTCACAATTGGAGAAATTCTAACCTTAGAATGAAATATTCTTTCCACTTTTCAGATTGATAAAAACATATATGTTTTCTAATACCCAGTGTAGACAAGACTATGAGGAAATGTGATAAAACACAGTAGATGGAAGTATAAAATTGAACGAGAGTTTTGGAGGAAATTTGGCAATATTTATCAAAGTTTTCAATTTATACACATTTTGATCCAAGAACTTCCATTGCTAGGAAGTTACTTTTTAAATTTATTTTTTTTAAGTAGCTGTCTATATATTTTTAATGGAAGGATAAACGAATATATATATATATATATATATATATATATATATATATATATATATTTATATATCTGGGAGATTTTTTAAGTCAATTTAAAAAGGAAGCTAAAATAGTTTCCTATGGGAGGAGGAAGGGAGGGAAAAGGGGGATGAGATAGGGAAAGAAGCTAGATTTCTCTGAATATACCATTTCTCCGAACAATAACATGTTATTGTTTTGAAATCATATAAATATGTTAATCATTATGTTATAGAATTATATTCTATTTTAAAAGTTTTGTCATACCCCAAAGCAAGAAAGTTATCGAAGATTGCTGGGGTCATATCAACCAAGTCTAAAAGGCTCTCAGTAGCCAAAAATGGAGCAATCTGAACATCAAAAATAATAACTTCAATGGATTGAAATGTGTCAACTAACCATGAGATCATAATGATGCTAAAACAAATATTTTTGGCTGCCTTTGGAGGATGCTAATGAACCAGCACATTATTCTGAAAACTGGAGAAGAGAGAATAAAAATGAAAAGAAAAAAGAGAAAAGTAACTGACTATATTAATTGATAATATTAAAGAATTATCATTGAATTTTTGAGATATGATAATGATGTGTGGCTAACTTGTTCAAAAGAATTATCATTTACAGGAACATCCTGAAATATTTATGAGTAAAATGATATGATATCTGGATTTGCTTCAGAATAATTCAGGGGGGATGGGGAAGTGGGCGGAGGCTATAGATGAAACAAAATTGACTGTGAATTGATAACTGTTGAAAGTGGTTAATGAATACATGGAGATTTATTATATTATTCTCTCTACTTTTCTATATGTTTGAAATTTTCCATAGTAGAAATATAATTTAATGGAGGCAAAGTTATATTGAGAGCCTGACTTGGGCCCACACTGCTAACCATAATTTCTTAAATTGTTTCTTTGTTTTCTTTTCTTTTAGAAAACAAAAAGAAAGATAAGTCATGAAGTCTTTTCTACCTAAGGGAAAATCAGAACTGCTACAGAGAGAAGGGGACATGCAAGCAATGTCTTTTAAAAAAATGAGTAAATTTTTGCCTACAATTCCAAGCCAAAGATGGAGTGTGGGCAAGTGCATGGTGACCTAGAATTCTGTCATTTCTGGGAGAACTGAAAAAGAGCAGTTCTGGAGCCAGATCATCTGGGTTCAAATGTCAGTTCTGCCACTTATTCCCTGTGTAACTCTGAGCAAGTTACTCAACCTCTCTGTGCCTCAGTTTCTTCATCTGTAAAATGGAGATGATAGTACCTACCTCATGTGTTGTTGTAAGGATTAATGGATTAATATGTGGAAAGTGTTTAGAACATTGAGTGCCTGGCACATAGTAAGCACTGGGTAAGTGTTGGCTATTGTGATTGTAGTTGCAGTGTATGGTACAGGGAGACTCAATGAGGGATGAGGCTAGGGAAGTAGGTAGCCTTACAGCTCATAGGAAGGAGTGTGTCTTCTATTTGGCAGGGAGTCATTGAAAGGTTTTAAGGAAGGCTAACAGCTAACACTGCTGACTGAGGACAGAAACTTCATTTCTCACAAGTGGTTGAAACATGAATTTCCTACAGTTAATTAAGAAATATTTCAGGGAAAGTTGAAAACTTCTGACTGTGTTTTGAACTGCTATTTCCTTAATAATAAGTAGGTGCCATGGGTTTGGGAAATGACTCATAAGTGGTGACATGACTTAGGATTGTATGAAACTAGGACATCTAAAACTTTCATGCAAGCTCTATGCATACAAATTATATAACTGGAATATGTTCTAAGTGTGTGTTCAAGGCTAGCTCTGAATTAAGGGCACTGTGCTTATTATAAAAGGCATAATTCCAGCAATCAAAATTTATTTTTACTTTTTATTATGGCAAATTAGAAACATACACAAAAACCTAGAGAACAGCAAAATGAACATTCCGTACCCATCACTCAGCTCCAACCTTATGGACTCGTGGCCAATCTTATTTCATCTATATTCCACTTGCTACATACCCCTCAGATACTTAGAAGCAAATCTCAGACATAGTATTTCATCTGGAATATGTCAATACCTGTTTCTGAGAGATAAGGACTCTTTTAGAAAGTCTAACCCAGTGACATTTTCTCAACTAAAAAGTTAACAATAATAATTCCTAACCGTTGTCAAATATCCATTCAACCTTCACATTACCCTTATTTTTAAATATATATCCAGGATAACTTCATAAAGATGCTGCGTGCCTCCATAATTAGTATATACCATTGATTGTCTCTCTCTTTGTGATACCATCAGTCATTGATGAGCAGTGCCTGGATCCATTATTCACAGGGGTGACAAAGTGTAATGTTCTGATCTCTCATTCCTTCTTCATTTATTAGCTCTAATATATCTATAGAGAACTTCTCCTCCCCAGCTCTTGGGCTTATATAACAACAAGAGAAGTGCTTCTTTCCCTGTATTTACCAGTTTTCAATATAAAGAGTTGTTTCCCAAGCATCTTCCCAAGGTGACTAATGAGCTATCTTTATTTGTATCAGTGTGAACTTGTGGATTTTAAGCATGTTTATATTTAATATGTTTTGAGCCACTACAATTATAATCCATGTTGACAAATTGTCCCATCTACAATCAGTGGGATCATCTTCGACTTGCCTTCTGGATCCTTTTCTCAGGACTCCTGCCCTTTCCACTCTAACAAAGCATTCCTTTCTTTCTGGTATGCAGGCTCATCGTGTTGGCCCACGTGGCTTGACGCTTTGTCAGAGGTTCCTCTTGGTGACAGTGTTGCTTCAAAAATGTCAAGAAACCCGTATTCCCTTATCCTACCCCCATCTGCATGGCTTTTTCCGCCTTTCGGGTCTGAAAAAATGCCATGGAGCCAGAAGGCTTCTGGAAAGGAGGTTGCCTGCTGCCAGGTTTGCAGGAAACCTGTTCACTGCTGCAGTACTTGCCTTTCTTCTTTGAATCAGAAATCAATCTGAGGTCTAACCTACAAACATCATTTCTAGAATTCCATTTCTACTCAGACTAGGCTTTGTGAGTTCATACTAGTTAACATCACATTAGATCCCGCAAATTTCCCCGTGTTGTCAGGAAATGCTGCAAGCTAAAGGCCTAGAGGGGGGCATCCGCCACCAAGCCTTGAGGTCCCGGGCCTGTGCATGCCTTCCGGACTGCAGGTGGCCCCTTCATTTGCAAACCCAGATACTAAGCCAGTGGTTCTAAAAATGTGGTATGTGGATGCTTCGGGCAACACCGGGAACTTGTTAGAAATGCAAATTCTGGAACCCCACCCCCCCACACACACGATGCTCGCCCAGAGGACGCACACACTTCTTATTTTCTTTACTTTTATTTCAGAAATAATATTTTCTCTTACCATTTAGAAAAATCATCCACGCTGCCTGCAAGGTTTTCAGAAAAGAAGGAATTACATTGTGGAAATAAATGGCAAACATAAACCCAACATCCTAGCAATAATTTCTCATTCTTGTACTTTATGCTCACATATTTCAAAATTTCCATGTTTATATTTATGTGAATATATTTTTATATAATTGAGTTCACTTGTACATACCATATCAGATCATACTTTTCCATTTCTGTATGTACTGTTATATGCCGTTTTCCAGTAACAATAACTTGTGAATGTATACTTTACAATTTTAGAATAAATATGTATTACGTGATTATAGTGAACAATTCAGAAATACAGAATCATAAAATAAATATTTCAAATCTCAACCCAACTTTCTAGAAATATATTCAATATTATTGGCTTGATTTGCATAATTTCAGACTGTATTCACAATCATTCAATTATATCTAATATATGGGCATGAATACAGAATGCCTAGCATTCTTCACTACAATCTATATAAAACTCATCACTCATCTTGTAAGATATTTAACTACATAGGTATGCATAATTATAAACAATACATTATACATTTTCCCTTTTATCCAATTAAGTTCATGTCACACAGTTTTCATGCCCTCAATTCATTATTTGCCCTCATAACAATGTCCCATATAGTTATTCTCAAAGTGCTTGGCATTTCTTTATGTTTTTATAGATTTAAAAATACTAGTGTTTATTCTGATTGGAAAGTCAACACATTCATTTACAAAGTTTACAAAAATTTTAAATGATAAAAAAAATCATTTACCTTTATTCCTCATATAAAATGACACATTTAAAATTTTAGGTGCATTTCATTTTATGCATATATAATATTTATATTTCACATAAAAGTGGAATTATTTTTTACGTAGTTTTATACAATATTTTTGCATTCATTATATTATGATTGTTACACGTTTTTATTCCAAAAATAATCCAAAAAATAAAGATCTAAACAGGCTAATCCTATCCCTCAGATCTAATGACTTCTTAATTTAATTAGCAGTATGATTTAATTAGTAGTATAACTTCTAATTTTAATTCACCCATATGTAGATTAAATGTTTTTATAACAAAATATCAATATATATATATATATACCTTTGTTTCACTTCCTTGATTGATTTAGGGGTTTCTATTTCTTTTTTTTTTCCTCAGTAGCTTTGAAATTGTATTTTCTATTCTTATTTTAATGTTTATATAGAATTCTTAACAAACCAAAACCTACATTTTCCTACCAAGAAGTAAAGTTAATCAATATCTCTCAAAGCTGGAGGACTACACGAGTTCAAAACTGACTTTATTTTTTTTCCCCCTTGAAAATTGTTTAAAATTTTATTTATTTGTTTGTTTGTTTGTTTGTTAGTTTTTATGGTGGCATTGATTAACAAAATCTGATAAGTTTCGGCTGTACTTTTTAACAGTAAGGCATATATATATTTACATTGCGTATTCACCTCCCATAGTTAGATTTCTTTCTGTCACCACATATTTGACCCCTTTTACCCTATCTACCTTCCCCTTCTCAAAACTTACTTTAAACCAACAATAATCAAGGCAGTGTGGTATTGGCATAAAGATAGGCATATAAATCAATGGAATAGAATCGAGAGTCTAGAAATAAACCCTACATTTATGATCAATTGATTTCAACAAAGGTACTAAGATAATGCAATGGGGATAAGACAGCCTTTTCAAAAAAAAAATGGTGTTGGGATAATTGGATATCCATATGCAAAAAGTAAACTTAGATTTATCTCACATCAAACACAAAAATTAACTCAAAATGGATCATAGACCTATATGTAAAACTAAAAAAATGTTTAGGAGAAAGCATAGGAGAAAATCTTTGCAACCTTGGACTAGGCAAAAAGTTCTTCAAATGGACACCAAATAACTCATAAAAGGAAAAAGTTGATAAATTGAACTTCATTAAAATTAAAAATGTTTGTATTTGAAGAGACATCACTAAAAAAATGAAAACAGTGCTCATTTTGCCAGCACATATACTAAAACTGAAAAGAAACAAAAGAATAGCATGGCCTCTGTATAAGGATGACATGCAAATTCATGAAATGTTCTATATTTTTTAAGAAATTTAAGAAGTTACATCTATTAAAATGAAAAAATAAAAATTACAGAATTACTTAACATGAAAAGGAAAAAGTTTACTACCTAATGTTTTTTTCTCAAAAAAAAAAAAAAAAAAAGTAAATGAAAAGACAAACCATAGACTGGGAGAAAATATTTTTGAATTACAGTGTGATAAAGGACTTGTATCCAGAAAATACAAAGAACTCTTAAAACTCGATAAGAACCTAATTTAAAAAATGGGAAAAGATATGAATAGACATTTCACCAAAAAAAATATAGGAATGGCTAATAAGCACATGAAAAGATACATAGCCGGCAGGGTGGGGGGAGGTATTCGGCATCACTAGTCACATGGGAAATAAACCACAGCAAGAGGATGGGGTGGGGAGGAGGGAAGAGATAGATAGGCAAGCAATGTAAACATAAGGGATCAGAGTGAATTGGGCAAAGGGAATCAAATATATGTAGTCGAAGGAACTGACCTCCCAGTGGTAATCACACAATAGAATATAGAGATGCTCAACCTATAATGTACAATCTAAAAATTATATGAAAAAAAACAGTAAGATGCCACTACACACCATATAGAATGGCTATAACCAAAAGACAGATAATAATACCAAGTGTTGGTGAGGATGTGGGGAAGCTGGAATCCTCATACGTTGCTGGTGGGAATTTAAAATGGCAAAGCTGCCTGGAAAAGAGTTTGACAGGTTTCTTGAAAATTTATTCATAAACTAACCATATGAACCAGCAATTTCACTCCTAAAACTTCACCCAAGAGACAAAAACATGTCCACACAAATATACAAATATGCAAATATTTATAGCAGTATTATTCATAATAACTGAATTCTAGGAACTATCCAAATGTTCATTACTGGTGAATGGATAAACAAAATGTGATATATCCATATAATGGATTACTATCAACAGTAAAAAGGAACAAAATACTGATACATGCTACTACATGAATGAACCTCAGAAACATTATCCTCAGTGAAAGAAGCCAGATACAAAGGCCCGCACAGTATATAATTCCATTTATACAAAAATCTAGAAAAGGCAAATCCATAGAGACAGAAAAGGGCAGTAGTTGCCTGGGGCAGGGCGATTGGGAGTGGGCAGTGACCTCAAGTGAATGGGCTGGAGAGAAATTTTAGAGGTGATGGAAAAGTTCTGAAACTGGATTGTGATGATGATTCTGTAAATTTACTAAAAATCATTGAATTATACACTTACAATGGGTGAATTTTATGGTATGTAAATAATACCTCGATAAAGCTATTAAAAATGTGCCCAGAACCAGGAGAGATGGACAAGCTTTATCTTGCCCCAGCAGCCACAGCAACACCAACTAGAGTTTGTGCCTGGAAGATAAGCCCAGAGTTTGCCCTCACACCACAGACGAGAAACAAGGACTGGGGGATGATGGGTGCCACCACCAAGCTCCTGACCAAAGACTGCTGACTTTCTCAAGGACCTACTACTAGAGTTATAAGAAGCTTTCCTAGGGGTCTTTGCACACATGCAAAAAAATTCCTTTCCTCGGTTTGAAATCAGACTTTTCCAGGCTTGCACAAATACATTGGGGTTTCTGTACTATCTCCCTCTCTTCCCGCAAATCGTAACCAATAACAAGTGAGGTGCAGCTGCACCAATTTCTTAAACTAAGAAGGGATCACAGGTGCTCCTGGGCCTTAACACCATGAAAAATATCCTTTGTTTGCCACTTCTCTCAAAAGATCTTCCAAAATTTTACCAGTACACCCAAGCTTATTTCCTTATCCCTTCGGCAGATGTCCCATCCTACATGATCTGGAAAAGTGGAAGTCTCCTTACCTTTCTTCCGTCTGTTCTTGCTTCCTTCTCTGGAGCTCCAGAGAATGTAGTGGTTATATTCTGAGACTATTTCCTTCCTATTCTTTTTTTTTTAGTGAAAATAATTCTTTCTTTTGTAAAATTATGGTGAGAATAGTTAGAAGTTGAGTCTTTGTTAATTTGTTAATATCCTAATTTGAAATGTCCTAAATTGAAAGCTGGTCAACCTCTGCCCTCTCCCATGTTTACACATACATGGCTGCACCTGCTTTTTTGTGTGTGAGGGAGATTTGTTAGTCCATCAAAAATCTGACTAGTGTCCATATTATGTACTTAAGTTTTCTTACACTTTAAAAAAATCTATGTGATATTTATCATAAATGAATAATTTATAATAAAGTCACCAATATTCTCTGTATTGTCTCTAAAAATTGGCAATCTTTACAGAGGGTGAATCTTCTAAAGGAATATAATAATAGGAAAAAACACAATAATAGTTCAAATTTTACTGTGCCTCAAGGAAATGGCTAGGGGCAATCTTCGAGAAATGAAAAGAAGAAATGGGAGCCAGGTACCATAGGGAGTCCTGGGATCAGCAGAAGCTGAGAGGACTTCTAAGAAAGTGGATGTCCTGTTTTTAATGTTACATTTTTTTCCTGTGTGGCTCAGGGTTACCTGTAGCCCACAAACATAGAAACAAACACATGAGAATTTTGGAGATAGTGATATTAGCAGCTAAGAAGTAAATAATATGTAATGTAACAGTAAAAAAAAAACCTGCTGAGGATAATGATGATGACAGAAAGAATACAATGTAGGAAAACTTGGACTTGGCTAAGGGGGCCTTGTTTAACTAACTACATGGGATTTAATCGCAACTGCTTCTCAAAATTGTGTTCTCTGGCAGCCCCATTCTTTGCATTCTACACTTTCTTAACTCTGTTTTCAAAATATGTGTTCAAGGGAAATAGCTTTCCATGCCTGCATTGGCTCACCCCTATTCTGCTCTTCTCCTTACACCCCTGTGCCCTTCTTCAGTGATACATTTCTGTAGAGGAGAGACTGGGCCTGTTTCATTACCCTTCCTTACACATTGTCTGGCAAACTGCCACGTGCAACAAGGTATTTAATAAGTTTAACAATATATATAACAATTTCTAATCCCTCTGGAATCATTGGAGAACTGCAGCCAAACAAAGATGGTAGAATTCGGTAGCCGATTAAAACCTAAAAGGTATGTTCTTTCTACTGCAAGGATTTCAAGCACATGTCAACTGCTTAGCAAAGGAATTCATTGAAAGGATAAATCTTCAGCAAGATCCCAATGTTTTCCCCTTTGACTGCAATCAAACATAGACTTTGGTTATTCACCTTCCAGAAGGTGGCAGCAGGAATCTCTTCTTAGCCCAGCGTTGCTTAGAGGGAAGAAGAGGAACAGCAGGGAGTAGGGGGGCAGTGATTAGCAAGTGAAGAAAGTGGGGAGCAGGAGCAGCAGGGGGGAAGGGGGCCAAGGAAGAGGGTGGGGGAGCAGGGGGAGGCAGGGTGGAAGCCAGCAGGGAGCAGGGGGGCAGGGAGGCAGTGGAAGCCAGCTGGGAGCAGGGGAGGGGTCAGGGAGAAGCAAACAAAGCCAGTGGAAAAAAGGGGGGCCGGGGGCAAGAGGGGTGGAGCAGGGGAACAACGAGGCAGGGGAAACAGGGGGGCTCCTCCCCACCTGTGGCTCAATTAGAAAGCCAATGATTTAACACAAGGCGGAGAAGACTCACAGGGCCAGGCCTGGGGTTTTCTTTGTTCCACCTCTTTTCCCATGCAGAGAACTGAAAGAGAAAAAAAAAATGCTGAATGACAAGAATTAATGGTGTCACACAAATACCATCAAAGACAATTTAAGAATTGCTCTTCTCAGTCCAAAATGAATGAAAAAGACAAAAGAGTGGTGGCTCCCTTTTTACCATTAACTACCCTGAATTTGGAAAGAACGGTGGATGGTGTTTTTTACTGCATTCAGCTTGATTAATGCTCACGAATTTATAGTTCAGAGATTTTTTTGAGGGGACAGTTTGCTACTACAAATCACATAGTTTTGCTTGATCATAAGCATAACCTTATGTATCATCACAACCACGTTTATAATCTCAGAATGCCAATATGCCTAAAATGATTATAGAATTGTTGTTTTGAATCTTTTAAAAAATAGACATTTTCAGAGCAGTTTCAGGTACACAGCAAAATTGAACAGAGATTGTGCAGGTTTCCTATATATTCCCTGTTCCCACACACTCACAGCCTCACCCACTATCAACACCTGCACCAGAATGGTACATTTGTTACAATCAATGAACCTACATTGACATGTCATTATCACCCACATACTGTCCCAAGTGGGACTCGGCTAAGCAAGGACTGGAGCTGGGAGTCCAGAGAGAAGGGAATATGTGACTGAGGAGGGCAGGTTCCATGGTGGATTGGGGCTTGAGAAGGTGAGAGCAGGGAGAAGGGGACAAGCAGCGAGCAAAATGTCCTGGGATTACTGACAAAAAATAAATAACCTATAATAATACCCATTTGTAAATAATAACTCACAAGTAGAAGTGTGTGTTTATCCTATTCATCAGCATCTGACTAAAGGTGTCAGGTTCCATTTTCCAGTTCATAATTTATATTCATGTGATTTTTTTTATATGTATTTGAATTGATAATCTAATCTGGACAAAAGAAATTTTATTTACCTTATGTCCGATGACATCAATAGATTTTCCTCCCCTTAGCTGCCCTCCCTCCACCCCATTGTCTCCTCCAGCCCAGGCCAATTGTTTTCCAGATTGTCTCTCTAACTAGCAGTGAACCTACCAGGCGGAAATGCATTCATTCTGTCTCCTGTTCCCCGCCCCAGGGGGCTTATCACTGAGCCTCTAAGTGAGGAGGCACACTGTGTGTGATAGGAGACTACAGGGGGTTGTGGAAAACTTTGGAATGTATTAGTCACACATTCATTCACTCATCCAACTGCTATTTCTTTCTTTTGTTTAAGGTCTTTTTTATTTTTATCATTGAGGTAACATTGCTTAATAACATTATACAAGTATCAGGTGTACAACATTATAATTCAATATCTGTATACACTATAGCATGCTCACCACCAGTAGTCTAGTTTTCATCTGTCATTATACATTTGACACTCCCACCACCACTGCCAACCTTACCCATTTTGCTTTCCCCCATTCCACTTCCCCTCTGGTAACCATCAATCTGTTTTCTGTATCTATGAGTTTTTGTTTGTTTGTTTATTCATTTCTTTCTTTTTTGTTTATTTTATATTCCACATAGGAGTGAAATCATAAGATTGTTGTCCTTTTCCCTCAGACTTATTTCACTTAACATAGTACTCTCAAGGCCCATCTAAGATCCATGCAAATGACAATATTTCATCCTTTTTTAAGGTCCACATCTTCTTCATGCATTCGTCTATCGACGGACACCTAGGTTGCTTTCATATTGTGGCTATTGTAAATAATTCTGCAATGAACACAGGGGTCCATGTATCTTTTTGAATTAGTGTTTTCATATTCTTTGGATAAATACTCAGAAGTGGAATTGCTGGGCCATATGGTGGTTCTATTTTTAATTTTCTGAGGAATCTCCATACTGTTTTTCATAGTGGCTGCACCAATTTACATTCCCACCCACCAAGAGTATATGAGTGTTCCCTTTTCCACAGCCTCTCCAAAATTTATTTCTTCTCTTTTTGATAATAGTTGTTCTAACAGGTATGAGGTCATATCTCATTGTGGTTTTGATTTGCATTTTCCTGATAATTAGCGATATCCAACATCTTTTCATGTGTCCCAAGAGCTATTTCTTGAACGTCTCCTATACATCTGAAACTGGGAAATAAGGCTGGCAATTTATCGATTACAGAGGAGGGACACATGACTTTGTAGTAAACATGATGGGGTAAGCTCAGGGGGCTGTGAGAGCACAAAGAGAGGCTCATAACTTGAACTTGGGGTGTCAGAGTAGAAGTCCCACAGAAAGTGACATCTCAGCTAAGATCCGAGAGATGAATAGGAGTTTGATGGATAAATGAGTTGAGGGCAGAGGGATGCTGGAGGCCAGATTTTAGAGGACACAGATCATTCTCAGCTTTATTTGTGCTGGCTGTGTGGCCTTATGCAAACAAGTCACCTAAATTCTCTGAATTTCATTTTCCTCAGTAGTAAGATGGAGACAAAAGTAGCTACCTCGTGGATTTGTTGTGAGGGTTAAAGGGGAGAATGTAGATAAAGCATCTGACAGAATGCTGGCATGTAGTAGATGTTCAATAGACATCTGATGTTGTAGAGATGCCTCAGTCATTCATTAGGTCATTCTCTCTGCATTAAAGCAGGGACAGAGCTCTTGTTTGGGGGTGAAGATTCAGTTTGAGATCTAATTCATTTTGGCTCTACAAACTGAGTAGATCAGACTAAAAGTGGACTAGGAAGGCATCAAGAGTTCAGCTATCAATGACAGCTGACCAAATCAGTAAGTCGTTACTACAGATGCAGGCCGTCAGATGCCAAATAATTTTGTTTTGCAACTTATATATTAGGCCAAAAGGGAAATTGATCCTAAAAGTCCCAATTTGTGGATACAGGAATGCACTAAAGAAATCTCTACCCCAAGGTGGAATGGGGGGCGAGAAAAGCTGACAGTGCTCTGGTAGGTTTAGTTATCATCTCCTGTCACCACCAGCAGCCAGAATTGGTGTTTAGGGTCCTAAATTTCACTGTTTAGAAGTGAGTGGATCATATTTACTCAAGCAGGTAAATGCTCGACTCTGTGCCTAAAACAGAATCATGTTATTGAGATTGAGAAATCCCGCATTTTTGCCGAGTTAGGGGAGTTTGGGAAATATAATTCACTGTATTTTAAAAGATGCAATGATGAAAAAAGACACAATGATGTAATAATGTCTTTAGAATGAGATAGATGGTGGTTGCCAGGGCTAGGCAGGGAGAGGATGCTGGGGGAAATGGGAAATATTGGTCAAAGGATACAAACTTCCAGTTATAAGATGACTAAGTTCTGGAGATAGAATGTACTATAGTTAACAATACTGTATTGTATATTTGAAAGTTGCTAAGAGAGTAGATCTTAAGTGTTCTTAATTGTTCTCATCACACACACACAAAGTAACCCTGCGAGAGATCTAACTTGTTTGTGGTAATCATTGCACAATATATTTGTATATCAAATCATCACATTGTATACTCTAAATGTATGTGATTTTTATTCATCAATTCTATCTCAATAAAGCTCGGAAAAATGAGATGGGTTATTATTAATTTAATCGATCACGATTCATTATTTTGGAGCCAAGTAATCAATAACTGCCTGGCAACTTATCCATCTTACCTCTAGATGGAGGCAGCAGATCTTTCCATGTTGTTTGCCATCAGGCTGAACACAGGACAGAGCTGGCACTCAAAAATATTTGTTGAATTGCATCAAAAAATACCTAGGAATAAATTTAACCAAGGAAGTAAAAGACCTATATTAGGAAAATTATAAGACATTATAGAAAGAAATTGAAGAAGATACAAATAAATGGAAGCATGTACTGTGCTCATGAATAGGAAGTGTTAACATCATCAAAATGGCCATAGTGCTCAAAGCAATCTATAGATTCAATGCAATCTCTATTAAAATACTAAGGACATTTTTCACAGAACTAGAACACATAATCTTAAAATTTGTATGGAGCCACAAAAGACCCCGAATAGCCACGGCAATCTTGAGAAAGAAGAACAAAGTTGGAAGTATCATGATCCCTGATATCAAACTATTCTACAAGGCTGTAGTAATGAAAACATGGTACTGGCATAAAAACAGAATAGATCAATAGAACAGAACAGAGAGCTCAGAAATAAACCTATGCCTATATGGTCAATTAATCTATGACAAAGGAGGCAAGAATATACAACGAGGTAAAGACAATCTATTCAATACATGGTGTTGGGAAAACTGGACAGATATATGTAAAAAAAAGAAACTAGACCACCTTCTTACATTATACAGAAGAATAAACTTAAAAGTGGATTAAAGAATTAAATGTAAGGCCCAAAAACATTAAACCAGAAGAAAACATAGGCAATAAACTCTCCAACATTGCTCTTAGTAACAATATATTTTTTTGCTATATCTCCCAAGGCAAGGGAAACAAAAGAAAAAAAATAAACATATGGGACTACATCAGCTAAAAGTTTTTGCACAGAAAAAGAAACCATCAAGAAAACAAAAAGGCAACCTACTAATTGGGAGAAGATATTCACCAATGATACATCTGATAAGGGGTTAATATGCAAAATTTATAAAGAATTCATACGACTCAATACTAAAAAAAAACAAACAAACAATCCAATTAAAAAATGGGCAAAGGACCTGAATATACATTTCTCCAAAGAGGACATACAGATGGCCAACAGATATTTGAAAAGATGCTCAATGTCAGTAATTACAGGGAAACGCAAATTAGAGCTACAATGAGATACTACCTCACACCTGCCAGAATGGCTATCATCAATAAATCAATAAACAGTAAGTGTTGGCGAGGATGTAGAGAAAAGGGAATCCTTCTGCATTATTGATGGGATTGGAAGTTGGTGCAGCCACTATGGAAAATAGTATAAAGGTTCCTCGAAAATTAAAAATAGAACTACCTTACGAACTAGCAATTCCACTTCTGGGTATGTATCCAAAAAAACATGAAAACACTAATTCGAAAAGATACACGGACCTCTATGTTCATTGCAGCATTATTTACAATAGCCAAGATATGGAAGCAACTTAGGTGTCCATCAATAGACAATTGGATAAAGAAGAAGTAGTACATATAAACAATGGAATATTACTCAGCAATAAAAAATAATGAAATCTTACCATTTGTGACAACACGAATGGACCTAGAGGGTATTATGATAAGTGAAATAAGTCAGATGGAGAAAAATAAATACCATATAATTTTATTTACATTTGGAATCTAAAGAACAGTGTAAACGAACAAATTAAAAAAAAATAGACTCATAGACACAGAATATTTTCATGGTTGCCAGATGGGAGGGGGTTGTGGGGTTGAGTGAACAAGGGAAAGGGATTAAGAAGTACAGATTGGTAGTTAGAAAATAGTCACAGGGATGTGAAGTATAGCGTAAGGAATATAGTCAGTAATATTGTAATAACCATGTATAGCGCCAGGTGGGTACTAGACTAATCAGGGGTATTACTTCATAAATTAAATAAATGTCTAACTACTATGCTGTACACCTGAAACGAATATAAAATAAATATATAAATTAAATATATATATATATTTAATTTTCAACTACAGTTCACATATATATATTTGTTAAATGGCTGAATTTTGGTGAGAGAGATCTAACACATTCTATAAATTTTACATTGCTCCCTCAGCATAACTGGATCACCTAGAAGCAGATAGTTTCATTATTCCTTAGTGTTCCTCTCCTACCTGAGGTTGAATCCTGAACTCTTTTGTGACAACCTCACTGAATTATTTTACAAAAATAATCTGGTATCAAGGATGGGGTGTCACCTACTAAATCTCTCTGATAACTCCACAATATTAGGCTTTTCCCCTTCAGACCCCCAACCAATCCATGGCCCCATGATATGTGTGTGAGCATGCATGTAAATATAGACATACATTTGTCTGAAGAAGCACCATATTAAGTTTGCATAACCGTCAGGTGCCTTTTCAGCTTATTAACTGGAGATTTCTCAGCCTTGTGTTTCAGGTTTCCCTCTGCAAAGTGGGGATGTATTTCAGTTTTCTATTTCAATGAAGAATTACTGTGATATCACTTTCCTGAGTGATAAATGTCACTTGACAGTCGGGAATAACTTTGAGGAAACTAAAGCCTGGAAGTTGACAGTCAATATTATAAGGCAGTATTGTTTACATGTAAGCCTTTACATTGGTCAAAAATGAACCTACTCTGTGCTTAATCAAATATGAAATGTAAAGTCTGAGCTTCAAATTCAATGGTCATTCGGGCAGAGAAATAAAATACTTTTTAATAACATTGCATTAGAGAATTTTTCGAAAGTCTTCAGCAGAAGTCATATGTCTTTGTATGAAGAGGAATTTCCCCTCATTCAACGCCAACAAGTTGCTGATGGAGATTACAATTTAATACTATGGATTTGATTTGAAATTAAGTGAAAATTCCAATGACTCTTTGACAGTGGAAAGGATCTTGTAACAGACCGAGAAGGTAAATATATTAAAATAGGCAATTTTAAAGGCCTTTTCTTTCTAGATCTTGAGGGATGCTGTTTCTACATTTGAAATTATACAGCACCTTCAACTCGGTTATTCAGATTAATAACTAAGCATTCGAATTATATACCATCAGTTGCCCATAGAATACCTTGCAGTGACACTTCTTTGGTGAAGGCTCATAATTGTTTTAAAAAAATTTTTTGGAATTTCCAGTAGTTATTATAATTTCAAAGACAGCAAAGTCTACTGATTTTGAATTTAGGGAAAGAGAATTGAAGGGGTCAAGTGTTGAGTGTCACAGTGGGTCTCCCAGCCTGAGAGCTGGAGGTCTTCTCTGCCTCCTTGTGAAATCCTAGCTTACCAACAGGATTGGTTCTTTAGCTGCCAAAATAAAGTTTGCCCTGTAGGAATATTGTCAGGTCAACTCAGCCCCAGCCAGGGAGAGTACAATGCAGTGTCAGCATGGTTATGGTTGCAAAGTAAACGACTGCAAAACCCAACAGCTTTGAATTACAATGATATACAGCGGTTTCTTGAATAACTTCATTTTGTTCGATGTTGTTTCTTTATAACATTAATGAGAAAAAAGTTGATTCCCAGTGAGGCCGCCATGTGGAGTTTGCACATTCTCCCCATGTCTGAGTGGGTTTCCTCTGGGAACTCGTTTCCTCCCACAGACCAAAGATGTGAGGTAAACTAGCATGTCTGAGTGAGTGTAGGTGTGCGTATAACTTTGTCCTGCGATGGAAGGGTGTCCTGTCTAGGGTTGGGTCTCTCCTTGTACCCTGAGTTGTTGGGATGGGGTCTGGCCACCCATGACTCTGAACTGGAATGAACATGTTGGAAAATAATGAACTTCCTTGTTTTTATTATCCTTAAATGTATCTATAACTCGCATTTATGTCAATATTTAATACTAGAAGTGTTTTGGGTCTTTAGAAGTTTAGTGATGTTTTTGTGAGCAGAAATATGCCTTAGGAACTTAACTCTTGTTTATATTAATTAGCCTATGGTAAACTTGATTTCATTATAGGTAGTTTACCTTAGAGTCACAGTTTCCAAGAACCTATCGATGACATTAAATATTTACTGTATTTGCTCGCAATCCTATAGGTAGGCAATTTGAGCTGGGAGCATCTGGTGGTTCCTCTCTTGGATTTCCCTTTGCTCAATGGTGTGGCTGCAGTCAACTGGAATGAAAGTTCCAATGGTCTTACTCATATGTCTGGCAATTAGTGATGGCTGTCAGCAAAGATGTCTTGGTTCTCTGGCACACTCCCTATCATCCTGCAGCAGGCCAGACCAGCTTCCTCACGTTGAGGGCTCGGGGCAATGCCCCACTAGTGCCACTGCAGAAGGATCTGGATCTCACATTGCATTCTATTGGTCAAAACAAGTCACGAGGTCAGCGCAGGTTCAAGGGGTGAGGAAATAATCTCCGCCTCTGGATAGGGGAGCTGCACATGCACCTCTGGTGGTGTCTCTTCATTTTCTTATAAGGACACCACTCCTATCTGGTTAGGACCCCACCCTTATGACCTCATTTAACCTGAATTACCTTCTTAAAGGCCCCATCCCCAAATACAGCACATTAGGGGTTAGGGAGCCAACACATAAACTTTGGAGGAACACGATTTCATTTCATAACATCATCTTTGCAAACAATCTACTCGCACGCATTTAGTTATAAACCAGTTATGTTTTACTCCATTTACTTGTTTTGATTTCAGGTGCATGGTTTATCTCTTCTGGGAGAATAAATCTTTGGGTTGAGGCTCAGAAGCTGGTCATTAATTGCATGGTGGCCTGGCATCTATTTTTACTCTTTGTAAAACTCAAAGCCCTAAGGTGTTCAGAGACATCACAAGCAGATATTCAGAAGGTTGTGGAATGAGCAAAGATTCTGTTTGGTACCAGCATTACTAATTTTTAATTCAAATTTTACCTGAAGAGTTCATCTGTCTTTGATAAGACTATTACTAATTAATCAGAAAAAGAAAGCTTTGAAAGGATAATTTTCTTTTTTTAATCCCTGCCCCCAGGAATGCTCCAGAGCCCTGCAGCCCAGCCCTGCCCCCACTTCCCACCCCATTGGGTGGGTAGCTTGCCGTTATGCCTGGGCACTCAAACATCTTTAAACATTGACAAAATACCTTTCAGTCATTAATCAAACAAAATTAAAAAATGAAAAATTCTTTAAAAGATTTGCTTCAATTTTAAGAGAAGACTGTTGTCGGCAAAGAATAAGTTTTAAAAGCTTCCTGACCAACTTGTAGCACTCACACAAGCTATGCTAATACTATGCATATGTACATATTTATCACCCAGTTTTCTGAAAGCTCCATTGATCATAAGATTGTAAACACACACATTGTGTTTTCCCATAGTTGCCGAACGGTCAAAAAAAGAAAAAACAAAAAACCCCACCTCTTTTTCTCTTCATGTTGTCTATAATCAAGGTCTAAACTGGTGATGATGATGACAAAGTCTGTATAATTTAAAGGTCTGCAGACATACATTGCAAGCTATATTTATTGGAGGTTTTTTAAAAAACGTTTTGTTTTATTCAAATAAGCTCATCCTTTTATTCATAAACTAAATTTTTTTTTAATCTTCTCTGTCTTATTTGTATTACTTTTGGGTGGATTTCTGTAAAAGAAACTATATAGCTTATTGTATGTTGGGTTATACCATACTTTATGTAACCATTAGGGCAAGATCCTAAACAAAAACAACATACCCCTCACCAACTATGGCCCCTGGGTGGAGATATTAAACTGACCTATGTTTGTTACAAACCTATCCACCACCAAAAGTGATGACAAAGTGCCCTCACTTTAACTGAAACTTTGGTTTGTTCTACCTAGCGTTTCAAGCACCCATACACGTACTTAAAATAACAATCTTCCTCAGAATCAGAGCTGATGCAAAGTCTGGCTGGTGTTTGCAGCAGTAAAAGCAGCCCTGGCACAGACTTGAAGTTTCTAAGCGAATTAAGGAAAATTTGCCCCACCTGGTGAGGCAAAGAGGCTCAGGACTCAGGCTTTCCCATAATTGGGTGCACCTAGTTAAATTATCAACGGTCCCCTCCCTTTCAGCATGCGACTGATTCAGGGAAGCCCCACTGCTCCATTTACATCCTCTATATCTATATCCCTATAAACCATGTATTTATAGGTATTTATATATATATATATATATATATATATATATAAAAATTTAGGTATATATTTATAGGGATTTATATATATATAAATTTAGGTATATATTTATAGGTATTTATATATATATATAAATTTAGGTATATATTTATAGGTATTTATATATATATATAAATTTAGGTATATATTTATAGGTATTTATATATATATAGTAACACATTTTATATATAATACAAAAATTGCGAACTTTAAAATAGATAACTAGCTATATCACTTATGATGCATATTAAATAACATGTCTATCACAGCGACCTTGTCCGACTGACCAGGTGTAAAGCTCCAAAACCAACATTTTGTGCACTGAAATCTTGGGAAAGTGTTTATTCTCTTAAACACACTTTGTCAAAGGCCTCATCGTTAGGGCTTTTAACTACTATAAGCTTTGTACTCAGAAGGAATAAAATTAATAATTTTAGTACTTTGAATCCGAAGACCACAAGACGTTCACTGTGATTTACGGTATTGGGAAAGCCAAACACCCCACTGTGACTGTCCTACTGCGGCAGGACTTAATTTTATTTTCATAGCTTCCGAGAGTTTTCCTAACACCCAAATTCAAAGAACGCTTTTTGAGTAAACTAGAGAATAAACGAACGCCAAGAACCACTGAGTGCAGGCACGAACATCCTATTAGGTTTGTTACAGAGTTTATCATCGGATCACTCAGTGTACTGGGCGCCACGCCCTGGTGTATGCGCTCACTAATCTTCAGAAATAAGCACGAGCTTCTACCCCTTTTACAGGTGAGCGATCTGACTCTCCAGAGCAACATCTGAAACCGCCACAGCAAAACTCCAAAGCCCAGCTTCAACAGCCCACACACTGGTCTGGCATCCACTGCGCATGCCCCAAACCCGTGACCAATGGGAGCCTGGCGTACGGTAGTGGAGGCGGGGTTATGTTATTCTCCGAGGCCCAGGTAGCTTCAAAGAATAGCAAGGATGACAGCCCCCGACCAATCATAGCCCACGACGGCCCGCAATCGCGGGGGGTGGAGTGGGGTGGGCGGGGTGAGAGTGGTTAAGATGGCGGGTTTGAGAATGGCGGATGTGGGAGAGTCCAGGGCTGCGACTGTAGAGTGAAGCCCACCGAAGCGGGTGGGAGTCGGGAGGATGGGATGAGGATCGTGAGATAACCGGGATTGCGACATGAGGCACCTGTCATATTCCTCCCCCACAAATAAAATGGTATGTTGCAAGATGGCCGCTTCCTCTCCAGTGGCACGGTTCTTGGTGGACTGTTCCATTGTGTGGCCCATTACAAGCTGCCGTGTTAACACTCCTAGGATCACACAGTCAAGGGTGTGGGCAGCCTTTGGGACATACATACTGGGAAATGTACACTCCTTGAGTGTACACTCATGAGGTCACACTCATTGGGCAGTAGACACCCCCTAGGGTCACACACTGAGGTGTAGACACTTCTGGTATCACAGGCTGGGGAATGGACACTTGGGGTCACAGATTGGAGTGCAAGGAGGTAGGGAACACCCATCTAGGGAGAGTTGGTGGTGACTTTGAGGGTGTGGACAGTGCAAGGACTAGGAGGGGTCCTCTAGCTCCCTGGCTAGCAGCCACAAACCTAGGAGGGAAGGAGAGGGCTGGCTGGCACAGTGATTTCCTGTGGAGGTCAGGGGAGTAGGGTGGGAAACATGATGGGTGAGACCTCTGAGGTTGGCAGGAACATGTCACAGCCCTGGAGGAGTCTGGCTAGGCCCAGAGGATGGATCTCTGAGATGGGGTTAGCAGCAGGCGGGGAGTAGAGAAAGGGCAGTGGGAAGGTGGTCATGTGTTCTGGGTCTTTGACCATCAGCCAGTGGTGGTGGGACCTGAAAGTGATGGAGGAGGGTGAGGAGAGGATGAGGGTGTGTCACAGGATGAATGCTAGGCTGACGGGATGATAGTTCATTTATCCAAGTTACTTAGCCATTTCATAAAAACAACAGCAATACATAATTATAAAGTGTTAAGCTCTGTCCTGATCACTGTACCTGAATTATGTTATTTAGTCTTCACAATAACCTTAACTGCTATAACTATCTTGACTTTATAGATTATAAAACTGAAGCACTGAGAGGTTACCAGACTTTAAGTGCCAGATCCAAGCTATAGGGCTCTAGAATCTGTGGTTCTGACCACTGAGCCATTCTTATTTCTACAGGTGTCTCTGCTTTTCTGTGCGTACCCTATCCTCACTCCACCACCCCCTGGACAAGAAATCAGCCCCTCTCTGAGGGCCCCTAAAGCACCTATTTGCTCATAGCATCAGTGAACAATGTAGATATTTCTGTGGGTGGGGCTGGCCCCTGCACACTCTGAGTTGTTTTTCTTTCCCCTTTTCCCAGGCATGGGGGTGAAGAGATGACAGGGAAGCCTTGTGGGACAAGGACAGTAAATCACAGCAAAGAAATCTGCACTGTACAATGATTATTCAACAAATAGTGGTTGAGCTTCTGCACATAGGATCCTGTGCTAGGGTGGTAGGGATATGGCAATGAACAAGACAGACAAGCCTTGTGTTCCATCCTGCCCTGGGGCTGTGTTTTGGGAATGCCAAGTAGGCAGACTTTGGTTATCAGAGTGTTGGGGGTGCCTCCATATTGAATTGGTAGGGTCCCGAGATACTGGGGGACAGCCCTGCAACACTAAGAGTTGTAATATTCATGAATGTCATTCCAGGATGGTAAAAAGAGGCCTCCCAAAATGTTTCTTATTAAAAGGGAGCATTGGGTTAGATCAAGAAGTGCTGTTTCTTTAGAGTGGGCCTGTCCCCAGGAAGCACCCCTCAGTCAGAGGTACAGAGGACCGTGAGGGGCAGGAAGGTAAGGAGAGGAGGAGGATGGTGCGGCAATGGACATTCTGTCCTCTTGACCTCAGTTGGGTCTTAGCAGACAGCAGTAGGACCCTATCCATGCCTATGTCTCCTCCATGGACTCAGTCACATGGTAGTAACTGGAATATGATAGACACCCCTATGTCATATCACAGACTGTCTTTTTACCTACTTAGGGCTTGAGGCTTGGCAGTTGATCTTGTAGGCAATATCCTCTCAAAGCAAATAAGCACAAGATATAAACAAGAAGTGCCTCCATTTAGTGACCCCTGGGAAGTTGTCAGGAGGAGGTGATGAGGTAGCATTAGGTGGGTGTAAGTTATTGGGAATACCTAGTCCTTGGGGTTCCTGGGCATTCACTGGATTACTAAAAAGTAAGTTAGAACTTCTCCCAGAAGTGGTGGACTGACTTATATTTGACTCACTCTCCTGCTGAGAACAGCAGGAAAGGTTGGATTAAGGTTTTGTTCTTCTTTTTTAATCTATTTGAAGACCCAGGAGAGCAAGTTACCTTTGAGGTCATCACCTGCCCAAGTACTGTCATTCAGTTCAGAAAAGCAAGAGTAGATGGCAACACATAAAAGCAAAATAAACCAGCTGCAGATTATTAATTAAGGTCAACAGAGTAATTCAGTAATCTGAATAATATGAAAAATTGTATTAAGATGATTAATAAATCACTATATTCTAAGATGGAGAAATTCTATTAGGGACTGAAATAACAAATTTACTTTAGGTTTTTTTGTTTTCATCACAATATCTGACATGTATTAGGCACACTAAATTTTTGTGAATTATTTTACTTTGCTTGTCTAGGTTTTGTATTTAGAGGAAAATATAATTTTTAAACCTGTCTGCTACTGAGAAGTAAGAACAAGAAATATACAACTTTTAAAAATTAATTTAAAAAACAACCAGCAGATGTAGCAGAGGTTTAAGGCCCCCTGATGTAAACATAAAGGAGACAGATGTAGGGGCAGAGAAAGGAGTAAGAAGGTGGAGAACAAAAGACACAGAGAAGCAGAAGAATTTTAAGTTTCGGAACTCACATAATTGGCTTCTGCTTCATCATTCGCAAGCTGTATGATCACAGGCAAGTTAGCAAAGCTTCTCTGGGCCTCAGCTTCCCTATCATTAAAATGGGGATGACAGTAGTGCTTGTTTCATGTCATCGTCTGTGAATGTGAAATGAGTAAATAAATGTAAGGCACTTAGAAAAAGCTCAGAAAACACTAAATCAATTAGTCATTATTCTCTCATGTATTCCTTCTTTTATTGAACGCCTAGTTTGTGCCAGATACTAGAGAGATACTTGGCGCATCGTGAGAGCTCAATGAACAGTGTTAAAATGAACGAATGCAATGGCCTTTTAAGGAGAAGCAGGGGCTTGTCCTAGTGGACAGGCTGGAAGGTGTCCCAGGTTTGGAGGTAGGAAATCACCTGGTAAGTTGGAGGCACCATAAGCTGAGTTATGAGGTGGGAGAAGTGGGAGGGAGGTTGAAATTGCCACATCAGAAGGGGCTTTGAACCTAGACTTAGGAGAGAAACTTTGAACCTGCGAGCATGGGGAGCCAAGCAGGTTTCTAGGCAGGAATGTGGGTCTCACCTTAAGATGTGCTATTTCCCTTCAGGTACCCAGGAATGTCAGTCACACCTCAGACCTGCTCAGCTCCCTCAAACTGCTCCTTTTGCCTGAGAGCTTAGTGTCCCCAAAGCTCTGAGGCCCAGAGAGGAGTGGGGACTGAGCTAGCATTCACTTGGGGAAACAGTCTGGCATTATCTGGTAAAGTTAGAGATATGCAAACCTTACAACCCCCTAACTTACCTTCTGAGAGTATACATGACTGTGTGGACCAGGAAATGTGTACAGGAGTGAACACAGCAGCATTGCTCCCAATGGCAAAAGCCAGAAACACCCCAAATATCTGTTAATAGGAGAATATGAATAAACAAGTTGTAAAGTCGCTCAATAGAATACTATACAGCAGTAAAGATGAACAACTACTACAGGCAAATACAAATATTGGTAACAGAAGGCATGAAGCATAGAGATGAAAAGTGTGCCCTCTGGACCCAGCCTGCCTGGCACGCAATCCAGGCTCTCCCACTTGCTAGCTGGGAGCTACTGGGAAAGCCCCTCATTTCCCTCTGTCAAATGGACACAGTAACAGTGTGTCCTGCAGGCTGTTATGAGGATTTAAATGAGCCAGTATTTACAAAGTGGACAGAACAGTGCCTGGCACACATATTCAGTGCTACATGAATGTTTGTTAGATAAAAATAGAATGTTAAGTGAGGTAAAAGCAAGTCTCTGAATATTGCATACTTTGAAAGTTCAAAAGCAACGAAAATGAAACAAGATGTTGTTTAGGCATTCGTATATACTATAAAGTTCCTCTCTTCAAAAAAGGGAATGATAAACAAAGTAATTTGGGAGCTGCGGGGAGGCAGGGGTAAGAGTTGGGGAAGTGAGCTGGGTTGTTGAGGTCTCAGGAGAGGGGTGGGATCCCAGGTGCTCACTGTGTAATTAAAAGAAAAAGTTTTAGCACAGTAATTCTTCAGCACTAGGGGCCTTGGACCTTAGGCCCAGGCTAACGGGGTGCTTTGGGGAGGAAGGAGGCCGCCCAGCCCCATGACTGTTTCCCACCACCGCAGCTTGCCCTGCAGAAGTGCCAAAGTGGCCTAGCTCTTGCTGTTAGCCAATCAGAGGGAGGAGGAGCTGATCCAGTCAGAGGGAGATGGAACCCAAAGAGAAAGAAAGAAGGAGGAAGACATGAGCTCATTCAAAAGATGGGTCTAACCAGTCAAAAAAAAAGGAGGGCCTCAGTCTAAGGGCAGAGGGTCCAAGCTTGTCCTAGTGAGGAGGAGGCCAGGCCCACCGAGGGGCCCCTGGAGGACTTGTTTCCCTTGTGGTTTTTTGCACTTCCTGTTCCCCTGCTCACTGCAAGTTCCTCTTTTTACCCTGCACTCAGAGCCTAGCAAGCGAGGACAGGGCAGGAGGCACCATGAGTGGGGGCCCTGTGGGAGGCAGGCCTGGGGGCCGCGGAACACCCATGGTTCAGCAGAACATACCTTCCACTCTTCTCCAAGACCATGAGAACCAGCGACTCTTCGAGATGCTTGGACGGAAATGTTGGGTGAGCTGGGGATCTCCTGGCCCTCCCTGTCTTTCTCCCTTTCCTCCTCTTCCTCTCTTCATCTTCCCCTTCCTCCTCCTCCCCTCCTTTCCTTCCCTTCATCTTTCCCATTCTTCCCTTCTCGTTCTTCCCCTCTTCCTCTCCTCTTTTCTCTCTCCATCATCTCCTTTCCTAGAACTCATTTACCCCCATTCACCAATCTTAGGAAGATCTCTAGGTCTATTTACTTTCTCTCTGGTTGTGGCTCTTCCCTTAGGGCCATGACAGCCATGGGCAAGGAAGGACCAGGTCTGCCTTCCAGATTCTCTGGTTGCCCCTGACCAGATCCACTGAACCCCACTCTCCCCTCCCAGACGCTGGCCACTGCGGTTGTTCAGCTGTACCTGGCGCTGCCCCCTGGAGCCGAGCGGTGGACCAAGGAGCATTGTGGGGCTGTGTGTTTCGTGAAAGATAACCCCCAGAAGTCCTACTTCATCCGCCTTTATGGCCTTCAGGTGATCCCCACCCTCACTGGACATGCCAACTAGTTTTCAACCCGCAAACCAAAATCTGTGTCCATAGTCCCAAACCCTTGGACAGATCAGTGAACCCCTGGGCCCCAGAACCAAAGATGTCATCCAGATGTCAAACTCTGGTTTGCCTTTCTAAGTCTGTCATGACTGACCCCAGAGTCTGCATGTCGAGATCTATAACCTGCCACATATTAGTATACCTTCTAAGTCTAATCTGTTCTACAAACTCCAAAAAAAAAAAGAGCACTATATTTTTACCTGAACCTTAAATCTTCTCTAAACTCAACATTTGGGTACCAGAAATCCCCTATCAAAACTCCTAAACTCCAGATGTTTGCCTAGCTCTTAAGTCATAAATCTGTTCCACAAACCCCAAACCTGAATATGCCATCGAGTCTTGAACTCCAAATCTGTCCTTTTAAACCCACAGAATGGACTCCAGAATTCCTGAATCTTTTCCACAAACCCCCAACCTGAACTCCCCAGGCACATACCCCAAATTCATCCTTCTAAACCCATAAAGATGAACCCAGCATAACCACGTCAAGATCCCAGGACCATCGAATACTGACCAAATTCCTAAACCATAACTCTACTTCACAAACCTAAACTTGCACATACCTTGTCTGAACCCTTCTCCCCAAACTCCCAAGTCCCTATGCCTGAACCTCAAATGTCAACCCTGACTCCCAATACTGGAGTCCTGCCTGCCCAAATGAAGGCTTCCATAAGGGGTATGTGGGATGGAGTCTAGAATGGGCTCAGTTTCCTATAACTAGAGTCCAGACTCCTCAAATTCGATTCCCCAAGTCTCACATCTAAGGCCCCAAATCCCAAATCCAAAGCTTTCACTGCAGTGTCTAACTCCCATAGTACAGCCCAACTCTCCACATCTAATTCCTAGACCCCCAGCTCTCTGATGTTGAGTTGGAAATCTCCAAATCAGATCTTGGGGCTTCAAATTTGGACACCATGCTCCCTGCCCAGATAACAGAGGTTTGCCACCCGGGGCATGCTTCAGTGCCAGTGTGTTCTCCACCTTTCCAGGCAGGCCGGCTGCTCTGGGAACAGGAGCTGTACTCACAGCTGGTCTACTCCACTCCCACCCCCTTCTTCCACACCTTTGCTGGAGATGTAAGTGACCTCCCAACTCCTGGGCCTCAGTTGGGGTTGGGGGAGGAGATGGGAGAGGTGTGCAAGGTCTGGAAGGCTTTTGACCCCAAGGTGTGTGCAGGACTGCCAAGCGGGGCTGAACTTTGCCGACGAGGGTGAAGCCCGGGCCTTCCGGGCCCTGGTGCAGGAGAAGATACAGAAAAGGAATCAGAGGCAAAGTGGAGGTGAGGAGACCTCAGGAGAGGAATGTAGATTGGGCAGAGGTGAGTGTGAGTGGGGAGCTGGAAAAGCCTCTCTCATGGTTCTGGTTCCCAGTCTACCTGTCTCTCCACAGACAGACGCCAGCTACCCCCACCACCAGCACCAGTCAGTGAAGGTGAGTCTTCTAGAGCAGTGGTCCCCAACCTTTTTTGCACTACAGATTGGTGCTCCTATGGGAATCTAATGCCTGATAATCTGAGGTGGAGCTGAGGCAGTGATGCTAGCACTGGGGAGTAGCTGCAAATACAGATGAAGCTTTGCTTGCTCACCCGCCACTCACCTCCCGCTGTGAGGTCCAGTTCCTATCAGGCTGTGGACTGGTACGGGTCCACAGCCTGGGGATTGGGGACCTCTGCTCTAGTGCAAGTAGGGGTAATAAGAGGCTAGCCTAAGAACCTGTGGCAGGGTTGTGATAGCTCCCTATCCATTCCATCTTCCCAGAAAGAAGAGGAGGGCTCCCACCTTTGCCCCCACCCCCAGGTGGAGACCAAGGAGGTGAGTACTGATTCTTCTGTGCCCCTTCGTGGACAGGTGGGTGAGTGGATGGACAGATGGGTGGGGAATGGGTAGATGGATGAGTAATTTGATGGGTGCAGAGATAAGTGGGTGAATGGGTGGGTAGATGTGTAGGTGGATGGATTAGTGGTGGATAGATGGTTGAGTGGGAGGATGAATTGATGGAAAGATCAAAATATAAATAGATATATAGATGTATAGGTGAGTGTATATATGCATAGGTGAATTGGTATATGGATAAGTGGATGAATGGTTAGATGATTGAGTAAATTAATGATTGAGTGAGTGATTGAACTGAACAGTGACAAAATTTCAATCAGTGAAGAAAGCAATGATTGAATGAATGAATGAGTGAATGAGTGAATGAATAATTTAACAAATTAGTGAATGAGCCAGTGAATAACTGAGTCAATACTTAAGTGATAAGCATGAGTGAATGAACAAATAAAGGAATCAGTGAATGTATGAATGGTTTGTGGGACCCACTTACCCATTTCTCTATAAACTCTCTTTGGATCCCTCACCCACTTCCTCTCTGATCTTAAAACACACACACAGTTTTCTCAAAGTCTTTCTATCTCTTGCCCTTATGCTTTGATTGGTAGATAAGTGAGTCAATAGTCTAGTCACCCTATTTTCCCCACAGGTCCAGCAGCTGGCCCACTGTCCCTGGGGCTGGTAACAGTAGACATTCAGAACCCGGACATCACAAGTTCACGATATCGTGGGCTCCCGGCACCTGGGCCTGGCCCAGCTGATAAGAAACGCTCAGGAAAGAAAAAGATCAGCAAGGCTGATATTGGTGCGCCCAGTGGATTCAAGTGAGAACCTCTCCCGAGTGGGCCCACAGATCCCTAGGAGGGGGGCAGATGAACAGGTGGACAGGAGGAGAGCTGAGTAGATGGAGGAATGGACAGATGGATGGATGAGTGGGTGAGTGAACGAGTGGATGGGTGAGTGCAAGGCCAGGACTAGGGAGAGGCAAGAGAAGTACCAAGGTTGCAAAATTTATGGAGACAGTCAGTCTCAGGGTAATGTAAATGCAATTCACGACTCTGAGAGTGAGTGCCTTCTTAAGTTTTACACCCTAGGCACCTCACTTGCTTCACCCTAGTTCTACCCTGGGTGGGTTGGTGGGTGAATAGATGGGTGGGTAGATGGATAGATGGATGAATGAATGAAATGAATAGGTGGGTTGAAGAATAAATGAATAGGTGGCTGGATGGATGGGTGGATGGGTAAATAGGAAGTGGGTGGGTAGAAGGATGGGTGAGATGGATATATAGGCTGATTGGTTCAAGACAAGATAGATGGGGATAGGTAGGTGCCAGATATGTGGATGATTGGACACTTCAGTGGATAAATGGACAGAAGTATGTGGTTGAATGGAGACAAGTGAGTGGATGGATGGAAAGGTGGGCACATAGGCAGATGGATGGGTGGATAGACAAATGTGTGTGAGGACAGATTGATGGACAAATGTGTAAATAGATGTGCAGGGGCAGATGAGTGGAAAGACAAATGTACAATACATCAGTGGCCTGACGTGAATGTGAATGGCTAGGTGGACAAATGAATGGGTGGATGGATGGACAGATGGGTCCACAAGCTATGGAGCCCTTCTAATTCCATAATTACTGCTCTCACTCATTCACTCATTCATTCACTCATGGCTCATTAATTAATTCTGGCCCCTCCAGAGTCCCTCTGGGCAGGAGAGGGCAGGAAGGCTTCACTAGGAAGGTAGGGAATGAAGGGCAATGGAGTTTCACTGGGGTCTACTCACCTTCCCTAGACATGTGAGCCACGTGGGGTGGGACCCCCAGAATGGATTTGACGTGAGTAACTCTAAAGTCCCCTGGACCCCACTCAACTCCCACCTACCCTTTCATAATCTACCAATCAGACCTATCCCCAGAACCCACCCTTCCCACACCCATCTCGGTTCCTTCTCTGGGGTGGACTCAGTGATAATCTGTGCCCCTTCCCTCCCCACCTTATTTGCCCACCCCTTTCCTGGACTTTTTCCTCCTGGGCAGGTAAACAACCTGGACCCAGATCTGCGGAGCCTGTTCTCTAGGGCAGGAATCAGTGAGGCCCAGCTCACTGATGCTGAGACCTCTAAACTTATCTATGACTTCATTGAGGACCAGGGTGGGCTGGAAGCTGTGCGGCAGGAGATGAGGCGCCATGGTGAGTCCCCCCTTCTGGACACCCACTTCTTCTCCAACCCTGGTAGCTGATTTTGAGAGATACACTGCAGTCAGTCCTCATGGAAACCCCTCTACTGCTTGATTTGGGAGTTGGTCAGTTGGGTACCCATTTTACAAATGAGCAAAACTGAGGCTTGGAAGGAAACTATAATAATGGCTATGTGTTATTTTCCCCCCTCAGAGCCACTTCCACCACCTCCACCGCCATCTCGAGGAGGGAACCAGCCCCCCCGGCCCCCTACTGTGGGGAGTAACAAGGGTCGCCGGTCCACTGCCCCTGTACCTTGGGAGGGTGCTCTGCCCCCACCACAACTCCCCCGGGACTCCCCCCACCCTCAGGGGGCCGAGGCTCCTCCACCACCACCTCCTCCAGCCACAGATGGGACCACTACTCCCTCCGCCCCTGAGCTGGGGGTCTGCCTCTGCCGCCACTCACCACCATCACCACCACCACCACCACCACCCAGCTCTGGGGATGGGCCAGTCCTTCCCCCACCCCCCCCTTCTCTGGGGCCTGTGGGGGGCCTGGCCCCTGGTGGGGGTCGGGGGGCACTTTTGGATCAAATCCGGCAGGGAATTCAGCTGAACAAGGTGAGGACCAGCAGGATGAAGGACTGGGGGTCTGGGACTCTGGAGAGCACTGTTCAAGTCAGAATATTGGGGGTCCAGGGCTATGACTGATGGGAGTTCAAGGCTTTTGGGGTTCAGTTATAGGGTTGGAAGGTTGGTAGGAAGAGGTGGGCTTGGAGCCTTGAAAGGGACTGGAGGGTGTGGGTGGTGTGGGAAGGGGCAGGGAGAAGGCCCTGAACCCTCTGTGTTGGACCCTGCTTGCTACAGACCCCTGGGTCCTCTGAGAGCTCTGCACTGCAGCCACCACCTCAGAGCTCAGAAGGGCTGGTAGGAGCCCTGATGCACGTGATGCAGAAGCGAAGCAAAGCCATCCACTCCTCAGGTGAGAGCCCACCCTCCCCTGCTACCTGCAGGCTGCCCTCTCTGGAACCTATCCTGCCAGGACAGTGACCCTGCTTCCAGGGCTAGTGTTGGCCTGAAAACAACCCCAACAGTCTCCATCAATAGTCACATTAGCCCCATCTGTTGATGATAGTATTAACGTAAATCTTGTATCAATTTCCTTTTAGACAATGCTAATGTCATTACATAACAATAATATAATTATCTTTGACAATAATATTAACATTAATATCAAGATATATCCTATGTCCACATTATTAACATTAATCCCATTTGTTCAGTAGTGTTAACATTAGCCTACTATGTGATGATAATATTGTAAAGAACCCCATCTTTGACAGTAATGTTAACCCAAATTCCATGTGTCAACAGATTAACAGTAACTCATTATGTCATATTATATAACTAACCCAATCTTTTTGCAATGATGTTAACACGAATCCCCTAGTGTGTCAACAGTATTGTCATCATATGACAATTATGTGAGGCTAATATGTGTGACAATAATTATTATGTGACAATAATATGATTAACTCCAACTTTGATGATAATATTAACATTAACCCAGACTATGTCCATAAGATTAACATGGATCCATTATATGACATTATAATGAACCTCATCTTCTGACAATGATATTATCATTAACCTCATTATGTGTCAACAATATCAACATTAACCCAGTATGAAACAATAATATTGTAATTTAGTCCCTTTGCTAATAATATTTAAATTCACTCCATTAAATGACAAACCCGTTAACATTAACCCTTTTTGTGACAATAAAATACTAAAGAACCACACATTTTTGACAAAATTAACTTCAACTCCAACTAGAACCCAGACCCCAACTATAATCCCTATCTTGTCCCAAACAGAAACCCTAACTCTCTCTCATCCAACGCATAGGCCCCAGATCTGATTTCCTAGTAAGAGACCTCAGCCCCCTCAGGGCCCTGAGTCCTGAACTCTCAGGCCCTAGGAACCCTCTTTCCCCAGGCTTTTTAACCCTCCTACCCATCCTGAGTTCCACTCTTTTTGTCTCCCTCCAGATGAAGGGGAGGACCAGGCTGGAGATGACGATGAGGATGATGAGTGGGATGACTGAGTCACCACCATCCCCACCTATTCAGTGCTCCCTCCCCTTGGCAGCCACTGCTCCCTGCTTTCTTCTTTTGGCTTCCAGGCCCCCAAGGTCCATTTCTTCCCCACCAACCTCTAATGATATTATCTCTGACTGACCCCCACACTCACCCTAGCAATAGCCAGGGCCCTTTTTATACAAATTTCTCAGTTCTCCTCACTCAAAGATTTTTAAACAAAAATAAAGTAACTGTCATTTTGTTTCTCTAAATCTGTTTGTCTGTATTGCAAATGTGGGAATTTGGGGTCCTTTTCCCACAAAGTCCCTTTTATTCATATATTTCATTTCATTTATTTAGCCTTACACATATACAATCCATTCATTTGTTCTCTCAGTCATTTAGCCTTTGTTTCCTTTTGCCTTTCTTTCCATAAACATTTATTGTCAGGCACTATTTTAGAAATTGGGGATAAAGCAGTGGAAAAAAATTGACAAAAATTCTTTCTCTGGTGGGGCCAACATTCTAGGGGCAGACATTGTGGGGTGGGGGAGATAGACAAGAAGGAAGGAATCAAAGAGAAACAAAAGATAGTTATAGATCATAAGTGCTTTGTGCTGAGAGGAAATTACATTCAGATACAGTATTCAGGGAAAGCTGCTTGGAGGAGGTGACGGTTATGCTGGACCTAAAGAAAGAGGAGTCAACTAGGTGAATATTTGGGGGAAGGGCATTCCAGACAGAGGGAACAGTTAGTGCAAAGGCCCTGATGTGGGAAAAAGCTTGACATGAAGCTGGGTGTGGTGAATGAATGGGAGTTATTTATTCATTCACTTATTTATTTTTTAAAAACCGTTCAATCAACACAATACTAGATCAAGAGAGTACTGGATGGTCAGACTTCCCCATGCTCCATGCATATAACAACTCACCCAGGATCCTTATGTGCAAGATCCCCCTCTCAATATTAGAATCTGGTTCTTCCCAGTTTCCAGTGCAAACCAAGTCCTGGCCAATGGCAATGGAAGAGACAAAGACTTAATAATCAGATAGATCTGCTCTGGAACCTGGGCAAGATGCCTCACCTCAGAGCCTTAGTTTCCTCATCCATACAATGGGAGTAAGAAAATGGAACTGGATTCCAGTTCAAACTAGAATCCCACTGGATCACTCCTCATTCTCCAGGACTTGCTCTCCAGAAAAAAAGGAACAATTCAAAACTGTCCCTGGTGTTTAAAGCTATTTCCAAGGGAGTAATTAGAAACTCTTGCACATTAAAGCCTAGAATCGAGGTTGCCTACCTCTTCCCATTTCTGAAATCTGATGGATTGAAGATCTCAGGTAGCCTAACTTTAGAGGAGGAGGAGGGGAACGGGGAGAAAGATAAAAGTGAGGGAGAATCCAGAGAGGGCAGGCTTCTTCCATCTGCAAGAGCAGTGGAAGAATTCCTGAACCACTGAGGTGCAGGTTGGGAGGTTAGGGGAAGAAGGGAAAGAGCCAGGTGGTGGGTGTGAGGTAGGAGGTATGGGAGTGGGAGCTGGCTCTTCTCCCAAAGCCGGGGAAGCTGAAGGAGTCTAAGTTTCCCTTTAATTCTTTCATTATTCTTCAATCTGCACTCTACCCGCCATCCACCCTGGCCAAGTCCCTGAATACTGAGTCTAGGAAGGTCTTATATTACTTACCCCCACTCCAAACTCCCCTGATGAAATTCTAGAAATCAATGTTGCAGAACCCCTTGGGCAGGCTTTGTCCTAGAAAAGATGTTACATCACACAACTTCTGAATTCCTAGGAGCACTGGTTAGAGCAGGCACAGACCTGGGGTAAAAGAATTGCTTGTGGGCAAGTTGCTTGACCCCTCTGGGCCTCAGTTTCTTTAGTCTTTAAAATGAAGACAAAAAATCTTACTTCACTGGCTGTGGCCAGAATTAAAATAACTGGTGCCTGGCTCCTTGTAGGCATCTATAAATATTAGCTGTTGCTGCTGCTATTGTTATTACTGGGTGTCACTGATCCTGAGTCACCACTGATTATAAAATGCACCATTATTTTATATATCACTAAGAAAGACAAGGAAGTACTGCCAATTAAATTATGATCCACCAGTGATGGAGAGATGCAGCCTGATCTCAGAGATGTTAAAAAATTAAGTGCGCCTTGTGCCCTGGTTGGCAATGCTGTTTCTTAACCTGCATTCTGGTTCCACATGTATGTTTGCTGGTGAAAAGTCATTCCACTAGTCATCCATGGTCTGTGTACTCTCTGTAGGTGTGCTACACTCCAATATGAGGTTTACATTAAAAACAGGTCAAACCTGTGTGGCATGGAATGGATAAAACCCTGTATTGGCCCCAGTGCTGGGCAAGATAATATACACTCTAGGCATTCATTAATGCTCAATGAACAGACAAGTGGCTGGGAGTAAGACACAGTAATAAGAGTAGCCTCTTACTTTTGAGGTCTCCTGAAAAGGTGTTAGTTCTTTTGAAAGATTCATTTACCAGGTTAGTGAGAGATTGCAGATGAAGAAAATGCCTAAGTTTACACAATTTAGCAAACGGTAGGGCTGGGATTTGAACCCAGGTCATGGAGCTACCAGAATCTATGCCTTTACGCACTATCCTAGACTGTTTGAGGAGGGCCAAAGGATGCTCCCCAAAGACCCCCACATTGCCCCTCAAGATTTAGGCAGAAAGGGGTCATGATTTAAACCACTCTCATGGATTGGACAGGCCTCCTGGGTTCCTCAGAGTGGGAAGGTCCCGCCTGCCTGGAGAGACTGGGGGGCATGTGAGGACCAGCATCTGACACTGTTCTAGAAGGAATAAGGAATCCATGGTGAGCTGTTGGCTGTTCCACTCATGGTAAGCAAGGGGTGATGGAACCTTTAATTTCTCCAGCTCACAGCTCACAGCTCACAGCTGGACTAGCAGGCAGACAGAATAACCATTTGCTTAACTGTATAACCATTTGGTTGACTACATAACTCATGGACTGACAGGGAGAGAGGGAGTTTGATGAACTGACAGTGCAGTTTCCCCACACTGTGTGGTACTGAATATCTAACTGAATCACAGCCCGCCTGGGACTGGCTGCGGCTGGCGGTCTGACAGTGTAGAAGACAGAAAGCCCCCTGAGGGACTGACATTCTGTCTGACTGCTGATCCATGATGTTTGCTGCTGCCCACCTGGGTGGCAAGATGCTTTGAATGGATGACTATTGCTAGGAATTACACCTGACCCAAGGGAGCATTGGATGTTCTGCTGCCTGACGATGTGTAAAGGAAGGCTACCCTGAAGGGATTTCAGGCTGAGCAATGGACAGATCTGTGGCCGTCTGATATAGGCAGCTGTCTATGGAGACCAGCTGACCATTCTGACCGAATCACAGCATGCTTGACAGACCGTGTACTCAGTTGGATGCTGAGAATGGCTACCTGGCTGACTGTCAACATGATTAGGGGCAGTCTAAATGAGTCACAGGCCAGCCCACCAACTGCAAGATTGAGGAGGCTGGCTGAACAAGGTTAGAATCACAGCTGCCCACATGGGTCAGAGGATACTGACTGACTGTCCAATGGGGGCACGCCTCCCTGAGAAAGGACAGACTGCTGACCCACTGACCAGAGGGGTGGAGGCTTAATGCTACCTTTAGTTGCTGTGACTATTTGCTCTGAGAAAATAAGTGCCTGATCATGGTGGGAATGAGGGGAGAACGACAGAGTCACAGACAACTGACAGTAGACAGCGTGACTGCCTGACAGGGCTACATGAGATGCTGAGAATGCCAGCCTGGTCAGACCTAATCGCAGCCTGCCTGAGAGCGTGGCTGGTGGCTGAGGCTTCCTAAGCCGAGTGTGAGATGACTTCCCCAGAGGGATTCAGAGCACGTGCCAGGGCGAGGGTAGACGGAGAGGCCTCTGAGTGACTGCCAGTGTGAAGAAGGCAATGACAGGCTGGCTGACTAGCAGTGTGGCTGTTAGGAAGCGCCGTATGTCCTCCTCAAGGGAACTGCTGCTGGCCCGAGGGCACGGATGGCTGCTGCTTGTGACTGACGGTATGAATGGGGGGCGGGATCTGACTAGACAGTTGTGGTGACTGACCCATTGTGTGATTTGAGTTAGGACTAATTTGAGACTGAGCAGCAGTCTAGCCATAGTTCACTGTGGAAGGGGAGTCACGGTCTGCTCGGGGTTAAATTGGTGACGGGCTGCCTGACGGTGGTAATTGGAGGTCTGACAGAAGAGGATTCCCCCCCGCCCTCGTCTGGCTGACTGACAACGGGATTGGCTGACAGCGTGACAGACAGACCGGCGGACAGGCAGAGTCTCCAGCAACAACCGCCGCCGACGCCGCGCAGACGCACGCTGGGAAAGCGCCAGGGAGCACCCGCCTTCGGGACCGAGCGGAGTGGCGGGAGGGGTCCGGTCACGGCTTGCCGGTTGGTCCGCGGGGGCGCTGTCGCGCTGCAGCGCGGCCAATAGGCTGCGCATTCTCGGCCACGCCCGCGCGAGCTCTCTTCTCGCGAGGCCGGTTAGGCCCGAATGTCGTTAGCCGTGGGGAAAGATGGCGGAAAATTTAAAAGGTGAAGCTGTGGTGGCAGCGACGCGGGCCGCTGGCTGGGCCGGGTGGGCTGGAGGGGTCGTCGCGGGCTCGGGGCCTCGGCGTCGGAAGCCACGGAGCCGGAAGCCTGGCGCGGAAAACCTGGGGCTCAGGGAGCATGGGCCTGGCGCGCGGGGCTGGGCGGGGCTGAGGGGAGGGGGCGCGTGCTTTGAGCTGACGGGCTTGAGGCAAAGTGGGCACTCGGGAAGGGGGCGCGCGCCTCAGATCGCGACTGGACGGCGCGCGCGCGCGGGGACTTGTCCGGGAGGCCGC
Source organism: Pteropus medius (assembly GCF_902729225.1). Taxonomy (NCBI): domain Eukaryota; kingdom Metazoa; phylum Chordata; class Mammalia; order Chiroptera; family Pteropodidae; genus Pteropus; species Pteropus medius. Next base: position 525,476 of record NW_024351646.1, on the reverse strand, counting down.
GCCCGCGCGCGGGAAAATCAGCCGCCGGTGACCGTTATCCGCTTGGTGTCCACGCGAGACGCCGGAAGGGGAGGGAAGGGAAGGGGACGGACCTCCTTTTCAGAGTGGGGGACAGGGGAATCTTGAGGGGAATGTATCTCAGCGGGTGGGGGGGAGGATCTGTAGAAGGACTCTCAAGGAAGAGCTGGCAGGGGGCTTCCCGAATAGGAGAGCTGGACTCTCCCGTGTGCAGGGAAAAAGGGATGACTTGCTTAGTATGTTGAGGGGAGTGGGCTTCTCTGTGTGAAGAAAGCTATGGGGATGATGGGTTCCACAAGTGTGAGGGGGAACTCTGAGGGCTAGGAGAGTCCACCTGTGGTCAGTGCGGCGCCAGCAGCTAGAAATATGAGTTGGGACCACATTAGTGGGGTTTCAAATACAAGTTGAGGGGTTTGAAAGAGAGAGACGTCATAGGGAGAGGAAAGCGTGGGCACAGTAGGCCTGCCTAAGTGGGGGTGGGGAGTGGGGAAGTGCACACGAAATAATTTTGCAAAGCTCTTGTAGATTTTTTAGGTTGACATCTAGAGCATTTCATCATGAGTTTAAATGTTTGAGTTTTGTGATGGGAGATAGAAAAAATTAGTAGGAGGAGGACTGACCACATTTGGAATAAATGTTCTGTGAAATGATCTGATAAAATGGCTTCTGAAGCACATTATGAATGTGCCTTGAATCTTTGAATTGGAAGGCTTTAAAAAAAAAATTTGTCTTGAAAATTGTTGGTAGCCCCAGAATGTTCCAGGTATATTTAAAAGAATCGTCATCACTCACCTATTACTGTTTGCCTGTTCCTGAATTCCTTTGGGCAAGCTTTACCCTTCACAGAAATGTGGATAGACAGAGAAAGTCAAAATGCAGTGTGAAAACATACTTTGTGGGTTTAAGGCACCCAGACTAATCTTTCAAGGAGGCTTTCTGTAATCTAATATCACTGCACAATCTCTTATTCATAATTTTGAAATCTAAAAAGCCCTAAAAACAAGTTTAGTACCATTCAGTTACAAAAGTAGACCATAAGGTGGGACTATTCAGTGCTACTATCTTGCATCTTTATTTAATGTGAAAATTCAGACTTTTGCTATAGAACTATTAAAGTGTTTGATTATGGCTTGAAGCCCTTAACCACACTGGGGGTGTTAGGTAATGTACGGGATGTACCTAGAACTACACTTATAAAAAGAATTCCAAAAAAGATCTGGCCTCAGGGATTTCAGATCAGGGATCGTGGACCAGTCTTTCCCGTTTGTTTGCTGCCCTGGAGGTTTTAACCCCATCCCACATAGGCCCTTGGGGCAGTGCACCCTACTGAGATAGGGGCAGTTCTCTTTCTTTTGCAAGTGTGGAGGAGGAGAATTAAGTCTCTAACTTTAGGTATGTTTTGCAGGCAGGTTTATGAATAGTATTGAGGAAGTTGGAAGTTCTGGGAATAGCTTCCTTTAGGACATTCCATGCAGCAGATCCCACTTTAAGATCAGCTGCTCCAGGGGTAGCCTTGGACAGTAAGCATTGGGGTTGTAAGAAGTGGCACATTTTTGTGGTAGAAAGATGTTAGCTTTGGAAAGTCCTGTGGATTAAATTTCACTGACTGAGGCAGTCCTTTGGAAGTCCTAGGGAGGGCTTGGGGTACCCTCTGAACCCTGAATTCACCAGGATGCCAAGTAATTGTTTCTTTCTGGCCCTCTTGTTCTAGGCTGTAGTGTGTGTTGCAAGTCTTCTTGGAATCAGCTACAGGACCTGTGCCGCTTGGCCAAGCTCTCCTGTCCTGCCCTTGGCATCTCCAAGAGGAACTTCTATGACTTTGAAGTCGAGTACCTGTGCGATTACAAGAAGATCCGCGTGAGTCTGGAGTGACCATGGCTGGGGCTGGGGGTGTCTCAAGAAAGCTGGCTTCCTGCCCCCATATCCCTCACTACCTACATCTGTTTCCAGAGGGAATTTTCTCCTCTGATCTTAAAAGTTGGATTAGTAGGCTCTCTTCTCGTCTCCATCTTGTGGAGAAACTAAGTGAATTTCTGAGGAAAGCAGGAGCCAGGACAAATTCTCAAATAAGTGTCTCCTCACCTCCCTAAAAATACAAACAAGTTGTAAAGATTGAGCTGCTGAGCCTGCAAGTAGAGATGGGGGAGAGCTCATGGTTATTGAGCACTTTCAGTGTGCCAGGCACTTACTCTCAGAAACTCATTTAATCCCCCCAACAATTCTGTGAAATGGAACTGTAGTCATGGCCAGAGGAGGTAATGGCAGGATAGTTAAGAGAACAGATTGGCCCCAGCATGCTTGGGTTCAAATCTTGGCCATGTAACCCTGGGATACTTACTCACATTCTCTGTACTTCATTTTCCTGATCTGTAGAATGGGGATGCTTAGTAGTTATCTACCTCATATAGAATTGTGAGGATTAAATTCACTAGTAATACTTCTAAGTTGCTTAGAACAGTACATCCTTAGGTAACGAATGCTAGAAAAATGTTAGCTCGTTTCCCTATTTACATATGAGGAAACTAAGGTCCAGCAAAGTTAAATAACTTGCCCAAGGCCACACAACTAGGGAGTGGCAGGTTCAGAATTTGTACCCAGGATGTCTAACTAGAATCTGTGTAGTTAAACTTTATCCTATAACTCTCTCAGCATGAAAAGATCCCTCTGGCTGCTGTGTGGAGAATAGACTATAGGGGCTAGGGTGGAAGTAGGGGAATCGGTGAGGAGGCTACTGCCACAGTCCAGGGCAGCAATGATGGTTGGATTCTGGATGTAGTCTGAAGGTGGGGCTGACAGTATTTGCTGAGGGTGGATGTGGAGAGTGTGGAAAAAAAAGGAGTCAAGGATGACTAAGGGTTGGGGCCTGAACAGCCAGCAGGAGGGAGCTGATGTGAGGGAAGGCAGAGCAGGGAGTAGGTTTGAGAGATTAAATTAAAAAGTTATAATTTAGACAGAGTGGGATTTGAACCTAGTGATCCAGATTTTATTGCTTGAGCTTTTTAATCACTGCACGGAGTCAATCCAGAAAAGGGTGGGGAGTGGTTTGGGTGTTATCCATCAGCTTTGGGATGGAATTCCCACAAGGTCTGGCCCAAGTGTCTCACCACTTACGGTGTCCCTATTCCCCTGCCCCCCCTTCCCAACAGGAACAGGAATATTACCTGGTAAAATGGCGTGGATACCCAGAGTCAGAGAGCACCTGGGAGCCACGGCAGAATCTCAAGTGTGTGCGCATTCTCAAGCAGTTCCACAAGGACTTAGAACGCGAGCTACTCCGGCGGCATCACCGGTCAAAGCCACCCCGGCATCTGGACCCAAGCTTGGCCAACTACCTGGTACAAAAGGCCAAGCAGAGGCGGGCGCTGCGACGCTGGGAGCAGGAGCTCAATGCTAAACGCAACCATCTGGGACGCATCACTGTAGAGAATGAGGTGGACCTGGACGGCCCCCCGCGGGCCTTTGTATACATCAATGAGTACCGTGTTGGTGAGGGCATCACCCTTAACCAGGTAGCTGTGGGCTGCGAGTGCCAGGACTGTCTGTGGGCACCTGCTGGAGGCTGCTGCCCCGGGGCATCACTGCACAAGTTTGCCTACAATGACCAGGGCCAGGTGCGGCTGCGAGCTGGTCTGCCCATCTACGAGTGCAACTCCCGCTGCCGCTGTGGCTATGACTGCCCCAACCGCGTGGTACAGAAGGGCATTCGCTACGACCTCTGCATCTTTCGCACAGATGATGGGCGTGGCTGGGGCGTCCGCACGCTGGAGAAGATCCGCAAGAACAGCTTTGTCATGGAGTACGTGGGAGAGGTAGGGAGACAGGACCGTGCATGTGTATGTAGCTCTTCCCACCATGTGTTTCCAGTGTGTGTCCAGCTCTCCTCATGGTGTGTCTGAAACTTCCCTGCTTTCCCTGTGGGAAAGGTGGGGTGGGGGTGTTTAACCCAAGTACTAGGGACATCCTGGCAGCAGAGATCATTGCAAGCTGGTAGTTAAAAGCACATTGGGTTGACTTCATAAGGGTACCTAGGGAAGAAGAGAATGGGAACTGAAATCCAGACAGTGTTCCTTTTAACAGGCAGTGTGGTCTGCACAGGGTTTTGTCACCTGAAAAGGCACTTCCTCTTCTCATTTTACAAGGGTCCAGATTATTGCCAAGCAGTGTCTGCCTGGAAGGAGCACCTTTTACTAATCTGTACAAAAGGAACACAGTCTGCCATAGGACATAGACATGCCTTGCGGAGGTTGGCTGCTTCCTCCTCTAGACATGTAGGACACTGGGGAAAGGCCGGCTATATTAGGCAGGCTAGGCATCATACCAGACAACCTGCAAATCAGTGGTTTTGCACATTAGAAATCTATTTGCTCTTATAACAGTCCAGCATGGGTGTTTGAGTGGTATCCTTCCACACAGTGGCATGGCCAGCTAGGCTTTTCCCTTCTTGTGCCTTTGCCATCCCTGAGAGCCTCGGAGCTGCCTCTAATTTTCAGCTTTGCCTGGCAAGTTGGTCAAGAGTGGGGAGGTTTCTAATGGGCCAGGACTGGATACAGTGCACATCATTTCTGCCCACATCCACTGGCTGGAACTAAGTCACTGGCCTTACCTCTGTGCAGGAGAGAAGTGTGATTTAGCCATGTGCCCAGGTGGAAAACAAGGGGTTTCGGTGAATAACTAGCAAGTGTCTGCAACAGTATCATGTTCTAAGGTGGAAGGCTGTGGGCATTTGGGGTGGAGCAGTTCTTTGTTATAGAGGACCATCTCATGCATTGGGGAACATTTAATATCCCAGGACCTGGACCATTTAAATCCATGAGTGTGCCCTGTCATGGTGACAACCTCAAATTCCTCCATATTTCCACAGGTCTCTTAGGGGTCGCTGTGGTTGAGAAGTGACAGAAATTGGCCTAAGGGACACACTGCTGAGGATGTCCACACTGTAGTAATGACATTGATGAAGAGGAGAGTCTCCCACTCTGATGAACTATGAAGTAGACAGGGTCATAGCCCCGGGGGCAGAGACAGTCTAGAGGCAGAGCTGTCCATACTGCACAGGACCCTGACAGTCGATGAGGAGATATCTATACCCCAGATAATCTTGATGGTCTGGTGGAGGAAATGTCTACACGTCAAAGGACCTGTCAGTCTAGAGGGAGGAGGAGGTGGTCACACTTCAGAGGGGTCCTGACAGTCTACAGGAAGAGGTGTCCATGTCCCAGAGTGACCTAGAGAAGGAGAGCAAGCTCTCTATATACCAGAGGACCCCGCTGGTCTGACTTAGGAAGTGTCCACATCTACACTGTCCTGATAGGAAAAAGAAGTGTCTTCACCCCAGGATTGTGACAATCTAAAGGAGATTGAGTCTATGCCCAAGATGACTCTGATAGCCTGGAGGAGTCGTCTACACCTTCAGTGTCCTGACACTCTGGAGGAGGTATATAGATCTCAGAGGGATGGTAATAGTGGGGAGGAGTTGTTAACACCCCAGAGGGATGTAATCAGTCTGGAGGATATGTGCACACTCCAGAGCCTCTGCCTGGAGGAGGAAGGTGTCCTGACCCCACAGGAACCCGACAGTCCTAGAGGAAGTCCAGGGCAGGTAGTGTCTCTAGCCTCACTCTACTGTACTGATGAGCTCGAGGAAAGGCTGCCTACAACACAGAGGATCCTGACAGGTGAGGAGGAGGAAGAGTCTGCAGCCCTCAGGCACCCCAAAGTCCCCTGGGCCGGGTCCTTTTCTGGCTACCCTTCTTTAGTATCCTTATCCTTTATGCTGCAAACATTGGGGTTTCCAGGGCCCTCTTGCTCCCTGTTTTCACTCTTCCCACTCTCCACACGTTCTTTCTGAGCTATTTCTTGGCTTACCTCCTGCCACATTCAGTAACTTCCAAGCCCCCCTCCAACACTCTAAGACCTGTGGAGCCTCCCGATGGCAGCAGAGGCCCCCAAACACTACCAGAGCCAAACTCATCTTCCTACACGCCCTTGTGAGAAGGTAGCATGGCAAAGTGGGCAGGAGGGTGGACCCTGGAGCCTGGCTACCCAAAGTTGAATCCCACGTCCACCACTCATCAGCAGTCACTTCTTCTCATGTCTCAGTTTCCTAATCTGTAGAATGGGAATGATAATAGCACCCACCTCAAACACTTGTTATAAGAATTAAATAAGTTATGTGTGAAGCACTTAAACAGTATTCAGTATACAGTAAGTCTTCAATAAATGTTAGCTATTACATTCCAAAATTCAGAAAACCAAAAGTTTTTTTGTAACCCATCTGCCTGTAAAAACTAACTGGACCTGACTTGGGCCTATTTATAGTCTTAGTGTGAATATTCATAAATTTCATTGCAGAAATATTAATTTACTTGATTATGTGGTTCTGTCTCAGACCCTACCTAGTGTTAGGATAATTGAGGGCACACACCCCATACCCGTTCACTATGCTATCCTTCTACAACCTGAACAAGGCATTCACTCTCCTACCTTCACGTCTGCACCAACGATCCCTGCAGGTGAGCTGCCCTTCCTCTCCTTTGTACCTTTCCACCTTCCATCAGAACATCCCCACCCACCCAACAGAGAACAGCTTGTTTTATCCATTCTAAAACATGCATTTTCTTTATATTTTAACAACTCTGAAGTGACAGCGAGTCCTAGTTTAATTAAACGATGGCATATCGTTTAACGAGCAGCAGTTTTTCCTTTCTTGGGAAAGGGCATATAAGAGAACACCTTACATTTTGACAAGATACAGGACTCATAACCCCTCCTAACACTGGTTTGTGTCCTCACTAAAACAAAACCAGAAACACCTTTCATATTCCTGATCTAGGTGAATCTTTACAACAACCTCTGTCAAGCTAGGATTATTGTCATTGTCATCCCCAATCTACAGATAACAGAACTGAGGCCCAGAGCGTGTAGTAAAGTGCTCAGTGTCATCAAGCTAGTCAAGTGGGTAAAAAGAAAGGCCCAAGCGTCTAAAACTGGTACCCTGCTAGACCTGGAGTTTTTTTGTTTGCTGTTTTTGTTTTGTTTTTTGTTTTTTTTTGGCTGAGGAAACAGGCACAGGGAGAGAACATTCAGGATCCCATATCTGGGAGGGGGCAGAGCAGCACCTGGACTTTGAGTCTTCAGGTTCCCATGTCAACACCCTTTCCAAGCTGCCAGTTTATATAGCCCAGTCATTCTGGAGAGTTGCTAGGGAGCACGGAGGGACATGGACTGATTTGTTCTTGAGTTCTCAAGGTGGCCCAACCCTTACAGAGGGAGACTGAAGACAGAGAGAAGGAACGGTTTGTGCCCTGGAGGGCTTGCAGTGTGACTCACTCCTGGTGAGACTAGGGGAACAGGTAGGGGCAGAAGAGGAAGAGGAGACTGGGGAGGTTATGGGGCATTCCCTCTGGCTGAGGAGGGGCTAAAAGGAAAAAGCTGGCTCAGTCACTACCTAATATTCTCCTGAGCCCAGCAGAGACTGCTCTTTGATCCCAGGGCTTCAGAGAGGTTGTTGAGGATCAGGACTGGGAGGTTCAGGAAGGCTGCACAGAGAAGTAACATCTGTTGGAGCTGATGCCACAAGAAGAGTGTGTTCTTTAGAAGGTGGAGGGAAATCTGCCTTGATGTCCTTAAATGCTTCTGTGCCTTCTGTTGTATCCCTCAGGAGAGTCCCTACTCTCCAACCTGGTGTCAAAGCCCTTTTATGATCTGCAGCTTGCCTTAGAGGTGTCTCTATTCCATTGCCCCTTGAACCCTAAGCACTCTTGCACTGTGGGTGTCTGAGTCCATGTCTGTCACCAGATGGAGAGGCAGGACTGGACCTGGTCCCTGTGTCTCCCCAACCTAACTGACCCCTGAAAACAGGGATCTGGCTTGGTCCCTGTGTCTTTAGCGGACAATGACTCCTGAGCCCTGGGACCAGGCACAGGGCAAGCCTCATAAAAATCCAGTGAATGGATGAGTGAACAAATAAAAATTTGGGTATAGGGGAGCCAGATTCCTAAAGGAAGAGCTGGAGTGTAGGGCAGTGAGCATTGTGACCTGAGGGATAAATCTTGGTCTTCTGAAGGTGTTGCTGATAGCATTTGGCAGGGAGCAGAGGCTGAAGGTGATGGTGTAAAAGGTAGGGAGAAGACAGGGCACTGGTGTGGCCATCCTGACTAGAGAAAATGAAGGGTAGTCAAGACTGGAAAGGGACAGATTTGAAAGTAGAAAGAACATGGCCACTGGCTAGCATGAGGGTGAGCAAGGAAGGAGGCCAGTGGGGTGGATCCAGTGTCAGCAGGGGGCTGGTGATGGGCATTGGGTCTCCAATGAAGGGAGAGGGAAGGAAGATGGTCATGGTAAAGGGAAGAGAGTATTTGAGTTTCCTGTAGGATCACTGCTGGAGAGAGGAGAGGTCGCTGGGCTAGGAAGAATAAAAAGATATTTCTTGCAAGTCTGCTGTGTGCTGTACACTGTTGGCACTTGTCTATGAGGGGTGGGCAGAAACCCGAGAGTGGAGAATGAGATATGCCTGGTCTGGAGGGAACCCAGGCTGAGGAGTGGGCAGTCTCGGGTACTGTGAGACCCTCACCCAGGGATGGGCATGATCGGCTATACTTGGGGATTGCCAGAGGCTGTGGTTGTCCCCAGGGGGAAGGGGACATGTGGGATGGAGAAGAGATTGGGCGGGGGGTGTGGTGGGGTGGAGAATCCATCAGCAGCATTTGGGAGGCAAGAACAGGTCAGGGTTAGGATGGTGGAGCAGCTTCATGTTTACTGGGACAGCAGGGGACCCAGCCTGGGAGGAGATGCCTCCTGCTGTCTTAAATACCAGTTGTTGGCACTGTGCAGACTCAGGGCTTAGGGAGGCAAGTGCTTGTCTCCTCTTTTCATCTTCCAAGTTTTTGTCCTCAGCCTCTTTCTTGAGATCTGAGACTCTCAGGGGTCTTGGTCTTCTCTCCTGACCTAGGTCTTTCATATTAAGCTTCAGTCTCTGTTTCTCTCTCTCTCTGCCTCTAGCTCCTGTCTGAGCTTCTCTCCCATTCAGTCTCCCTTTCCCCACCAGCCCAGGGCTCTTTCTTCACCTTGTTTTCCGTGTCCTTCTTGCTGCTGTGTGCATGGCTGTACTCTGGCTCTCTTCTCTTGTGTTGGGTCCTGCAATGCCTCAGGCCCTCTTGCCCTGGATCAGCCATCCTTTCTCGTTCTACCTCCCTCTGTTGAGCCCTGGGTCTTTTTCTTTCTTGCTCTTGATCTGGGTCTCCCATATCTCGCTATAAGTCTCTCATGATGGGGGTGTGTCTGTCTGTCTGTCTGTCTGTCTGATGACTGGACCTTGTAGCCAGCCTCCGTCCACCATTGAGAGACTCCCCAGACCATCCAGAGTCCTGAGGAGGGATGAGCAGCAGCCAGCTGAGGCCCAGCCCCCTGAGAAAGGCTGACAGATTCTCTGCCTTACTGCCTCTCATGTGCCCATACCTGCCAGCCCTGCTGAACCAGCCACATGGGTGGGAGTCCCTTCCTCTTCACTTGTTCTTCTCCTCCTGGGGGGCCAGGTGCTGTGCTGGCTTTCCTGAGCCTTCTTGGCCAATCCCCACTCCCCTGTGGCCCTCTCCCCAGATCATTACCTCAGAAGAGGCGGAGCGGCGGGGTCAGATCTACGACCGCCAGGGTGCCACATACCTCTTCGACCTGGACTACGTTGAGGACGTATACACCGTGGATGCCGCCTATTATGGCAACATCTCCCACTTTGTCAACCACAGTGTGGGTACCCCGCAGGTGGGTGGGGGTTGGGAGGAGCAGGCTGGGCCCCTCCTCACCCTCCCACTGTTCGTTTTCTCCCAGTGTGACCCCAACCTCCAGGTGTACAACGTCTTCATAGACAACCTTGATGAGCGGCTGCCCCGCATCGCTTTCTTTGCCACAAGAACCATCCGGGCAGGCGAGGAGCTCACATTTGATTACAATATGCAAGGTGGGGGTGGCAAGGGACTGGGGGCAGGGGCACATAGTGACATGGGACACAAGGATCCCTCCCCAAGGGGCTTTAAGATGCTCTGATTCTCAGTTTCCATTCTGGACTCCCGGACCCCTTGGTGGGGGGGTCCCCTCATTCCCAACCCTAAGACACTCGTACCAACTTCTCCCAAGACTCCTGGGGGAGGATGTTTGGCTCGTTAAGACACTTCTCCTGACTCCAGTCTTGTCTGAACTTCCCTAGTCCCCCAATCTTCTCCGCTCCTCACCCTCTTTGGCCTTCCTCATTCCAAGCCTCTGGACACTCTGTGGCCTCCAACCAGTCCCCTACTTGACAGACTAGTCACCTCTGAGACACTCAAGGGGGGATCTTTGGCAGGAGAGTTCAGATGCCCCTCTGGATGCCCAGGTGACCCTTTATTCCTGGACCTATGCCTGACACAACCTTCCTGCTTCTCCCCTACAGCCCCCTGCTTTCCTCACAACCCCCAACTCCTGGCCATCTTCCTAACACTTAAACAACCTCCAGTGCTGAGCTCTGGCCCTAGCCCCAAACCACAAACTCCATGACCCCCAGCTGACCCAAATCCCAGACCTGCTCCCAGCCTCCAAGATCCCTGGGTCTCTCATGGTAAAGGGGCAGCGGGACACTTCACTTAGGCCTTCTAACAAGTCCCCTCCCTGGCTGTGACTCCACAGTGGACCCCGTGGACATGGAGAGCACCCGCATGGACTCCAACTTTGGCCTGGCTGGGCTCCCTGGCTCCCCCAAGAAGCGGGTCCGTATTGAATGCAAGTGTGGGACTGAATCCTGCCGCAAATACCTCTTCTAGCCCTTTGAAGTCTGAGGCCAGACTGACTGTGGGGGGCCTAAAGCCACCCATCCCACTCACCCACTACCCATCGTTCCCCTCCTATTGAGGAATGACTGCCAGAGCCTCCTGCCAGCCTCCACCCGCCCCCACCTGCCCGGTGTGTAGGGGTTGCAGTGAGGACTGACTCCAGGAATTCCCCTCTTCCCACAATTTATCAACACCAAGACTTTCTGCAGTTGGGATTCATGGCCTATGAAGGAGGTACAAGGGGTGAGCCCCAACCCAGCCCCAGAATAGAGAGTTTGTTTTTGCACCTGCTTCTGCCTAGAGCTTGAGAGATCTGTTGCGGGCCCTCTCCCTACTGCCCCAAGAGTGTGGAGAAGTGGCCCCAGGGCAGGCTGACATTAGAGCCCAGACTTCCCTGCCCACTTGATTCCCTTGCCACAGAAACTTTGTGCTAGTGAAAGAAAGGGAGTCTCCAGGGCTGGGGACTGAGGCTGGTTTGTGCTCATGCTTACATGCAAGCTGCACATCTGAGAAGTAGATAGCCACATGCCACTGGAAGGGGAGTGGATGCCCATGGCCTACTGGCCAATGAGAGGAAGGCAGACTCTCCCTGCCTTTGGGGTACACAGAAGGTGCCTAGGGCTCTCAGGAGCTTGCAGGGTGCTGGTAGCCCCGCCCTGAGGTGTGGTAACTGCTGGGACTGCTCAGAGCTGGAACCAAGACCTAGCTAGGCTGTAGATAGCACTTAGGACAAAACTGTGCATTGATGAGGTGGTGATGAGGTGCCAGGCACTGGGCGGAACACCTGGTCTACATGGATTGTCTCAGGGAAGCCTTGAAAACTATGGAGGTGGATCCCAGGAAAGGACCCATGTGGTAGAAGGCCAAGTACAGGCCAAGAACTGAGGGATGGGGATGGCTTACCTACGAGGGTGTGGTGAGGTGACAGGGAAGCCCCTGCCACCTGACAGCCCCAGATCCCAGCCCTTTGCATTTACCTTGGGTTCACTGGTCTCGTTACCTGCCCACAGATGTACAGAAGGCGAAGGCTCTGATGGCTGCCTTGCCCCTTGCTTCCCCAAGAGTTTTTCTCTAGGAAGCCTTCCCTGACTACTTGTGCCCAGAGTGCCCCTATGTGAGAGTGTGTGCTCTGCTACCAGATGCCAGATCTGTGTGGCTGTCTGTGTGTCCTGTTCCCTGCCCCCACGTTAACTTTCAGGCATGGACTGAATCTGGTTCTCCTCTTGTATATTCCTCCGCCCTACCCAACCTGGGGTAGGCATCAATAAAGTGAGTTGTTGACTGAAAAAACCAAGGTGTGGGGATTGAAGACCTCACTTGGTGGAGGTTGGGGGGATGAGAGGCGGGGGAATGAGAGGCTGGGAGCTGGGGTGCCCAGGGACATGTTCCTCAAACCTCGGCCATTTGACTAGAACACCCTACAGTGTATCACCTGCACCACTATCCCCCCAAAAGTAAATGAAATCCATTGCTATAAATGGACAAACCATTATCATTTGCCATAAACAAAAATAACCTGAGGAAAAAATACAGTGGAAATATAGAAATATACAATTCTAGCTGGACCCTCCCCACTCTTAGAGGCTTTGAACCCAAAGCCTGCCTACTCCATTTGAATAGAAAGTCTGTGCTTTTAGTGTATTTATATTTTCTGCAAATATTTATTGAGCACCTAATATGTGCCAGGGTAGAAAGCGGAAAACAAGGAGATGGCATTTCAAATATACTTGTTTTCATCATCCCTCAACCTGAATGTGAGCCTGTGCCCTTTGTTTTTGCTCAGATCTCACATGCTGTAACAGATACCCAAAGATTTCAAAGACCTGACACACAGGTGACAGAATCCTAAATAACTCAGAGACCTCTACACACAGGGCACCTAGGCTCCCAAACATCTCATAGAACATATACCCTTGGGATTGACCCCAGACCTCAGAGACCTCACATCTTGGACACACATATTCATACAGCTTGGAGATCTCATACCTGGATACAGGCCCTGAATAACTCAGACTGCACTGAAACTAGGGGACCCAAACTCCCAAAGAGCTCCAACACCTAAATGCTGCCTCCTACATTGGGATTTGGATCCCAAACACATCAGAGTACTTTTCTGGGATAGAAATGAACAAATATCTCAAAGATCTCACAACCTGGGATACTGCTACCCAAGTTATTCAGAGCCTTCGTACCGTAATCATCTATTCCCAGACTGCTCAGAGCCCTCACATCCTGTGACAGATCCCCAAACAGCTGAGATGTCACCCTGGACCCAGCCCAAACACCAGAGAGACCTCATATCTGGAACACAGATCTCTAATTCCAAAACCTTACAACTTAGACACAGACCCCCAAATTGCTCAGACACCCTGGAAAATATGGAGCACTAAATATCCCAGAAACCTCACTCCCTAGAACATGATGCCACAAACAACTCAGAGCCTCAAGTTTTGCACACACATCCCCAAAGAGCTTAGAGATTTCACAGCCTGGAAACAGGCCCTGTTCAGAGAATTCTGACCTTGGGAAACAGATCTATGTACAGCTCAGAGACTTCACATCTGACACAGACCCCAAAATAGTTCAGAGTAGGACACCCGAGGAAAGACTACCAAACACTTCAGAGTCCTTGTATTTTATAACCCACACATCTGAAATTCTGACTACAGACCCTCACAATGCTCAGAGACTCCACGACTGGGAATACAGACCCATCAATTTCTCAAGAGAACTCACAAACTGGTAGAAAGGTGGACAAAATTCAGAGACCTCACAACCTCTTCTTAGACCACCAGATAGCTCAGAGACCTCACACCCTGAACATGATACCCAAGAGTTCCCAAATCCCACACTCTGGAACATAGGCCCTAAACCAGCTCAGAGACCTCACACTCTCAATACAGATTCCTGATCAGAGATGTCATGTACTGGACACAGACTTCCTAAAAATAGCTCAGAGCCTTTGTATACTGAGACCGATCCCCAAACAGCTCAGAGGCCTCACCCACTGGTTCATGGAAGAGCTCAGAGACCTGATATCTGGATACCAATCTTCTACATAGTTTAGGGACTTCACACCCTGTGACAAAGACCCCAAATGTCTCTGAGATCTCACATCCTGGACACAGACCCCAAATGGCTTAGAAATTTCACATCCTAGGCTCACGTCCCCAAACAGCTCAGAATCTTCACACTTCAAACACAGACCTCCAAAAAATTCAGAAATATACCCTGTACTCAGACCTCAAAACTGTTCATGGAACTTGCCTTTTGTACTCATATCCAGAAAGATTTCAGACACCTGACACTCATGGACACAGCTCACCAAACAGCCTAGGAACCTCACATTCTTTGCAAGGTCTGCCATAAACAGCAGAGAGACCTCATAACTGAGACAAAGACCCACAACAGCTTAGGGACCTCATGTTGTGGACACAGGCTCTCAAACAGCTCAGAGAACTTCTAACCTGGGAGACAGACACAAAAACAGCTCAGAGACAGCACAGCTGGCTACATATGCCCACATGGCTCAAGTACCTCACATAGGACAGAAATCCTCAGAGAATTCATTAACCTCACAATCTGTAAAAGACTCCATAGGTTTTCCAGAGACCCCCACACATCAGACATACAATGCCAAAATGCTCCAAGTTAACAAAACTTACACCCTAGGACATAGATCCTTACACAGCTCAGAGACATAACCACCTGGACACAGACCCCCAAACACCCAAGAGGTATCATAAACTGGTAAAACCCCAAACTACTCTGAGACCTCTAACACTGGAAATAGGCCCCCTAATAAATCAGAGACCTCATACCCTGGAACTGAGACTCCCTCAGCAGGAACTACCTTGCACTTGGAGACACACCCCAACAGTTAGGGACTTCAACACCAAAGGGATATGGAGATCAGAGATCTCACACCCTGGGACACACCTCAGAGGCCTGAAACAATAGAAAGACTTCAAACTCAGGAAACAGATCCTGAAACTACTCTGAAAAATCACACCCAAGGACAAAACCCACAATATCATAGAGAACTCATTCCCTAAGATATGGGCTCAAAACCATTCAGAGGGGTGACATCTTGAGTACAGACACTCAAACACATCAGAGTCCTCATATGAGGGTCACAGACCCTCATACCTGTAAGGAGAAACTTCTAAATAGTTCAGAGATACCATACCCTGCACAGAGACCACAATGGCCAAACAGCTCAGAAAACTCACTAACTGGCATGCACATGCGCACGTGCATGCACACGTGCACACACACACACACACACACACACCCATTTGAAAGCTCAGAGGCCACAACACTGGAACAAACCTCAAATGAGTCAGATAGAGCACACCCTGAGACTGAGACCCCCCAAGAGGAAGAGACTTCATACCTGAAAATATATCCCAAATAAGTAGGAACTCTCAAACCAAAAAATCTCAGGGGCCACATATTCTAGGACAGTCACCCAAACAGCTCAGTGAACTCACCCTTGTAATGTAGGCCAGAAAAAGCTCAGAACACTTGAATCCAGGATTCGGAAACTCTTCTGAGACTTAGGGTATAGATCCCAAAATATAATTCAGAGAATTAATATGCTGGATGCAGAGCATCAAATAATTCAGAGACCTCAAATCGTAGGACATACACACCCAAACAGATCAGGAACCAGTGTTTGTATCCTGGACATACACCAACAAACAGGTCGGGGACCTCACACTCCGGGACACAAAAGAACAGCTCAGAGACTTCAAATTCCAGGAAATACACACCCTAAAAGAACAGACCTCACATCCTATGACATACACACAAACATATCAAAAACCACCCAAGCTGAGATACACACCCACAAATATTTCAGAGAAATAGCATCCAGGGACACATACCTACAAACAGATCATAGACCTCAATCCCTGTGGCATATGCACATAAAAATATCAGATACCTCACGTGCTAGAACATACTCCCACAAACAGATCAGAGCACCTACGTCCTGGGAAATAAACCAACGAATGGATCAGGGACCCCACATATTGAGACCTACACCCACAAAGAGACCAGAGCCACAGATGGATTGGAGACCACACAGTGTTGACAAACATACAAGAACAGACTGTCACAGACTGAGATATATAGCCACAAGAGATCAGACATCTCACATCCTGATGTACATCCACAAACAAATCACACCCTGGGCATATACCCGTAGATAGCAGAACTTACAAGCTGGAAATACAACTAAAAAAAATTAATGAAAGACTTCTCATTATGGGATATAAACCCAAAAAGAGGTCAAAGAATTCAGGTCTTAGCACATACACCCACAATCTCAACAGAAATCTCATATCCTAAGACACATCTGCAAAACAGAGAGCATACACCATGGACATACACCCGCAAGGGGATCAGATACTGCCTACCCTGCAATATACATAAAAAAAAAATCAGAGAGATGCACATTCTAGGAAATATACTTCAAAATCCTGGGAAGTACATCCACAAAGAGATTAGAGACCTCAAACCCTGGGATATACACCCACAGTTGGGGATTTTACATCCTGGAAGAAACAGCAAGAAACAAATCAGAGACTTCAAACGCTTGATAATACACATGAAGAGATAAGAGATATCACATCCTGGGACATACAGCGACAGATGTTTACAGACCTCGCATGCTGGGAAATATGCACAGGAACAGATCACATCCTGGGACACACACTCTCAAATAGATCACAGACATAAGATCCTGCAAAACATACCCATAAACAATTCACAAACCTTGCATCTTGGAACATACAATGACAAACAGACCTCACATCCAGGGACTGTACCCACAAAGAGAATACAGATAACAGATCCGGAGACACACCCAGAAACCTATCAGATGAAATCCTGGGAAGATAGCCATCAACAGATTAGAGATCTCCCACTGACAAAATACACACATGAATGAGAGAGACATTCTGGAATGGACACCCACAAGCAGCTCAGAAAAATCACATATATTGGGATATACACCCACAAACTCCTCAGAGATTTCATATCTTTAGATGTACACCAACAGATTAGACACCCCCAAAACCTGCACATCTCACATGGAAACAGAGCAGTCCTCACATATAGGGAAATACACTCACAAACAGATCAGAGGGGTCGCATCCTGGGATGTACACAGACAAAAAGATTAGAGACTTCGCAGCCTGGACACAGGTCAGAGACCTTCATCTAGCCAATAGCTCAGAGACCTCACATCCTGAAGCATACAAAACAAATAAACAGATCAGAGACTTCAAATCCTGCAACATACATCCACAATCAAGTCAGACACTCCATTTGCTGAAAAACACAACCAGAAAATACACCAGATGGCAAACATGACATCTGTGGTACAGCCCACAAAGAGATCAGAAGATTCAGCATTTTAGCTTCGAATATCTCTCTAATCTCTGCTTCTACCATCGCATCACCTTTTGTGACTCTACTTCCATCATCACATGGCCCTCCCTGTCTTGACTTACACAGTCACTTAGTCTTTCCTGATCCTAAATGTCCTACCTCCCTCCTTGTGATTACAGTGAGCCCTCTCAGGATAACTGGCCCATCTCAGGATGCTTACCTACTATGTATCTGCAAAGTCCCTTTTTCCAGGTAAGACAGTATATTAACAAGTTCCAGGAATGGGGTGAGGACACGTTTGGTGATGCATTATTTGAGCAAACAGAATATACACGCACAAACAAAAAGAAACCTCACATCCTGGGACATACACCCATGACACGCTTAAAGCCTTCACATCTGGAGTCATACACCTCCGAAGAGATCAGAGACCTTCTACCCTGGGACAAATGTGCAAGAGATGAGGGAGCTACATATTCTGGGACATTCACCAAAGAATATCAGAGTCCTCACACTCTGGGAATAAAATCCACAAAAACATAAGAGAACTCACTCTGTACTATACACCCACTAAGAGACCATGGACCCACTTGCTAGGACCTCCAAATAGACCAGACCTCTAACTCTGGGACATTGTCACACAAAGAACAGGAAAAAAAACCTACATTCTCTTCTCACAATACACACACACACACACACACACACACACACACACACACACACACACACACACACATCAGGGAAGAATCAGCCAAACTGGACAACTGGGACACATAACCACAAATAGAACAGACCTCATATCCTTTACAAACATATCCAAGACACACAAACAGATCAAAGACCTAATCTAAGAAATACAACCCAAACCACACCAGACACCTCCAACTCTGCAGCATGAACTAACAAACAGGTTACAGCCCTCATATACTGGTAAATGTACCAGATAAACAGGGATAGTTGAAATATTGGGACATACAGACTCAAGATCAGATAGCTCAGATCCTGGGATACGCACCCACAAACAGAGATCCTCCCAGCGTGAGACACACCCACAAACAGATCAGAAGTTTTATTACATCCTAAAACATACCCAGAATGAGTTCAGAAATCTCACATGCCAGATATATATACCTTAATAGATAAGAATTTCACTTCATGGCATATATCTCAGAAAATAAATAAAAAATGCTTGCAAATATTCTCATAAGACATCAGACATCTGACAACCTGTTACATTACACCCACAGACAACTCAGAGACCTTACACTCCGGGATGTATAGTCATAAAACATCACACTCTAGGACATGCATTGAGAAACAGATCAAAGAACTCACCTCCTGGGAAAACACCTTCAAACAAGTCCTCACACCCTTGTTCATTCACCAGTGAAAAGACGAGACTCTTCATACTATCAAGTAAGTACCCACAAGCAGATGAGGGAACTCTCACCATGAGACATACCGTGCTTCACTCCCTGCTTCCTTAACCAGCAAACATACCAGAGGCTTCATACCATTAGACAGAGACAAACAAACAGGTCAGGAAGTCTCACATCCTGGGACATAAACCCAGAAAAGAAACAATGTTCAAGAAAAAAGAAATATACCCACAAAGATTCCTTACGCCCTGAACATATACACCTCAGCAGTTTAGAGAACTCACATCCTGGGGCCTGTACACAAAATCAGATCGAAGACCTTCTCTCCTAGGATACATACTGCCAAACAGCTGGGCCCACAAATTCTGGGACACACACCATCAAAGAGATGAGAGATCTCACCCCCTGGTTCATACACCTGCACACAGATCTAGGCCTTCCACCATCAGACAAATACAAACAAATGTGGAGTTCACATCCTGGGATGTGCACCAACAGCTAGCTAGAGACATCACAACTGGGACAGTGTATTAGTAGTTTCTTTTCTTTCTTCCTTCTTCCTCCTTCTCCTTTTTTTTTTTTTTTTTTAAGAAAAAGAGAAGGCCACATTTATTCCATTTCTTGAAGGTGCAGGCCTTTTCTCTCCTTGGGGCTCTGAACATGCTGCTGCAACAAATCACCACAATCTTATTGTCATAAAACAACACAAATTTATTATCTTATATTTCCACAGGTCAGAAGACTGGTAAGAAGTTTACAGGGTAAAAGTCAAGGCGTCAGCTGAGCTGACTTCCTTCCAGAGTTCCTAGGGGAGAATCCAGTTCCTATAGGACACCTGCATTCCTGAGCTTGGGGCCTCTTCCTCCATCTTAAAAGTTAGTAGTGTTTCATCTTCAAATCTCTCTCTCTCTCTTCGTATCTATCTATATCTACCTCTATCTCTCTTTGATCTCTGCGTATGTCATCACATCACCTTTTCTGTCACTACATCATGTTGTCTGACTTCTGCCTTCATGCCTCTTTCATATAAGGACACTTGCGATGACACTGGGTCCACTCAGAAAATCTAGGAGAATTTCTTCATCTCAGAGTGCTTAAGTTAATCATACCTGCAAAGTCCCCTTTTCCATGTAAATTAACATAATCATAGGTTACAGGGATTAGGAAGTGGACATCTTTGGGGAACTGTTATTCAGCCACCAGAGACATGCACAAATAGCTCACAGACCTCACATTCTGAGTTATACACTTTCATATAGATGAGATACTTCCCACCCAGTAACATACATCCAAAAAGAAAAGAGAGACATACATTTTGAGACACATACACCAAAAAATGCTCGGAGTCCTCAATCACTTGGAAGTAAACTCAAAAACACTTAAAAGAACTCACCATCTGGGACAAACACACGCAAATTACAGAGAAACACATTCTTAGACACAAACATATCATACCTCACAAATTTGGACATGTAACAGCAAACTGAATAGAGCTCACACCCTTGATAAACCCACACAAAGAGATCAGACGCTCACATACAGATGAGAGAACTCATGTGAGAAATACAACCAAAAAGAGATCACAGCCCTGAACTCTTACGACATGAAACTACAAACAGGTTAGACACATTACATGCAGGAAATACATTGAGAATAAGTACAGAGACCTGACATCATGATCTACAAACAAATCAGAGACCTCACAACCTGAGGTAGATACCTACCAACAAATCAGAGATCTCAAATCTTGTAATATACATTCACAATCAAGTCAGAGACTTCACATGATAGGACACACTCCCAAACAGGTTGGAGGTTTCAAACCAAGGGAAATGAGCCACTAAGAGCCCAATAACCTCACAGCCTGGACATATACACCTTCAGATTAGATAAATAAATACATACAAATATACAGACATAGATATACATATGTAGGCATAGACACACATATATATCCGCAAACAAACCAGAAATCTCATATATTTGGAAATATAACCCCTCAAACCTCAGGCAACCTAGAACATGCATACCCCAAATGCTCAGAGAACTCACATTCTGGGATGTACATCCACCAAGAGTCAGAGAGCAAACGTTTCCTAGCGCATGCTGAAAGCAAATAGATGAGCAACTCAGATCCTGGAAGAATACCCTCACATGGGTCAGAGACTTCAGACTGATTCACTGAGCAGTGAACACACCAGACGTTTCACACCATCAGATATTACCCACAAACAGATAAGGGAGTTCACATCCTGGGACATAAACTAACAGAGATTATAGACCTCACAACCTGGACATGTAGCCACCAACAGATCAGAGAATTCAAACACCACAGAGAGTTCAGAGCCCTCACACCATGTGACATACACCATCAAACAGATAAGGGAGCTGAAATCCTGGGATATGCACCCACAAACAGATTAGAGACCTCACAACCTGTGCAAAAAGACCACACAACCCACAAAAAGTCCACAGACTTCAAACTCTGCAACATATACCCACAAATAGATCAGAAACCTCAGACCTTAGAAAATAACCCTCCTGGCAGATTAAAGAACTCACAACTTGAGACACCCATAAAAAGTAGAGAAACCCACATTCTGGGACATATCCCCACAAATGCTCAGAGAACTTAAATTGTGAGAATTAGACCCACAATGAGATCAGAGACCTTACATCCTGGAACATGTACCCAAAAAAGATTATAAATCTCACCCCTGAACAAACACCCAAACAGATCAGAGACTTCACGTCTTGGGACATACACCCACAAACAGCTTACATAACCTGGGATAAATACCAGCAACCAGCTAGGGTCCTTGTGTCCCGGGACATATATGCACAACCAGATCAGACCAATACCCTTGACAAACACAAACAGATCAGACATCCCCATTCTATGATATCCACCCACAAGAGATTAGCAACCTCACAACCTAAGACATACATGCATTATAGATCAGAAAACTCAAATCCTGCAGTATACACCACCACCAACTCAGAGACCTCACATACAGGGAAACGCACTCAGAAAAAAAGCAGGGTCCTCTCAAATTGGGACATACTGCTCAAAAGAGAGGAGAGAGCTCATATCCTAGGACTATACCTGAAAATAAATAAGAGGCCTTACATCATGGGATGTATGCCCTCCCACAGGTGAGAGACCTCACATTTTTGGAAATACACTGAGGAATGGATGAGACACCTCACATTGTGGGACATGCGCCCTGGAAAAGATCAGAGACAACATATCATGGGACATAATGCGACAGATTGATGATGTCAAACTCTAGGAATTAAATCCATAAACCGATCAGAGACCTTACACCCAGATTTGTTCTGTATACCTATGTAAGAGACCTCATACACTGGGATATACAATGATAAACAGTCACAAACCTCATTTTCTGGGACATACAATGACACAAAGGTCATAAACCTCATATCCTGGTAAATAAACTCCCAAAAGAGACTTCACACCACGAGACACAAACCCAAAAAGACCTCACAGACCTCACACACTGAGACATGCACCCACAAACAAATAAGAGAACTCACACCTAGGTTCATATAACCACAAACATATCAGAGAACTTACATTCTCGGCATACACCTCACACAGTGATTATTATAGGGACAAGCAGATCACTGACCTCAAATCTTGGGGCCCACATGCACAAAAAGATTAGTGACTTCACACTCTGAGATATACCCACAAACATATCAGAGATCTCCCATTCTGGCGAATATACCTACAAACAGATCAGATGCCTCACAACTGGGACATACATGCACAAAGAGATCAGAGACCTCACATCCTGGGACATACTTGCAGAAACAATCCACATACCTAAAATTCTAGGAAATACAACCACAAACACAACATAGACATCATGCCTGAAATTATAACCACAAAGAGATGAAAGACCTCAAACTTTTGCTATAGCTATGAAAAGCTCAGACACCTTACTTACAGAGACAATACCAGGGACTTCTTACTCTGGGACGCATACCCAGAAACAAATCAGAGACCTAATACCCTGTGAAATACACTCACAAACAGACCTTGATATACAGCAATGAAGATAGGATCACATACTAGTAAACGGCAATAAACGTATCAGAGACTTCACTTCCTGGGAAATATATTACCCAACAGATCAGAGATCTCACACCTTGGGATATACACAAGCAAACAGAACAGAGACCTACACCCTAGGTCAGATCACCACAAATTTGAAAACTCACAGTATGTGACATACCCCACTCCCTCAAAAAAATAAAAAGATCAGAGACCTCATTCCCTGAGACATACCAATGCAGAAGTATCAGAGAGCTCATACCCTTGACATATACCCATGAAAAGAGACCTCATGTCCTAGGACAGATACAGGGATAGAGAGAACTGAGACCTCCCATTCTGGGACATACAGCCGCAAAGAGTTCAGGGAACTTACATCCTGGGAACTACACCCACAAACATTTTCAAGACCTCACACCCAGAGATGCACACTTCAAACACAGCAGAGACCTCATACTCTGGGACATATACCCTCAGACAGAATAGTCCTCATATCCTGTAACACACACCAAACAAACAGATCAGAGTATGCACACCCAAGAAAATACAACCAAAACAAGCTCAGAAGTATAACCGGGAGATATATCCACAAAGAGCTTAGAGACCTCATATCTTGGGACATATACCCACAAAGAGGTCAGAGAGCTCACACATTGGCAAGAACATCTAAAAAGAGATCAGAGATCTAACATCCAGGGACATAAAACCAATAACAGATAAGAGACCTCACACCCTTGACACCCAGCGGGAGAGACTTCACATCCTGAGACATACAATGACAAACAGATCAGAGACCTCGTACCCTGGAACATCTATCCACAAACAGAGCAGAAACCTCACACCCCAAATACACATACCCAAAGGGATCAAAGAACTCACATCCTGGAATATACACCCACAACCAAATCAGAAATCTCTGATCCTGGGAAACAAACACCCAAACTGATCAGAGACTTCATCATCTGGGACACACACTCAAAGAGCTCAGATCTCTCACGCCTGATACATTTTCCCATGAACAGAGACCTCATATACTGCAACATACAGCCACGAGCATGTCAGGGACCTCACACATTTGGGATATACACTCATGAACAGCCCAGGTCCCTTACATCCTGGGATATACACCCATAAACAGTTCAGAGAGCTAACACCCTGGGACACAGATACTGGAACTCAGCTCTCAAAATCAGTAACATTAAATTTGGACACAGACTCTTGAACACTGCAGAGACTTCACATCTTGGGACTTGGTGGCCCAAACTGTTCTGACACCTAACACCCTGGATGCAGACTCTGGTCACCTCAATGATGTCTCTTCCTGGGACTTAAAAATCCATACACCTCAAAGAACAAATAAAACTTGTACGGGGTCCTCCAAAGAGTTCATGGCTGTGAAACCTGAAACACAGACTCCCAAACACCTCAGTGTCCTCACACTTAGAACGCAGACTGCCAGAGAGCTCAAAGACTTCAAACAAAGCCTGGCCCCAAGGACAAAATCTCTTAGACACATCAGACCTGAGATTAAGGATCCCAAACAATTATGACCACATTCTGGACATAAACAGAAAATATCCCAGAATCCCCACATTTTGGGATGTAGAACCCCAAATAGTTCAAAGATCCAAAAACCTGGAGAGGGAACCCAAAGAGATCTAAAATGTGACCAAAACACCCCAATATGGATACAGGTCAGAAAAAGCTCAGAAATCTCAAAACCTGGACAGAGACTCTCAAAGACTTCAGGAACACCACGAATTACCCCAAAATGTAGCAGATTAAAGCACAGTAAACATTCATTATCTCACAAAGTTTTGGGGAGTGATGAATTCAGAAGCAGCTTAGCTGGGTGGTTCTGGCTTTGGGTCCCTCAGAGAGCAGTCATCTCAAGGCTTGACTGGAGCCGGAAGCTCCGCTTTCAAGTTGGATCACCCACACGGTTGGCAAGTTAGTGCTGGCTTTGGCTGGGGTGCCACAGTTCTGTGGCACATGGATCTCTCCATAGGGCTGTTTGAGTATCCTCACAACATGGTGGCTACCTTCTACTAGAGGGATGATCCAAGAAAGCAAGGTGGAAGCCAAAATGCGTTTTAAATTTCCCTCTAAGCACTGCTTTGCTGCATTCCACAGATTTCATAAGATTTATTTGCATTTGTATTTAATTCAAACTTTTTTGGTTTCTCTTAAAGCTTCTTTGACTCACTGAGGCCCTGCATCCCCCACCCCACCCAAAGCCTTTCTCCAGAGCTCAGACCCTCCCTCTTGCATAAATGTACAATATCGGTCCCTCTTGTAACCAGATTTACAGTTTTCACAAGAGGAACAATGTTTTTTTCTCACTGTGTATCCTTGCCTTATGGTGCACAGCCTGTTATATATGTTCTCAAGAGAACAGCTGACGTAAAATTGTGGATTTAATAGAGATGGAGACACAATTCTGGAGAGTATTTACTGTTTCTTGAACCCAACACATATTTATATTAAACAATATGTCCACATTAGTCCTACGTTCCAACTGAGACAGTCTCAAACCCACACTGGTCCTTGGCCAGAGATGACATTTACCTGGATCACGTTCCCTCCCCCAGCCCTGAATTCTGCTTTTAGAAGGAACGTGTGATTAGGGGGAAAGGGCTGAAATTAGGGGAGCGTAGGTGTGTGGATTGCACATTGTCCTACTGACTCGGAACGGTCTTGTAAAACCTCAGCAGCTCAAGGTAAGGCTTAGAAAGATGATCCAAAAAGCTAGACTCTCCTACCATCCAACCAGGACTTGGGGGTTCTAGGCTCTCAAATAGGGTCTACCAGACTCTAAAAACCATTTGCACTAGGTTTGAACAGATAGTACTGGATATGAACGAGGCCTGAGGGGAGATGGACTCCAATGTCCAACTAAGCAACGTCCATCCTGAGAGACGTTTCCACTCCAGGGCTGGTGTTAAGAGACACAAGTACCTCCCTACAACACGAACTTCATGAAGTGTCAAGGGAGACTGTGAATTCCAGAACAAAGGGCAAGAGGGAGGTTCTGAAAAAAGCGGCCATCTATACTTCATGGTCTAGACATGGAATCCAGGGTTGCTGTGACCCGAGGAATTCACACCCAATCACATGACTTCCACTTCTTACTGCTTTTCTGAACTGGCATATGGCCAGGGCAAGAGTGGGGTGTCACAAACACCTCATGTCTGGATTTGGGTATATGGTGAGGTCATTTGTTCCTGATATAGCACCCCAAAGAGCTCAGAGCTTTCAAACACTGGGGCAGAGACCCTGACACAGACCAGAGACTTCACATTCTGAGACAGACCCAAACACCTCTCGGAGAACACAAACCTCAGGCAAAGACCCCTAAACTATTCGAACACTTCATATCCTAGCCCCCAGGGCACATCTGGCATTTTCTAGGGACAGTTTTGGTTGTCACAGCTGGCATCTAGTGGGTAAAGATTAAGGATGTTGCTTGTCAGTGACCTTTAGCCAAAGATCCCCCACAAACATATCTGTAGTTGAACAAGCTGGGTTTATTATTCATTGAAGTGAAGGAGAACATATACCATGGAAAGAAACCGTGCAATGTCTTAGTGAGAAGGTGTTAGAAGCAATTATAAGATCTGAGCTTCAGTTAAGTGGTTTGGGGGAGGTTCTAAAGAAGTGGGGAACTCGCTCTAGATTGGATGCTGTCAGAAAGTAAGGGCGATATTATGACTGGGTGTCTCAATAAATCTTATCTATAAGGAGGGCAGAATAGAATGAGGATAAAGCTGTAATTGGTAAAGACACAGAAGTCACTCATTTTAATGAAAAGAGGAGGATATTTGGTATCTTGTGAGTGGCATGGTGACCTTGTTTTTGTCTGTGCTTAGACAACATTAAGAAGTAGCTTTGCTTTGTCTCATTTTATCATGGTCTCAGAGTAACCCTATCTGGGGTTACTATGCTGTGAGATTGTTTATGTCTAACAGGAGAATAACACGGTCTAGCTGTGAGTGCCAGGACAGCTTCTGGATGTTGGGGGCTGCTCCCTCCCTTTTTCCCTTCTTTCCTTTCTTTCTTGTGCTAAACATCTGTTATGGGTTGAATTGTGTCCCCCAAAATTCGTATGTTTGTGTCCTAACTCCTCAGAATGTGACCTTATTTGGAAATAGGGTCATCAAGATATAAAATGAAGTCATACTGGAGTGGGGTGGGCCCCTAATCCAATATGACTGGTGTCTTTATAAAAAGAGGAAATTTAGACACAGACACACAAACACAGGCAGAATGCCAAGTGAAGATGAAGGCAGAGATTGGGGTAATGCAGAAAAAGTCAAGAAACGTCAGACTGCCAGCAAACCACCAGAAGCTAGAAGAAAGGTATGAAACAGATTCTTCTTCTCAGCCCTTAGAAAGAACCAACCTTAATGACACCTTGATCTCAGACTTCTAGCCTTCAGAATGGTGAGAAAGTAAATTTGTGTTGTTTGAGCTACCTAGTTTGTGGTAGGTAGCCCTAGAAAGCTAATACAACAAGCTACAATGCCCACCATAACAAAGGATTTTGTAGTTCAAAATGTCAGTAGCACTGAGGCTAAGAAACCTTGCCCTAGGCACCAAACCCAAAAGTACTTATTGACCTCAGACTCTCTGATAGAGACCAATAAAAACTGAGAGCACACACAGCTTTGGACACAGACCCCCAAAGTGCTCAGAGACTTCACACACTGAACACAAAAACCCAAACAGCTCATAGAAGACATGACCTGAAGAGACCCTGTAGTATGTCAAAGACATCATTCTCTGCAACAGAGACTACCAAAAAGATGGAAGATTGAGCATCCAGAAACATACACCAATGCTCAGAGACATCACAGCATGGGACACAGAACTCACAAGAGCTCTGAGTCCACAGCCTTGGACACAGAGACCAAACAGGTGAAAAACAGCTCAAGAACAATAGTATCATTCATTTCCTGGTTTTAAAATTAGGGGAAGCGGGGCAAAGGGTATACAAAGACTCTCTGCACAATTTTTGCAATTTTTCTCTAAGTCTAAAATGATTAAAATTTTTTTAAAAAAAGGAAAGAAGATCAAAGGACATAAAAGGAAATTTCTAAAACTTAAATACATCTTGCCAACGAGCTCAGAAAAACAATATTAAGCCCTTCAGAGAAATGTCAATAAAACAAAAATGAAATTCAACTTTAAGGAAAAAAAACCCCTGCACATCCAGAGACAAAGACCCCCAAATAGTTTAGAGACTTCATACCCTGCTACAGAGAACCACAAACATCAGCAAGACCTACCCCCAACAACTGTGACACATACCCCCAACAAAGCTAAGAGACTTCACAGTCTGTCCATAGATGTCTCTGGACAGAACTGAGATTACAAAACAAGTCCGAGACTTCACATCCTGGACACAGTCCTCCAAACTGCACCTAGTGTGTAATAACTACCTTAGGAGTTGACTGACTTGAGAACCACTTTCCTCCCACTTACCTACACTCAACCAAACACCTTCCCTGCCTGATGCTTTAAATCCCATAATCACAAAGTTTACTCCTTGAGTTAAGTCTTGCCCTCGCCCTGCAAAATTCTCCTTTTCGTTACCACCCACCCCTCCATCCCAGAGCATGAAAGCATGCATCTCTCTTTAGTCACTTACAGCCCACTCCCTCACTCTACTCCTCCAACACACACCTCCACACACCCCTAGTCAGGCCTGGTCCAGAGGGGTCAGGATGCCTCCAAGTCATCCTCTCCAGGGGAAGATGGGTATGGCTTGGAAGAAGATCATGAGATAACCTTGAACCTTCTCTTCAGTACTCAGACCTACAGGCTGCCTGAAATACAGCTGTCAGAAACTCTGGAGATGAATTTTTCTCAGTGCTGTTGTGAACGGTGAGTGGGTCCTGAAATTAATATAATGGGATGCAATAAGCACTGCTTAAAAAAAAAAAAAAAAAAGAACAAGTAGAGAGAACAGGTAGAAAAGATTATCCAACACATTCTGTGCCAGCCAATAATGCCAGCTTCTTTTACAGGCGTGAAAATTGAAGGTCCTAGACAGGATTCGAACCTGTGATCTCCAGTAGCCAAGCTCTGCCTCCGCAATTCTGAACACCAACCCAGGAGCCAAAGCGCCTGCGCCAAACCAGCAGCCAATAGCAACCCGGAGCTGGAGACCCGACTCGTCGCCTGTAATTCCGGAAACTCTCGCTACCCTGGAAGAGCTTGTGTAGGATTTAATCCCGCCCTACCCATCCTGAAGCCAATCGCCGCTCTGCAGCCTTCCACCTCGCCCCACCTCCACTGTTGATTCGAACGTACAGAGCCAACCGGGTGGGACTAGACGTAAGATCTTGGCGTTAGCAGCTTCCAGATAGGTGTAGGCTTTTGAACAAGGTGGGGTCGGTCAGGGCAACGCTATTCTTTCCTCCGTCTGGGGTGGGGCAGATCCATGCGCGGAATCAGGAGACCTTTTGTGTCCCCACGCATAAAGTGGATTCTTCCAAAATACACAGTCCCCCCACCCCATTCCATGTAGTACCTCCCAGAGAGGACTGTTTATCTCCGCATCGTGCTGAGGTATGTCCGGAGCTTCACTGTCTCCTCTTCTTTGCTTCCATTCCTACCCTTTCTTTCCTTGTGTGTGCAATCTAGGAGAACTATTCGTTAGTGTCCCAGGAATCATTCAATCTTCGTTTCCACCCCAACACAATGAATAGACTCTTTCATGTGTCTTCTTTTCCCCCCCACCTCATCCCATGCTCCCCTCCATATATCCCTCAATTGGACCATCCCAGCCCATACCTGATGGTTGTTGAGAGCCTGGCCGAGGTGTCCAGCACCTTGCTGCGGATCTCTGGCCCATTAAGAGGAATTCGTTCCCCTGATGCCACTGATGGAAGTGTGAGTTTGTGGGGCAGTATCTATCAAAAAAAAAGGGGGGGCACCCTCCCCACCAGAATGTCAGTACCACCCGGGTATATGTGGATTTCTAGTTTCTTTGTGTCTCCACAGCCCCTAAAACTGTCCTGCACACAATAAGTGCTCAAAAGGGGGTTTGTCCAATAAATGGCTCATTTGACCGGGCAATTCTTCTTCTAAATATGTTCTAAGGAAATACACATGCACAGGTCTGTGTGCGTAAGAATGGGAGGAGCAAACACCCAGGAGGAAAAGGGTAAATGAAAAAAGATGATTTCATGTTATACCACGGAGTACTGGCTGGCAGTGAAACAGAATGATCTCATCACTGGAAACATACCCCAGATAGCTCAGGAATGTCACATCATTGGACATAGAGCACAAAGAGCTTGGAGACCTCACACTGTGGACACAGACCACAAAACAACCTAAAGACCTCATACTCTGGCCAAAGGCTGATGAAAAGCTCAGAGAATTCACATAAGGAGACAGATCTCATTCTCTGGTCACAGACTCCTACAAACATCTCAGAGACTTCACACCCCAGGATACCAAAATACCTCAAGGACCTACCACACTGGGACACAAACCCCAAACAGCTCACGTACCTCATACCCTAGACACAGACCCCAAGACAGCTCAGAGACCTCACCACCTGTGATATACATAAAAAATTGGGGCACAGACCATAAATACATAGACTTCAAAACAATTCAGAGGCCTAGACAAAGTGAAGGTGCCACACATGTACTGGCTGGAGGGACTGTCTAAAAGACATACTGTTAATGGGCGGGGGGGGGGGGACAGAGAGCAAGTTGGAAAAAAATGCTCAAAGACATGAGGTGAGCACCAACCCTGCAAAGTATTCTGAGACCTCACACCCATAAAGCTCAGAGAGTTGTGACACAGACTTTGGTACCCAAATCATAATTCAGCGACCCCACTCCCTGCAATATTGACCCCAAACAGTTCGGAAAGATGACACTCTGCACATAAGTGCCCAAATGACTCAGGAATCTCACACCCTGGGACAAGACACAACCAAAAATAGTACAGTGACCTCAGATTCTGGAAACATCTCTAAATAGCTTAAGAGACTATACTCAGGAACATAGATATTCAAACACTCAGATACCCAACACACTGGAAGAAAGGTTCCAAAACAGTGCAGAGACTTCATACCCTGTAACAAAGGCCTAGACACCCCAAAACCTGGGACACAATTCATAACATTATAAAGACCTCATACCTTGGACACAGACCTGGAAACATTTCGGAGACCTTACAACTTGGCACACAGATTAATAAATAAATAGATCAAAGATTTCAGACTCTAGAAACAAACCCCACATAGCCTATGAGACTTCACACTCAAGAACACAGATACTCAAAAACAGATACCTCACGCCTCGGAAAAGAGACGCTGATACAACTCTGACCTCAGTGCCTGGAAACAGACCCTCATAGATCAGACATATCACTATTGAATTGAGACCACCAAAAAGATAAGAAACTTTGTGCCTGGAAACAAAGCTCAAATTACTAAAAAACCTCACATCATAGAACTCAAGATTCACATGAGCTCAAACTTGTGCACTAAGACCAAGAATCTCAAACCACTCACAGATCTCCAGACAGATATCCAACACCTCACAGACTTTATACACTAGACGCAGAACTCTACAACATTTCAAAGATCTCACACTCTGGGATACAGACCCGCCCAAAAAAAAAAAAATAGAGATATCATATCTTGTGACAAATCCCCATAAATAATTCTGGAAACTGAACCCAAATGAGGCAGGGACATTTCTGAAAGGAAAAGAGATTTTACATGCCAAACAGTTCAAGGATATCACCTATAGAGCTCAGAATTCAAAGAGCTCAGACACCTCACACCCCAGAACACAAAGTCTGAAACAGCTCTGGGGATTCATACCCTGGACACAGACCCCAAACAGCTCAGAGGTCTTATAAGTCAGGACACAGATGCTGAAACAGCTTAAAGATGTCACACTATAGCATACACACTCATAAAAATAGCTCAGAGAGCTCAGACTCTGGAAATATACCCAGAAATAAATAAAAGGCCTCATTCTTATAATGGAGACCTACCCTAACATCAGAGACTTCACACCTGGAAACATTGCCGAATGGCTCAAAGATCTCATGTGATGGGGTTTAGACCCACAAGAGTTATGAGGACTCTTGACAGGGACTCTGACAAAGTTCAGAAACATTAAACCCTGGATCCACATCCCAAAAGAGCTCAAAAAGCTCACATGCTGGGGGCAGGGGGGCAGGGAGAGGAGAAACACCCCAAGAGCCCAGAAAACTTACGTTGAGACAAAAAGAAGTACAAACACCTCAGCAATCTCATTCTGTGGCACCGGATTCCAAGACTGTGAAGACCTCACACTCTTGAACACAGAACATAAAACAATTTCAAGTCTATGGCCATGCCACCCTAAACGCACCTGATCTTGTTTGATCTCGGAAGCAGAGTCGGGCCTGGTTAATACTTGGATGGGAGACTACCTAGGAATACCAGGTGCTGTAGGAGATAAAATAAAAAATAAAACAATTCTAAGCCCTCTCATGCTGGATGCAAACAGTGACCCAGAAACACTGCAGAGACCTCACGCCCTGAGACACAGTGTCCCAAAGTGAGCTCAGCAATCTCACATTCTGGCACAGTGCAAAATAATTCTGAGGCTTTAAGCTTTGCATGGAGACCACTCCCTTAACCCCCTCCATCCACTCAACTTCACGGACCTCAACTTCACGGACCTCACAAGGACAGAGAAACTTGAAACAGACTCCTAATATCTCAGAGAACTTCAGACCTGGACACATACCCCAAACAGCTCCAACAATTCTTACCCTGGGACCCACACCCCAAAACGACTCAAACAATTCACCCTAGGGCACAGACAGCAAATACCTCAGTGATCTCATCTCTGGAGGCTCAGAGGACATGATATTCTGGACACAAAACCCCATACAGCTCAGAGATTGCACGCTCTGGTAGCCAAATCCATGAACAGACAGTGATTTCATACAGTCACACAGCCAGCTAAATAGCTCAGAGACCCCAACCCTTGGACACAGAACAGAGGTCAGAGACATCACACCCTTAACAGTGACTGTCAATAGGAACAGAGACCTCACACCTTGATACATATCTCAAATGGCTTAGACTTTCCATCATGTGACACAGAGCCAAAAACAGCACAAATACTTGACACTCTGGATATAGATCCCCAAATCTCAGAAAGCTCACGGCCTGAGACCCAGACCCCAAAACAGCTCAGAGAACTCGCTCACTTGGACACAGGCTACAACATCATTCAGAGCTCATGCCATGAACACAGATGCTCATGAACTCATAGACCTCACATGCTGGAACTCAGATCTGAAAACCCCCAGAGATATAGTATTATGGGGTATAGACCCCAAAAAGAGTTCTTGCAGTGTGGACACAGCCACCAGTTACCCAAAGAGTTCAGACATCTTATACCTTGGCCACAGACCACAAAACTATTCAGAACCCCCCTACGTTGGTAACAGATTTTGAATAGGTTCCGAAATAGCTCACAAACTTAAAAGAAACAAAGATACCTCCAACTTGAGACACAAACCCAATCAAATTCTGAGACATCATACCCTAGGAACAGGCCACTAATAGGTAAAAGACATCACACCTTTATACAGAAACCACCAAAAATCTGAGAAACCTCATACCTTGGAGTGTACCCCAAATGAAGCAGGGATTTCATGGCATGGAGCACATACCTGAAAAAACTCAGACATCTCATTTCCT
Organism: Pteropus medius; assembly: GCF_902729225.1. Classification (NCBI taxonomy): domain Eukaryota; kingdom Metazoa; phylum Chordata; class Mammalia; order Chiroptera; family Pteropodidae; genus Pteropus; species Pteropus medius. The sequence continues at coordinate 492,065 of NW_024351646.1, read as the reverse complement.
TCAGACAGCTCAGATTCCCAAACAGCTAAGAGATCTCAACCTCCTAAACCCAGACTAAAAAATAATTCAGAATAATCACACAATGAACAAACATAACTCAGAGAAACTCTGAAACCTCTTATGTTAGAACACAGACACAGAACCATCTCAGAGACGTTGCACTGTGGAACACACCTAAGGACATAGTAATTTAAATAGCTCAGAGACCTCACGCACTAGGACAGAGACCCCCCAAAACACCTCAGATACCTCACATTCTGGACACAGACTACAAAACTGATCAGAGACCTACACCCTGAGATAAAACCTTATACGCAGTTCAAATACCTCAAATTCTTGAGAAAAATGCAAAAAGTTTCAGAGATCTCATCCCAAAAGATCTTAGATATCACACACCATGAGGCACAGAGCCAGTAAGTGTTCTGTGGCTTCATGGCCTGGTACATGCAGTCTCCAAAATGTCAGAGACTCCAACCATGAGACAGACCCCAAATAATTCAGTGATGTCATTCACGGAGATAGAAACTAAAAAGCGTCTCAGAGACTTCACCCTCTGGACACAAACCTCCACAGGCTCAGAAATCTCACACTGTGAAGCACAGATCCACATATATCCCAGAGACCTTACACCCTGATACACAAACCTCGAATAGTACAGACCTCAAATCCTGTGACACAGACTGATAAACACTCCAGGTAACTCATACCCTGATTAATCACGTAGCTACTAATTGATCAGACATCAGCTTTGGAACTGAGATTTTCCAAAAAGAACGGAGACATCATGCCTAAAAACAAACCCCAAATGGTTCAAAAACTTCACACTATGCAAGAAAAATGCCAAAGAGTTCTGAGAATTTACATCCTAAGATCTGGGCACCAAAACAGCTCAGAGACTTCACACTCAGGTACACAAACTACAAATACCTTAGAGATCTTATTCCTTGGGCTACTGGCTCATAAATGGCTCAGAGACTTCAGTCACTGGAAACAGTACCTTAATAATAAAAAAAACATCACTCCCTGGGACCGATACCTCTAAAAGGAACAGAGACGTCACACCTGGAAATAGACCCTAAACAACCTAAGGACCTCATGTCATGGGACACAAAAGGTTCTCAGAGACCTCATCCACTGGACAAACATGCACACACACACACACACACACACACAGAGTCAGAGTTATCAAACTCTCTATCACAAGTGCTCAAATAGTTAAAATAAGTCCTAATTCAGATTTTTTAAAAAACCAAAGAGCTGAGAAACCACATATCCTTCAAACAGTATAAGGATCTCCCAATCAGAATCACATACCCAGAACCAGAATGTTTAACTATGATCTGAAGAGAGAGAGAGAAAGAGAGTGTGTGTGTGTATGTGTGTGTGTGTCAGGGGGAGAGGAATTACAGGAATCTCTGGGATTTTTTTCTTTTTTTTCTCCTGGCCTTACCCCAATGATGGCCCCAGTTCAGAACTATGTGGCAGCAGTGTAGGCTGCTAAATCTCCAAGAGAAATGGTATCATTTTGGCCAAAGGACCAGGAAAATAGGCCACTGACGGCTGGAGAATATAGAGGGGAATTCCACAGAGGAGGGAGCTGGAGAAAGGAATCCTCTAATTTTGTGCATAAACTGACACAAGTCTCAGGCTCGCTCATGAGCTATATATGCATGAGCAGACCCAAAACAGGATAGCAAAGGCTTTGAAAATGGAACTGACACCAGAACTACTGTCTACATAAAGCGAGACAAAACTTGTGATTTGAACCTAAACAAGTTGATTTCCTGGTAAAACAAATAAATCATTACTTTCAGGAACTTAACAAGACCTAGAATCTAAACAACACAATATTCAAAATGTCCAAGATATAACCTAAAGTTGTTGTACATACAAAAGACCAGGAAAATGCAACCAATTCTCAAGAGAAAATACAACGGATAGCAGCACAGAAGGACTCAGAATTCGTAGACAAAGAATTTTAAAAAGACTGTAAAAAAGCTGTGACAACCATATTCCATGAAGCAAAGATAAACACACTTGACATTAAGATAGCAGTTTTTAGCAGAGAAATATATTTTTAAAATATTGTTTTTAATACTCTATAGGATATATAAAAACTATAGAGAAACTGTAAAAGACAACCAACTGGAAATTTTAGAAGCAAAAAAATATATAACATTTGAAATTTAAAAAATTATCTTGATGGGCTCTGTAGCAGAATGGATATGACAGAGAAAAGAATCAATAAACTCAAGGATAGATCAATAGAAATTATCCAATTTTGAGAACAAAGAGAAAAATATTGAAAAATGTGAGCAGAACTTTAGGGATCTATGGGATAATATAAAAATATTTAATATTCATGCCTTTGGAGTCTCAGAAAGAGAAGGTTAGAATATAGAAGATGTGAACACTATCAAACAACTTGACCTGACATTTATAGAGTACTTTAACCAACAATGACAGAAAACAAATTCTCAAGTGCACATGGAAAATTCACCAAAACAGACCAAATTCTGTGCCATGAACCAAACCTTAATAAATATAAAAGAGTTGAAATCACAGGAAATATGTTCTATGACCATAATGGAATTAAACTAGAAATCAATGACAGAAATACATATGGGGAAAAAAAACCCAAAATATTTGGAAATTAAACAACATGCTTTTAAATAACCCATGCATCAAAGAGCAAATCAGAAGGGAAATTAGAAACTATTGTGAAGTGAATAAAAATTAAACTGCAACACATCAAAATTCATGGGATACAGCTAAAGTAGTGATGAGAGGGAAATTAATATCATTAAAATGCTTATATGAGAAAAGATAAAAAGTCTCAAATCAATTATCTAAAATTCCAACTTAGGAAACTGGAAAAATAATCCTGAAAGAAGGAAATAATAAAGATAAGAACAGAAATCAATAAAATTGAAAACAGAAAATGATAGAAAAAAAATCAATAGAACCAAATGCCAGTTTGGGGGAAACATCAATAAAAGTGAAAGTCTCTAGCACCAAAAGTAGCACAACTTTTCGCATTAACTCCTAATTCAATAGATGAGCCTCTGCAAAAAGTTTCCATTGTTTCTGAAATTTCAACTGGAAGGAATTTTACTCGAAACAGCCTAATTAGCAAGTCTTTTTCATGAGAAAAATATTGCATAAGCAAAGAGAATTTTATCCCTCTGCATTATGATTACTTGCATTCATGGTTATACCATAAAAAGGTGAGGCATTTACATCTTTTATAATATCTGTAACAGTAAATGGAGCTATTACATTCTTTGTTATTGCAGTAGATTTCATCCTGGCACTTGAATATTAGCTTGTAGTTTTGGAATCAGAAAACATTTCTGGTAGCAGTACATTTAAGCAGAAATTTGAACTGAAAAGCTAATAATACAGCATGGAAGGCCATTACAACTTCTATGTGATTAATTTACCTTCTTCATTTGAATTTCTTAATAAAAAAATAATATTTTATCAGTTTCTTTGCTATGAGTTGAGGTGATCATACACCTCATTTGCTTAGCTGTACTATGTTGGATTACATCTGTTTCTACCATTTTTGACATTAAATGAACGATCAGATCCTGCTCAAAGAGCTTTACAAGGACATTAAACTCATTTAATAAATGACTACTGCTTAGAAATTTTACCACAAAATTTACACCTGGGTTTTAACATTTGGGTTTCAATATACACAAATTAAAAAATAGATAATAGTGGGCTTCCAGTAAAGATGGTAAATGCTGTGCTCACCTCCTCCCACAACCACATCGAAACTAAACTACAGAACAACCATCATTGAGAATCACTGAAGTCTAGCTGAACAGAAGTCCTATAACTAAGGATATACAGAAGAAACCACACCAAGGATGGTAGGAGGGGCAGATATGTGGAATGGGTTGGCTCCACACCCATGTGTGGCAGTTAAAAATTGGGAGGGATATATTGGTTGCGCACAAAGGTGGACACCATATCTGAGTCTCCATCAACCTAGCTAACACCGTTTGTTTTGCCCTGGTGGTTCCCTGAGACCATGGCCCACCCAAATTTCAGGCCAAACCAAACCACTTCCAGTGGCTTTTCCATACAAATGGCCTGTCTTGGCTCATGCTGCAGACTTTCCTAGAATCTCTCAGAGGTTCACAAACCCCAAACAAGCAGCATCTGGCCTTGGCATACCCCATACCTCTTGCTAAGCAACCCCCCAAGCTCAGCACTAGCGGCAGCCAGCCTTAGTTCCCAGGTTAGCCTCTGCTAAGTACCTTCAAGCCCATGACAAGTGGTAAGCATATGAAAATCACTTTGTTGCTCATACCAAGTAGCTCCAGGCAGGGCAGAGTCAGCGACTCACCATGGCCTGTACCAAGGTCCCTTTCAAGAAGCCCCAGAACCAACAAATCCGGTGGCCAGCTTCAGACCACACCAGAGCACCACCCAACCACCTCCACAATGACACACACAAAGGATAGACTGCTCCATAGGGTAAGGCCCTGCACAACCACTCTTCCACTGTAGTCATGGCCAGTTTTCACAAACAATCAGTCTGTGGGTAAATCCCTCTCATTGATGTGTAAACAGCAACCAAGGCTTAACTACAAGAGGAGGGCACACACAACCCACACAAGGGACACACCTGGAGCACCTGACTCAGGTGACCAGGGAGACTCTGCCACTGGGCCCCACAGGAAACCTATTACATAAGACCTCTCTACTAAGACCAGGAGACAGAGCAGCTCTATCTAATACATAGAAACAAAAACAAGAAGGCGGACAAAATGGGGAGACAAAGAAACATGTCCTAAATGAAAGAACAGTACAAAAATCCAGAAAAAGAATCCCCGAAAATGGAGACAAGCAATCTACCAGACACAGAGTTCAAAACACTGGTTATAGGGATGTTCAACGATCTCAGTGAGAACTTTGACAGAGATATAGGAAACATAAAAATGGAAATAGAAAACATGTAAAAGAACCAGTCAGAAATTGAAGAGTACAATTACTGAAATGATGAATACATTAGAGGGAATCGACAAATTGGATGAAGCAGAAGATCAAATCAGTGATTCAGAAGATGGGGTAGCAGAGAATACCCATCCAGAACAGCAACAAGAAAAATGAATCCAAAAAACTGAGGATAGTTTAAGGGAGCTCTGGGACAACATCAAGTGTACTAACAGTCACATCATAGGTGTACCAGAAGGCGAAGAAAGAGAGCAAGTATTTGAAAATCGATTTGAGGAAAAAAATGGCAGAAAACTTCCGAACTTAGTGAAGGAAATAGACATACAAGCCCAGAAAGTACAGCGAGTCCCAAACAAGATGAACCCAAAGGCCCACACCAAGACATATTATAATTAAAATACCAAAGATTAAAGACAAAGAGAGAATCTTAAAAGCAGCAAGAGAAAAGCAGTTACCTACAAAGTAGCTCCCATAAGATTGTCAGCTGATTTCTCTACAGAAATTTTGCAGGCCAGAAGGGATTGGTATGGAATATTCAAAGTGATGAAAAACAAGGACCTACAACAGAGATTACTCTATCCAACAAAGCTATCATTTAGAATTCAAGGACAGATAAAGAGCCTCCCAGACAAGAAAAAGTTAAAGGAGTTCATCACCACCAAACTAGTATTACAAGAAATGTTAAAAGGACTTCTTTAATAAGAAGGAAAAAAAAAAAGATAAAAATATGAATAATAAAATGGCAATAACAACATACCTACCAACAATTACTTTAAATGTAAATGTATTAAATGCTCCAATCAAGACACAGAGTGGCTCAATGGATAAGAAAACAAGACCCTTATACATATTGCCTATAAGAGTCTCACTTTAGATCAAAAGACACACACAGACTGAAAGCGAAGGGATGGAAAATGATATTTCATGAAAATAGAAACAAACAAACAAAAAGCTGTGGTAGGAGTACTTATACCAGACAAAAAAGACTTTAAAACAAAAGCTATAAGAAGAGACAAAAAAGGACCCAGTAATCTCACTTCTGGGTATTTATCTGAAGAAACCCAAAACACTACTTAAAAGGGACATGTGCATCCATATGTTCATTGCAGCATTATTTACAATATCAAAGATATGGAGGCAACCTGGGGTGTCCATCAATGGGTGAATGGATAAAGAAGAGGTGGTACATATATACAATGGAATATTACTCGGCCAGAAAAAAAGAATGAAATCTTGCCATCTGCAACAACATGGATGGACCTAGAGGGTATTGTGCTAAGCGGAGTAAGTCAGAGAAAGACAAATGCCATATGATTTCACTTATGTGTGGAATCTAAGGAATAAAATAAGCAAAACAAATTCATAGATACAGAGAACATTTTGAGAATTGCCAGATGGGAGGGGGTTGAGTGAAAAAGGGGGGTGGGTGAAAAAGGGAAATGGATTAAAAAGTACAAATTAGTAGTTAGAAAATAGTCACGGGGATGTAAAGTAAGACATAGGGAATATAGTCAATAATATTGTAATAACTATGTTATGGTGTCAGATGGGTACTAGATTTATTGGGGTGATCACTTTGTTAGTTATGTAGCTGTCTAGTCACTGTGTTGTATACCTGAAGCTAACATAATACTATATGTCAAATGCAATTGAAAAATAAAAAAATTATTTTAAAAAAATAGATAATAGCAGCCACCATAAGAATTGCATGTCTGAATGCATAACCATCCATAAGCCATTTTTAAAATTTTCTTTTTTTCCATTTTTTTATCTTTTTTTAATTTTATTTTTAATTTTAATTTTAATTTTATTTTTTTTAGGCGCGGCAACCTTTGGTTGACCTCACAGATTGCAGGTTGACCTCACAGATTGCAAGGACCTTGTCAGCTTACAATCCCTAATTTTTTTTATTTTTTACGCTTACAGCACCTGGTCTTCCTAGGTGGTCTCTCAACCAAGTACTAACCAAGCCCGATCCTGCTTAGCTTCTGAGATCAGACAGGATCAGGCTTGCTCAAGGTAGCATGGCCGTAGATACCATAAGCCATTGAAAAGGATGTGAACTTTCAAACAAATAATTTGTACTTGATATCTGCTGCAAATGATGTGAATTTTACACTTACGAGCTGTTCTTGTCAGATGTCTTTTTTGAGAATCCAGAGCTTGGGGAAGGTTTGAGGGAACCAGGTGTACAAAGCTTGGCAGATGTAGAGAAGCGGGAATGTGTAGGCACTGACGGACTCCCAGAGTATTCCTGCACTCACCGTCACTGTGGTAAAGCTGCTGTCCACCAGTGACTTTCAGAACAGGTGGCTGGAGCAAGCGCTTTCTGATTTGTTGTTGGCTAGAAGCAAGGGTTTCTCACTGATTGGATGACTTTCATGGAGATGTATCACCGACTGGCTGAGTTTCAGGACTGGACATATATTGCTCAGTGAAAACTGGGTATATTCCACAATTCGTTTATCCATTCTCTTAGCGTGCGTGGAGAATTTCTAGATCACAAGAGATGCATATCTTTAAACTTTCTTAAATGATTCCGAACGGTTTTCCAAAGTGGTTGAATGATTTTATACTCTCACCAGCAGTGCATAAAGAATTACCTTTAAAATTCTTTTACCATTATAATATTATGTGATGTTCCTCTTTGTGGTTTCAATTTGCTTTTTCCCAAGGAATAATGAGGTTGAACTTGATAGTGATTGGACAATTGGCATTCTCTTCTATAGTTAGTGTCCTTAACCACTCACTCTCAGTTCAAACTGACCTGCGCTGGTGGGGCACTCCAGCCCAGAAGCCTGTCTCCCTTCTTAAGTGATTTGGATCTGACCAGCCAGGTCTCCAGGCCTGAAGAGGGGCTGCATCTCTCCGGCACAGGCCAGCCCTCGGCCTGTCCATTATGCATGACTATGGAACCGCCTGGTCTGTGAAGCACTGGGACATTGTCAGTCTGCATTTTTCTCTATCTTCCCTCTGTCTGAGCTAGTCTGGGCTTTTGGAAACCAAGGTGGTGCTGAGGAGTGGGCAAGCTCCAGCTAGAACCTCACCAAGCCCAGTGTCTAGAGAGGGGTTGGGAGGAGAAGCCCTGCACCCCTCAGGCCTCCGTTCAGCATCCTCAGCCACATGGGGATCACTCTACAGTCGTTCTCCTAAACTGCTCCGTTTCCCCACACTGCCATTGTTTGTTCTCACTTCCAAGAGCTTCACACATGCTATTCCTTCTGCTGGTACATTCTGTCTCCCTTTCTTCTGTTGGGTTAACTCCTTACCCTTCAGATTTCAGCTGAGATATCACCTCTGCAAGGACTCCTTCCTGGCACCCCACACTGTGGTAGAATGAATAATGGCCCTCCAAAAGATATGCACCTCCTAATCCCTGGAGCCTGTGAATGTTCACTTATATGGCAAAAAAGGACTTTGTAGAAGTGATTATGTTAAGGATATGAAGATGGGGAGATTGTCTTGATTACCTGTGTGGGCCTTAAATGTAACCACAAGTGTCCTTATAAGAGAGAAGCCAAGGGCGATTTGAAATAGACAGAAGAGGAAAAGACACACGCAGAGCAGGTGGCAGTGTGAGCACAAAAGGGGAGATTGGACTGATGCTGCTACAGCCAAGGTGTGCCCACTGGAAACTGCAAGAAGCAACAGATTCTCTGCTAGAGCCTCTGGAGGGAGCACAGTCAGCCAACACCTTCATTTAAGACTTCTGGCCTCCAGAACTGTGATAGAATAAATTTCTGATGATTAAGCCTCAGAGTTTGTGGTACTTTGTTACAACAGCCCTAAGAAACAAATACACCCGTTTGGTTATGTTGGTCGGTCCCATATGTGCTCCCCTTTTAGAACACTCCTGATAAAAAATATTAACTGATGTTTAATGGCAGGCTCGCCCAGCAAATTCTGAGCTCCAGGAAAGCAAGAGTAGGTCTGCCATGTTCCCTGTTATATCCCCAGCACCTGGCACCAGTACACCAACCCTGGCACACAATAGGTGCTCAATAAATAAGAAGACGGGAAGAAAGAGAGGGAGAGATGAAAGGGGCAGACCATCCTCTGGATTTGCTTGGAGGGAAGGTGTGGGGACAAACTCTAACAGTTGCAAGCCTGGAAGAACAGCATTGACTGAAGTCTGATTGCAGGTGGCAGTGAAACAGTGGACAGAAGAAGGCTGGAAGGCCACCAGAGGCTTTGCCCTTTCCCCGAGAACTGTGAGGCAGGGGTAGGGCCTCTAATTGGCATCAGTGTCAGGGCTGCAATCAGGGTGTTAGCCCTCATAAAGAAGGAGCTCTCCTGTCTTTCACCAACAGTTCCTGACTCCCCCATCACCTGTCTTCTAGGGCCTCCCTTGGTCCCAGATCTTACCTTTCTCTTTTGTTCTTCTTGAACCCACTCAGCTCAGCAGTTAAGGGCTATAAAGTCCAGCAGAAATCGTTTCATCTAACCTCCTCACTGAATGAATAGAGAAACTGAGGCACAGAGAGGGCCAGGAACCTGTTCGAGGTCATGCAGCATGACATCAGTAACAGAGCTAAGGCTGGAAACTTGAAACTGGACCCAATGTGGGCCTCTGCTCTGCCCTAGGAGTCCTTTGTACGCGCTCTGAGTGACCTATTCCAGGACAACCAAAATGACCTTTATTGCACAAGGAGGAGAGATCTTTGCCCCTGCCTGGTGGTAGGAACCACGAGCCAACTAGCCTTTAAACCTTCCCCATTCAAGACTCAGTGGGCCTTCGCTGACCTGTAGTGGATTCCACAACTCAGCCCTCATGTTCAGGTCAAGGCCAGGCCACCAACACATGGAATGTTCTTTGAGACCGCTGAGCTCAACTCCTCCTGTACTGAGGAAACTGAGGCCCAGAGGGCAAGAGATAGAATGCAAGTCACAAAGCAGCTCCAGTGCAGAATTAGGGCTAGAACCCAACTCACCTTGCTTCCTAATCTCCAGTTCTATGGCAGATGCTTCCCACTGCCTCTCCTACATTCCTCACCCCCATTCCCACCCTCTCTACTACCCTATCCCCACTATTCTCAGATGGTAGGTGAAGATCGCTTGTTCTTATGGAGGATAAATTCCTCTCCCAGACTAAGGGGATGGATTATGATTGGTCTAAAGCAGTCATAGCAAGTTTGCTCTCTTTGGTTAGTGATAAATTGGGGGGTAGTATTTAATGCAGTTTCGGACAATGAGATATAAGTGATCTTCTATAGGGAAGGCTGTCCATCCCAAATAAAAAGACAATGACTCATTAGGAGGAAACCTTTGTCCTGATCCCTTCTTTTGGCATTAGATATAGATGTGAGTTTTAGGAGTGCAGCAGGCATCTTGGGACCATAAGGCAATAAGCATGAAGACAAAAGTTGACATGCTTATAGATGGTTGAGAAGAAAAAGGGAAGGAAACTTAGACGTTGATTACAATACATTGAGCCTGATACTGTCAACTGCAAATTTTCTGGCAATGGGAGGAAATGAACCCCTCTCACTTGAAGGCATGCTAATAGGGCTTCCTGTTACTTGTAGGGAGAAGACTGCCTAACTGAGAATGACCTTTTTCACATAATCTCTTAACTACCCTTTGTGATGGCCAGGCTAGATTCTAGCATGCCCATTTTATAGACAGGTAAACTGAGCTACAGAGACTATGAGGTTTTAATGTCTTCCCTCAAGTCCTTACAAATTCCACATCTGGTGGAAAGACCAGCATTTTCTGTGGGGTAGAAGTACACTCTCTAAACAAGCACTGTCCCATCACATCATGTGGGCCTGTGTTTGTAAGAACATCAAATGGTCCTGAAGGTGACCATGGTTTGGGAAACCCTGGTTTTCCCACTGGTTTTCCTGGGGTTTTGTCTTGGGAGAAGTGCTGGGGCCAGCAGTGGGTAGGGAAGGTGGATGGTGGGTCCCGGTTACTCTACAGAAAGTGCCTTAATCCTAAGGGGAAAAAGAAATCTGCTGTCGGAGACATCTAGTGAAATCAAAGCTATCTTTAATCCATCTTTGAAAAGGAGTAGCTGAATTCTACTGACTCTAGATGTACCCTGAAGCCCATGGTACATTATTAAAGCCAAGCCAAGGTAGAGAGCACCAGGGTTTCTTTCACCTCTGGGTCTCTGAAGAACAAAGTCCCATCTTCTGCCCCCTTCACAGTGGAGCCAGTGTCCAGCTTGGAGGTACAGATGCCCTCTCAGCCCCTCACCCTGGCTGAAGCTCTGCCTGCTGTAAAGGAAGGACAAGCAGCTCCTAGAAGCCAGGAGGCCTCTCAGAAGAAGGCTCCCCTGTGCATGAGCTTCTCAGCTTGCAGAGCCCATCTCCACATGGGATTTGATTCACACAACAACACTGGATTCAGGAAGTAATTCTCCTGCAGTAAAAAACCAACCCTACAAAGTCAGTGGTTTCACATAATAATAAAAGTTTATTTCTTGCTCTTATCACAGACTAATGTGAGTGTTCCTGGTTGATAGGTAGACTTTCATGTGGTGGTTGTGGACTCCAGGCTCTTTGTACACTGTGGCTCCACCCTCACTGGGACTCTACACTTCTAAAAGATGGACAAAGAGCAAATGGACAAAGCACAGCTGTTTCTTAAGGACATACATCATTTTAGTTTCAAGTTCTATTCAACAGGACTGGTCATATGGCCCCATGCAGGTGCAAGGAAGGATGGGAAATGCACTTTCTGTCTGGGCAGCTGCTTTGCAACAGCTCAACAGTAGGGCAGATGAAGCATGACTTTTGGAGACAGCCAACTGTCACTGTGGCATCCTGTCAGATGGATGTTATCTCAGGAACCTGAGGCTCAGTGTAGGCAAGTGACTTGCTCAAAGTCACACAGCTAGATCCATGATTACAAACTAGGTGTCCACTCCCAGCTCCTTGCCTCATGCTACCTTGACTTCACTGCTCACTTCTTTGAATTTTAGGAAGAGTCTTAGGCCTAATGCTACATATTACAAAGCAGTTTTAACTTGAAAACTTCACTTCATCCTCAAAATGTCTTGGCAAAGGGGAAAGCAAACAAGTGATTCCCATTTCGCAGAAAAAGAAACTGAGTAATATCAACTTTGAACAGAAGTGAGAAGCCCAAGGTCACAGGCACTGCAGACCTTCCAAGCAATAGATTATAGATGATTCTCTTCCTCTGGCATCCCCAAGACCCATGAAAAGAGGCAGTCTGTAGGTCTTACATGACAATTAAAAGATTCTTATCTGTCATGTACATGGTTTAAGTGTGTTAAAAGACAAACTGAGGCACATTTAAATTTTCAGGACTTTATTTGAGCAAATATTGATTCGAATTGGGCAGCACCTGGAAGTGAGTAGAAGCTCTTCGTGACAGGAGCTGGGGCAAGGTTTTACAGGGCAGAGGCAGAAGCAAAGTGAGGCAATCATTTGATTGGCTAGTGCTTAAGGCTGCTTTATTTGGGAAAGCTTAGTTGGCTTAGTTTTCCACACAACTGTAGTCAAACAAATTGTTCTTCAATTTTGATATCTCAGATACAAGTGCATTGACTCTGGCTTAGGTTTTGTTTTCCTTACACAAGTTAGCAGAGTATCAGAGCCATCTCAGTCTAATGACTTCCTTGTCTAACTACTTTAACAGGTGGTATTCAAACTTTCCCCTCTTCATTGGTAGTCTCCAAATACACACCTCCAGTGTCATTCTCTCCCCAATCTGTGTGTCCCCAAGAGTGGCCTCTCCCCAACCTGAGTGACACCATGAGTGTGCACATCCCTGTGTGTGATGCCAGAAATGTTTCCATCCCAATGTGTGACAAATCCTAGTCTGTGTCACACTGGCAGTGTCCACACCCCAGGCCACATGATCAGGAGTGTTCAAACCACCATGGGAAGTGACCTCAGGAAGGTTGACTTCCCAGTGACCCCAGGAGTGTACCCTCCTCTGGGTAACACTGTGGATGGTCACACCCCAGCTTGCGTGGCACAAGGAAATGTCCAGTTCACAAAGTGTGATTTCAGGAGTGTTTACTCCCCAGTCTGTTTTACTGCAAGAGTGTCCCAAAATCCCTCTGTATGATCCTGGGAATGTTTACTCTCCAGTATGTGTGACCCTTGGAGTGTCCACACCCCTAACTGAATGACTCATGTCTGTCCACACTCTAGCTTGAGTAACTCCAAGAACGTCCGAACTCTCAATTTTGTGACCCCATGTCTGTGCACACTGACTCTGTGTGACCTCACAGTTGCCAACACATTAGGCAGTCTGAGTCCAGGAGGGCCCACGTCCTAGTCTGAGTGACCCCAAGAGGCTCCACACTCCAATCTGTGTTACCTCAGCAATGTCAACAACCTAGTCTATCTGACCTCTGGGATATCCACACCCTAGTATGTGTGATTCTATGAGTGTCTACTAGCCAGTCTGGGTGACTCAGGAGTGTTCACTCCATAGTGTGTGTGACCCCAGATGTGTCCATGTGCAAATCTGCTTGACCCCAGGGCTACCCAAACCCCAATTTGTTTGACTATAGTAATGTCATGCTAGTCAACCTGACTCCAGAAGTATGCACATCCCACTCTGGGTGACCCCAAGAGTTCACAGTCTCCAGTGTTTGTGATTCCAGGAGTGTCCACACCCCTGTGTGTGACTTCTGGAATGCGGAGACCCCTATCTGAGTAACCCAAGTCTGTCCATACCCCCATGTGTGTTACCTCATTTGGTGTCCACACCCCTGTCTCTGTGACCCAAAGGGTGCCCACACATTAATATGCATGGCCTCAGGAGTGTCCACACAACAATTGCACAATGGTATGTCCCAAGACAATACTAAATTCCTCAGTACTGCTGTTTCTGACACTCTCTGTGGGTGTGGTCTGGGAGGGGCTGTTCATGCCTATTTCAGTGGATCATTTTGTTCCCATCTCCTTCCAACACCATTAAATGGTTTCTTCTCTTCCTATTTCCCTTCACTCTCCCCAGTCGACTATTCAATTTCCATATCCCTCTCCCCAGCCACTCACACGCACACATGTGTCCCACATTCCCAAATAGTCTATCTCAGCCCCAGACCCTGAAGATCTTGTAGTGAGCAAAGGCCAAGGCAGCAGCTTCCTGCTGCAGACCATGCCCCACAGAGTAGTGGAGAGGAAACCAGTAAGTGCATCACGGATGGGAGTAAAACCTTTCAGGACCTTGTGGAACATCTAAATAAAAATTGGACTCCTTCCTCTTCCCCAACTAAAATGTCAGCTCCATGTGGGCAGGAACATTTGTCTGTTTTGTTCTCTGATGTCTCCCCAGCACTCAGAATAGTGCTCAGTACATAGAACACACACATTAGGTGTTTGTGGAATGAGTGAATCCTCTGACCCAGCAATTCCGCTTCTAACTCTTAACACTCACACACATGCCCAGAGCTGTGTGGGCAAGGCTGGTAGGAGCAAACAACTGGGAAAACCTTGTAAATGTCCATTTATGGCCAATGACTGTTGCAGAGTGAGATGAATGGTAGGGGTTCATGTTATATCACAAAGCACGTGCCACATGTGATACAGAATGAATGGGACATGTGTA
>NW_024351646.1:460363-476879 GCF_902729225.1 Pteropus medius | reverse complement strand
GTCCCAGGGTCATCCAGAGAGATTTTGGGGCTGGACAGGTAACCCACAAGAGAGGGGGTTCAGCTCAGGATAAGGTGAATAGCAATGGAGCTGATAAATATTCCCCACCTCTTAGCAGCAGAGGGTAAGTGTGGGGTGAGGGATGGGTGGGGATGGGGAAAATCCCAGAGCTCACACCCCAAAAGAATTCAGAAACATTGTACCCCGGGGCACAGAAGATTTAATAGCTTAGAAATCTTGGCTCAGAAACAGACCCATAATAAGTCAGAGAGATCATACCTTAACCCAGCTTCTAACTTTACACTCTTGTCATAGACTCCCAAACAGATCAGAGATGTCACACTCTGGAGACACACCCCTAAAGAGATCAGAGGACTCATACCCTAGAATAAAGGCCCCTCCCACTGGAGCTGGGTGGGTTTTCTCGTGTTACAGGTGAACCACCTGAATGCTCAACTCGTCTTGATCTCAAAGCCAACAGGTCAGGCCTGGTTAGTACTTGATGATGTCCAGATGCTGTAGGCAAAAATAAAAATAAGGGATTGGTATCGCTTTACAAGGTCTTTGCAATCTGTAACTGGAAAGTGGCTGTTCCTTAAGTAACTCTCCACATATATACCTTGTTATTCACATACTGAATGTTTGTGTTCCCCCATCCCCACAAGTCCATATGATGAAGCCCTAACCCTCAATATTATGGTATTAGAATATGGGGCCTTTGAGAGATGATTAAGATTAGATGAGATCATGAGGGTGGGGTCCTCATGATGCGATTAGTGCCCTAATAAGAAGAGACCAGATAGCTTGCTCTTTCTCTCTGCCATGTGAAGACACCATGAGAATGTGGACAACTGCAAGCCAGGTAGAGAGCCATCACCAGAACTTGACCATACCGATACCCTGATCTTAGACTTCTGGCCTCCAAAATTGTGAGAAAATAATTTTTTTTGTTTAGGCCACCCAGGCTATATTACTACATTATGGTGGCCTGAGCTGGCTAAGAGACAACTTCAGCTTTTACTTTCAAGGCTCTGAGTTTTATGTCAGAGTCATTGTACTCACACTGCCTACCTCTGTCACCACTAGCAGTCCTCAGCCTGTGGCCCTCCCATTCCTGCCCCTTGATCTCCAGGCACTGAGCCAGAGGGTTATCTGGAGGCCTCACAGCAAGGACACTTAGCTTGCCATGATGTGCCGTCTGCCCTCCAGGCTGCTAACCAGTATGTGGGGCAGGCCTTCAGAGAAGCAGGTGAACAGGGTAGCCCCTAGGAGCCTTGGGCATGGGTGCTGGTACCAAGTCTGGGTATCCCCCAACCCAGGCTTGGTAATCTCCTTCCCTTCTATGCAAACTATCCTAGTGTACTGACATCCATTTTCTCCTCTTCCTCTCTCTTTCTTCCTCTTTCAAAGACAAGCAGAGGGCAGCAGAGGGACATGGAAAGGCCCTGCTCTAACACACGGTCAGCCACAACATGTCTGCAGGAGTGGGCCTGGCTGAGGGCCAGCAGCTCTGCTCCCTCAGGGTGGCTCAGGGGAGCCAGTTCAGCCAGGGACATCAACATGGGGCAGTGTGGGGAGGGGCCAGGAAACAGCACTGACTTTGAGGTTTGCCAGAAGAATTCCAGAGGTCTCTGGCACCCTGAAGGGGACCTCAAAGAAAACTTTGTCAAAAGAGGAACCTTCCCTGTGAAGGAGGCTAGAGGGAGGACATCATGATCTGGGCACTCTATTATCTACATAGGATTATTGCAAGGAATAAAATGGATTCTACTTTATATAACGCTTGGAACAGGGCTTGGTACACCTCTTATGTGACTACTATGTCTTGACTATCTTTTTATAAACCAGCCTCTCTAACCTTGCCTCGACAACTCTGCATGATCTGGTCTTTGCCTTCTCCTCTTGCTCATGCCTCACTCATCCTTGGTTTCTAAGCCACAGTGGCCTTCTTCCTGTTCCTTAAGAGAGCCAGCCCTGCTCATCCTTGAATTTGCAAAGATGGAACTCTCCATATGCAAACCGGTATCTGGGGTGTGAATCTGAGCTGGCAGGGCATTGAAAAATGGGAGGAATAGGTTGAGGTGATTTCTAATAGACTATCAAAATTGAGGGATGTCGCTAAACAGTGCTTAAGAGAAATCTATAGTTCTAAATGCATAGATGAGAAAAGTTGAAAATCAGTGACCTGAACTTCCATATCAAGAAGCTGGAAAAGGAGCAGCAAATTAATTACTAAGAAAGAAGAAGGAAGGAAACTATAAAGATAAGAACAAAAACTGGTGAAATAGAAAGCAAACATACATTGGAGAAAACCAACAATGTCAAAAGTTGGTTCTTTGAAAAAACTAATAAAATATTAGTAATTTCTGTTTTCTCTCAAGCAGGTAAGAGAAAATATATAAATTACCAATATTAGGAATGAAAAGGGGGTGCTATTACAGATCCTACAGATGTTAAAATGTTAATAAGATTTTTTTAACATATGACTTTATTTTCAATGGAGCCCAAATGTCAGTTATTTTCTCATCCTGTTGCCTCTACTCACGAAAATAGAACAACATAGTTTTGTTTTTGTTTTTTTTTTAGCTGGGGCTTGGTGAAATCAATTGTTTAAAATGTAATGGTTAGAAAATAATTGAACGCCGTGGAATGGAATAGAATAAAATAGCATAGGGTGTAATGGAATGGAAAGGAGTAGAAGAGAATAATATAATAAAATAGAAGTCAGACTTTGCTCCAGACACTGGGCCTAATTGTTGTAGTAAATACTCACTAATTGAACAAATATTATTGAGCATCTTCTAGCTGTTTGGGACACAGTAGGTAACAAAACAGAGAGAAATCTCTACCCTCATGAAGCTTATATTCTAGTCAGGGAGGCAGATATTACCATGTGAAAAAGGCCCTGAGGCCAAAGGTACAAGGATGGCCCTTATGAGGAACAGGCAAAAGGACAATGTGGCTTGGAGTTCAAGAGCAATGGATGAGGCTGTAGAGATAGGGGGTCATGGTAGCAAGTTTGAATTTTAACAAGATGACCAGGACATCATCACCATCATCATTACTCTTATAGCACTGGTTATCTGCTAGGCATAGTTCTAAGCCTTTAAAAAGACAACTCTTTTAAAAAATGTTTACAACAGTACTATAAGACATGTATAAAATCATGCCCACCTTTACAGAAATGGAAACTAAGGCACAGAGAGATTAATTAAATGTTAGTCTGGCTCCAGAGTCCGTTCTTTTAACCACTATACTCTGCTATCTATAGTGCCAGACCACAGGCACCTTATAATCCTGTAGCAGATGTAATGTAAATATACAAATTACTAAAGAATGCAAAGCAAGAGAAAGACCTGGTGATATGCTGCAGAGGGCAAGAAGTTGTGAAGAGGAGGTGTGCCCTCCCACTGGGTGTCAAGGTAGATCCGTAAACACTGATGCCCAGAAACATTTCTTTCACCTGAGATTCTCCCTTCTTTATCCTGTGATCATAGCTGTGAAATGGGAAAGGAGGGGACTGGGTTAAATTGGCCAATGGAGGGTTTGTACTCATAGAGTTAGGCCTCCTCTGTGTCTTGTCCTTTTTGGAAAAGAGATAAATTCCAGCTTGGGGAAAACAAGAGAGGGTTTGGTCTTGGTCTCAACTCCCCTTATCTTCACCTCTGGAAGGAGAAAGAGAACAGAAAACAGTGGAGAGTGGGAGAGTGGTCATGGCAGACACATGGGCTCTTGTGAATCCACACATGGGCAATAAGACTCTACTAAAGTTTCCTCCCACAACTTTTCCTTTGAAATGGGGGGTGAAGAGGAAGTATAGTCACTGGGGGAGATGAGGGGAGGTAAAGTGAAGGAAACAGGAAACTTGGATATGACTAGTGGCAATGTGATCTCTGAATTTTCTTTTCTTTTCTTTTCTTTTCTTTTCTTTTCTTTTCTTTTCTTTTCTTTTCTAGTCATGGGGAGACAGCAGTCAGACCTCTTCCTCATGTCTTATCTATAGACTTGACCACATTGTGATGACAGTAGAGTATCAAAGACACTATCATGTTTTATTCCAAAATTCTGGAAATGGAGGTCATAACTTTCAAGGTAATCACTTCCCCAAATGCCAAACTTCAGGTGGAGTAAAATTGGATTCTAATATATTTTTAAAATAACTTTTAAAAACCCACAACAAATCTGTGAGAAAAATTTAAAGGATCAGTGGAGGAGATTCCAAACTATGAATAGTGAGACTTCCAGAGAGAGAATGAAGAAATGGAAGAGAGAAAATTACCATAGAAATAATGCAAGAGAACTTTCCAGTCTTTATATGAAAAGGGTTAACTGAATATCCAGCACATTGAAACTTAGATCTGTTCTTATGAAATTATGGAACATCAAAGTGAAAAAGAAGATCCTAAGAGCTTTCTGAGAGGTTAAAAAGAAAAAAAAAAAGTAGTTCAACTACAAAGGAAAAAGAAAAATGCAGATATCAGATTTTCCGAGAGTCACATCAGAGACTAGAAGATAATAGAACACCTTCTAGAATCTCAGGGGAAATTTTTCAACCTAGAATTCTATGCGCAACCAAACTATTAATCAAGGTGAGTATAGAATAAAACATTCTTAGACATAAAAAGACTCAGAAATTTTCCCACTTGCTTTAAAAATTGAGAGTATGCTACATCAAAATGAGTGATTAAGCCAGGAATAAGGAAGAAATTGAAGTTAGGACACAGTGGATCCCAAGAGGAAGATTCCAGAAAGATATCCAAAGGACAATCAGTCTAATTGGGGGCAGGAGAAAGAAGGTTCCCAGGAAAGAGAGATCTCAGGGAAAAAAAAATGGTTTCCAGAGTTTGAATACTACTCCTGAGAATTTGGAACAACTTCAAAAGTGGGAAATGCAGAGAAAGCAAAAAATATATGTTTTAAATTGAAAGAACCCATAGGATGGCAATCAGGATAAAAATTTTAAACCTAACGTGGAACAGTATACATGAAAAATAGAACTGTGCAACATCAAGCTGAATGCATACACAGCAAGATGGACAGGTCTTAAAAAGATCATGATGAGTGACAGACAAAGAAACAGAGTCAGGTCTACAGCATGGTACAATTTATAACACACACACACGAAACAATAATACACTTTTTACAATAACTTATGAAAACCAAAAGATGAACATCAACACATTATAATGGTTGAATAGGGTGGGGACAAGAATGAAGAGTGGAAATAAAAAGAATAAATGCATAAAGAAAACTAAAGAGGGGCATGGGCGATAATGAGGCATATGATGTCTCAGCTCTCTGTACTTGGACACATTAGAATGAAATTTCAGTATATCTAGGATCAAGAAAAGTCCTAAAAGCTGCAGGAGTGGAGAGTGGATGTATCAACTACAAAAAAATGAAAAACAGATTAAATCAGACTTCTTATAAGCAATACCAAGTTTAGGAAGATAATGAAACCACGTATTTAAAAGGCTGTGGGAAAATAACCTGCAACCTCAAATTCTATACTCAGCCAAACTGTTATTTAAATGTAAAAGTGAAATAAAGTCATTTTCTGATAGAATAGATATGGTATCAATCATGGTGATATAAAAGAAAGAAATGTAAAAATGATACAAGGAATGGCAGAGGTTGAAAGGCACAGGAGAGGGAGGAGACATGAAGGGAAGAAGAGCAGGGCCAGTGAGAAACTAGCTGTAGTTCATCTAACAAAACATAAAGATACAAGTGGGTTACTTAAAAATTATAAGGGAACCAAAAGAGAAACTAAAAATGATGATAGAATTGGGAAGAGTAGTAATATAGATGAGTTAACTTTTCATTTATCGTAGCAGGGAGACAATAGAAATGTCTAAAGTTGCTAAATCAAGAAATAGTGGCACATTAGTTAGGGACTGTGTTTGGAGGCACATAGGAGAAAATCCAATTAACAGTGGGTTAAAGAAGATAGAGTTCTCTTTTTCTCTTATTTAATGACCAGTCCGGAGGTAGGTAGTCGGGCTCAGACAGGGATGGGAAGAAGGAGGAAGTGAATGGGCAAAAAGTGCCAGCTCAGTGGAGTGGGGAGGTTCCTGGAAGCCCCACTCACAATCTCTGCTTACATCATTATCCAGGCCACCTTAAGTGGCCTCTCAAGAAGGAACGCTGGGAAATGTAGGGTTTTAAAGCTGGGCACACAATTGATCCCATTGAAATTTGGGCAGTGTTTATAAGAAAAAAGGGAGAAATGTATATTAAGTAGGCAAATTGCTGTCTTTGCCATGGGTAGTATAAACATATTATTTGGAGATATGGAAATAATTTCCAGAAGAAATAAACACACGCATGCACACACACACACACAATACACACACACAGTCCATCACCATCAACACATCATCAACCACCACACACATCATCATCATCAATAATAAAGTGCCAGTCATTCTCCTGGGAAATCGAGACTGGGGTGGGACAAGAGGCTGTAGTTTTTCATTAAAAGCCCTGTTCTATTTTTTTTTAAACTTTGTCGAGGTGCATAGAGGGGGCTTTGCCCCACACTCATCTTGGAGGTTTAGTTCTAGGTTGTTTTCTCTCTCCATATAAGGAGACCGGAAAGCATTGTGTTTTGGAGACCTTACTTTGAGGTCCAGCACCTTTGAGGTCCAGCACCTCAAAGTAAGTCCAACTTCCATTGTTTTTGAGAAAGCTGCTGCTGATGCAGTGAAAACAGAAGCATGACCCAGGGAGGTCTTCCTCAAACTTCAGGCTTAGCGGGTTTCCTCACATCCAGATAATGCCTGTGCACAATTGTTTAATCATTATTTTTATTGACATCATTTTTTCATAAAATATATAAACAAATGCATTTTAAAAGGAAACTTTATATCACCCTTGTAAAAATAGTATACCTAAGTTCTTTTTACATAAATACATTTATGTAAAAAAATGTTCAACCGAGTAAGTGAAAAACCCATTATATCTTGGCACAAAGGAAAGGTAACAGTAAAAACAAACAGCTATAAAAGCATCACAATTTCATTCCACCCGGATTCTAGACATTTCCATTCCCTGAACTCTCTGGGCCGGACATTCCAAAGGGAGATTTTGCAAGTGGTTAAAGAGGTGCTAAGGACTTGTTAGCATCCACCAGAGACTTTCTTCTTGGTATAATCTGAAGGATTGGAAGAGGACTGAAGAGGAACTAATTTCTGATTCACTGTTATTTAATGTTGATGTTCCTGTAACACTTAAAATGATTTAATGTAAAGGGGGCATTGGTTCTCCTATTGGGGAACACAGATCGCGGTCTTGAATATATTCTGTGCAAATATTCTGTATTCCTTCTTTGGAAGGTATCAATGAAAAAGTCTGGTTTAGCAGTAAAGTGAGGAAAGCATAGGAGTTAAGAGTATGGACTCTGGCCTAAACTGCCTGGGTTTGAATTCTGACTCTGCCACTCATTAAATAATACTAGACACTATTATCATCCCCATTTTATAGATGAGGAAACTGAGGTACAGAGCAGTTAGGTACTCTGCCCAAGGTCATAAAGCTGGTATATGGCTGGAGCAGTGGGAGGGAAGGGAAAATGGTAGGAGATGAGGTCAGAAAGATACAGAGGTCTTCTAGGTCCCTATAAGGAATTAAATTTTGGTCTCACACATGGACTATGATGAATGACTTTTGTCTTCTCTTCCCATTTTAGGCTTGTGATGTCCCCATTGAGGAGGGTCCAGTCCCCAGAACTGGGGCAAAAGGGCCCATTATGTCCATTTACTTCCGAGACCCTGACAGAAACCTGATTGAGGTGTCCAACTATATTTCCTCGTGATTGAGGCTGGCCCTCCTCCATTCTGTTCCCTGCAACAGAATTGTCCTCTTCCTTCCTTCCTCCAGACCCTTTCCCAGGCCCAGAGATCTCCAACGACTCCGAGGACTTAGGCACTTGACACATCCTGCTGGGCGAAACTGAGAAGGGTTTGGAATCAAATCTACATGTCTGAATGTCCTCCTTCCAAACTGCCCCAATAAATTAATAACCTCTCATTAATTAATTAATATGAGCTCTTCATTATTATTGTCTTGGTGGTATATATGGGTGTTTGTCTAGTGTGTCAGATCTCTCAGCTGTTTAGGGGGTCAGGGACCAGGGTATGACATCTCTGAAGACCAAATCTAGGCTTAGGCTCTTGAGATTCAGTGCCTTTGACAAATTTCTCCTTGTCCATGAACTCATCTTTTTTCATCCTTTCGGGCTTGCCTCACTCCTTCCAGGTGCTGCCTGCTGTTTCCTTCACCCAGAGGCTTCACTGAAACCCAAGATCTCTAAGAGTCCCATGGAACCTTCACAGACCAGCCCTGATGATACCACCTCCTTTTGGTGTACCTTATTTGGTGCCCCCAGGGGATGTGGCACTTCCTACCTTTAGATTTGGTAGGTCCAGACTCATCTCAACTGAGACTCAGCTCTTGACAGAGTAGATGGGACAAGGACAAATTTACTTTGCCCCCTCACCACACCATTCACTCATTCAATTAATAAACATGTATTGAGCACCTACTGTGTGCTTGGTCTTGTTCCAAGCTTTAGACGCACAGAGTTGAACAGAAGAGATAAGCATACCTCCTTGTAGAGCTGCAATTCTAGTGGGAGAGATACAAAATAATTAAAACCAAGTGAGGAAAATATTAAGTATGTTAGAGGATGATAAATGCTTTGCAGATGAAGAAAACATGGAAAAGAGTAAATACAGATAAAAATTGCTGAGACAATTTCCAATATGTAATGAAATGGACAGGAGAAACCTCACCGATAAGGAGATATTTGAACGCAGACCTGAAGAGATGAGGAGGAAGCTGCATTGAGCACTGGAGGAAGAGCATGTCAGGCAGAGAGAAGAGCCAATGCAAAGACCCTGAAGCATGAATGTGTGTGGCAGGTGTGAGGAAGGGCAGGAGGCAAGTATGGAGGGGGAGGAAACAGTGAGTGAAGGTGAGCAGGAGGAGGTGAGGTTGGAGAGATGGTAGGGACAAGTTGTGCAGAGCCTTGGGAGCCATGGAGAGGACTCTGGCTTTTACTCTGGCGAGGGAGCCACAGGAGGGTCATAAGCAGAGGGAGGCCATGATCTGACTTAGGATTTAATAGGCTTCCTCTGGCTTCTATGAGGGAAATAGACTGCAGAGGTGAAGGCTGAAGCAGAGGGACTGTAAGGAGAGACTACTGCAGTAGTCCAGGCAAGCTATGCTGATGTGTGTGCTGGCAGGGGAGGTGATAAAATAAATGCTTAGATCTGGAGATATTTTGAAAACGGACACTGGATGAGGTCAACAAGAGAGAAAATGTCAACTAGAGAAGAGACCCAAAGACATTTAGAGTTCTGAAACAAGAGGAGGAACAAGCAAATGAGATAGACATAGAGGAAAGGGAAGAGTATGGCTTCCTGAATGAATGAGTGATAGATGAAGGAGTATGTATGAGAGTTTCTTGAGGTGAGAGAGCCCCTAGTCTGTGGACTCTGGTCTCTAAACAGTCCTCACACAGATGGTAGTTCACCCAGGCCCTATGAGTAAACTCCCAGGGAGCTCCAAAAATTCTGGGAAGAGAGGATGTGTAAGGATGTGTTTCAGCATGTGAAAAGACTTTGCCAAAAGCTGTAGCAGGTTTCCTGTCTATTTTTAAAAGACAGCTTGCCTTGGACCCAGACATTATGTGCCTTGAGATAGATGATTTATGGAAGGAAGGAAGGAAGGAAGGAAGGAAGGAAGGAAGGAAGGAAGGAAGGAAGGAAGGAAAAATGGGAAGGAGGGAGATAGTGATGAGGGAGAGAAAAAGGAAGACAGGGAAGGGGGAAACAGGGAGGGAGAAAGGTTGGATAGCAGATGGGTAGATGAATGAATGGTTAAGTGGGCTGGTGGATGGATAGATGGGTGGGTGAGTGGATGGATAGGTAGACAGATTGATACCCCCTGCCCTTGGAGAAACTTTTTCACATGTTTGTGCTCAGAAAGAAGAATATGAGTTTGTAAATTACAGATTTGCTGTAATAGGGAAAAAACTGGAAACAACCCAATGTCCATCAGCCGATGAATGGTTAAACAGACTATGGTATATTCATTCCATGGAATACTACTCAGCAATAAAAGGGAATAAACTTATGAGGCCAGCATTAAACTGATATCAAAACCAGACAAAGACATAACAAGAAAACTACAGACTGATATCTCATGAATATAGATGCAAAAATATTCAACAAAAATCTAGTAAATAGAATTCAGTAACATATAAAAGGATTACACAACATAACCAAGTGGGGTTTATCCCAGGAATGCAAAATTGGTTCAACATTTGAAAATCAATGTAATATATCAGATTAATAAATTACAAAAACTACATGATCTCAATAGAGGCAGAAAAACACATTTGACAAAATTCAACACCATTTCATGATAAAAACACTCAACAAACTAGGAATAGAAGAGAACTTCCTCACCCTGATAAAGGGCACCTACAAAAAACCTACAGTTAACATCATACTAAATGGTTAAAGACTGAAAACTTTCTCCTAAAGATCAGGAACAAGACCAGGATGTCTCCTCTCACTATTCCTATTTGACACAGTTGTACTGGAGCTTCTAGTCAGGGCAATTAGGTAAAAATATATATATATATTCATAATGGAAAAAAAGAAGTAAAACTATCTCCATTTGCAAATGAAATCATCTTATACACAGAAAATCTTAAGGAACCCACAATATATATGAGCTCAGCAAAGTAATAGGATACAAGATCACACAAAACTTAATCATATTTCTAGACGCACTAGCAGTGAGCAATCCAAAAATGAAATTAAGAAATCAATTCTATTTACAATAGCGTCAAAAGCAATAAAATACTTAGTAATAAATTTAACAAAAGATAAGCAAGACTCCTATACCAAAAACTATAAAACATTGCTGAAAGAAATTAAAGAAGACCTAAATAAATGGAAGAACATTGCATGTTCATGGATAAAAGACTTTATAGCATTAAGATGGCAATACTCCCCAAACTGATCTACAGATTTAATGAAATTCCTATGCGAATCCCAACTTACTTCTTTGCAGAAATTGACAAACTGATCTTAAAATTCATATGGAAATGCTAGGGACCCAAAATGGCTACAACAATCTTGAAAAAGAAAAACACAGTCGGAGGATTTACACTTTTCAATTTAACAACTTACTACGTAGCTACAGTAATCAAGACTGTATGGTACTGGCATAAAAACAGATATATAGATCAATGCAATAGAATTGAGAGTCCAGAAATAAACTTATATATTATAGGCAATTGATTTTTGACAAGTGTGTCAAGAAAAGTCAATGGGAGAAAGAATAGTTTTTTCAACAAATGGTCCTGGGACAGCTAAATATCCACATGCAAAAGAATGAAGTCTAACCTCACACCAGATATAAAAATTAACTCAAAATGAATCAAAGACCTAAACGTAAGAGCTAAAACTGTAAAACTTTTAGCAGAAAGCATAAGCATAAATCTTTGTGACCTTGGATTAAACAATAGTTTCTTAGATATGACACCTAAAACATAAGCAACCAAAGAAAAATAAATTGGACTTTATCAAAAATAAAAGCTTTTGTGCTTCAAAGGATACTCAAGAAAATTAAAAGACAACCCACAAATAAGAGAAAATATTTGCAAATCACATATCTATATGGGTCTAGCATCCAAAATATATAAAGAACTATTAAAACTAAACAATAAAAAGACAAATAACCCAATTAAAAATGGGCAAAGAATATGAATGGACATTTCTCTAAAGAAGATGTACAAACGGCCAATAAGCACATGAAAAGGTGTTCAACATCACTGGTCATTAGGTAAATGCAAATCAAAACCACAATGAGATACTACATTACACCTACTAGGATGGCTAGAATCAAAAAGAGGGACAATATCAAGCACTAGAGAGGATGTAGAGAAACTGGAACCCTCATATAGCTGCTGTGGAGAATACTTTTGCAGTTCCTTAAAAGGCTAACATGTAATTACCATACGGTTCTGCAGTTCCATTCCTAGATATATACTCAAGAGAATTGAAAACAGATGTCCACATAAAACCTTTTTACATGAATATTCATAGTAGCATTATCCATGATAACCAAAACTGTGCATTAATCAAATGAATAGATAATGTATAATGTTCATACAATGGAATATTATTCAGCTATAAAAAGGAATGAAATACTGATCCATGCTACAACATGAATCAACCCTGAAAACTATGTAAAGTGAAAGAAGCCAGTCACAAAAGGCCTCATATTATATGATTCCATTTCAATGAAATGTCCAGAACAGGCAAATTCATGAGCCAGAAATTAGATTAGTGGTCGTCAGGGGCTTGGAGGAAGCAGAAATGGAATGAGGAATAACTGCTAATGTGTATAGGGCTTCTATTTGGGGTAGTGAAAATGTTCTGGAATTAGATAGTATTGATAGTTGCACAACCATGTGAATAGACTAACCACTAAAATGTACACTTTAAAAGAGTGAATTTTATGGTATGTAAATTATGCCCTAATTTTTAAAAATGAACTATTAATATACACGACCTGGATTAATGTCGCAGACATTATGCTAAGCAAAAGAAGTGCATACTGTATGATTCCATTGATATGAAGTTCAAAAACAGGCCCCGACCCCCAAGTATCCTATGTTGCTTGTGGGTACATACATATGTACTAATGGAATAAAAATATTCATAAGAAAGATAAACACCAAACTCAAGACAGTGGAAGGACAAAGGGAAATGGAATTGGTACAAGGATTTCAACTGTATCTGTAATGTTAGATCTCTTTTTTAAAAAATCTGAAGCAAATAAGGCAAAATGTTTGATAAAGGTAAATAAATGCTTGTTATAGTATCCTTTATACTTCTCTGTTAAAAAAAAAAATAGTTTGGTTCTGAGGCAAACATTTGACTCAGCCAGGCTTTGGTTGAAGTTACTGTAGGTGCTATTGACACCCAGGGGGGTTTCTGTCCCCACCCTGGTGGACTCCACAGTTTGGAAAAGGCATGAATAGTCCAAATACCCTGGGCTTGCATCGAGCTCTAGAACCCCAGAAGATGCCAGGAGGGAGGAAACCAGTCAGGGAAGGCTTCCTGGGAGAGAGGACTCTGGGGCTGAGTCTCAAATGGAGGCCTGACAAAGAGGATGCTTGGCCCTGGACACTCCACCCCACCCCCACCGCCAGCCCTCCTTGGTCTCCCCCAAAGCCTGGCCTGGCCCCACCGATTCCCTTATCTACCCACTCCCAGCTGCCTCCCTGCTGGCTGAACTGTTGCCGCAGACTTCTGGGCTCGCGCCCCCTCCACTAGGACGGGGGAGGGAATGGGGTGAGGCTTGGCCTTAGAGCCTTAGGGTTTCTGACTCTTGATGGAGGCAAGGCTCTGAGGCCCCCACTCCCCACCCTTTACTTCCCTTCCTGAACCATTTCTCCCTCCAGTTATGAAAAAATGGGTCATGAGTCCAGCGGCCAAACCCTTGTCTGAGACATAACTCCAACCTGCCCTTCCTAAGGAGGACAGATTCCCCTACCTCTCTGCCAACATTGCAACTACTGTTTCTAATAATAATAACAATGAGGAGAGTCACCATTACAGAGCTCACCATTTATGGTGTGCCAGGCAGGCCCCGTGTTGAGTGGCTTCTTAACATTCAATGTGGGCTCAACCATTTTCCAGGTGAAGGAACTGGGCTCAGAGGGTGGCTAGCCCAGGAATCGCAGCAAATCATTGTCAGAGCTGAGACAAGAACCTAAGGCCTTAGACAAATATCTTCATTTCTTTGTGCCTAAACCAGTCTGGAAGATGGGGGCAATTATATGCACTTATACCACAAGGACCTAGTGAGAACAGGATAAAATTATGCACAGAGAGCACTTAGCACAGTGCATGGGGTGGCTTGACAAGCATTGCAGTTGTTGCTATTATTATTATATTAGTGCTGAGAAAAGTATTAGTATCAGAATTAGTATTAGTATTATCATTATTGTTAATAGAATAATTATTAGTTTTAGAATTATTATTAGTATTAATAGCATTAATTAGATTAGAATTAGCATTAGTAATACTATCACTATTAAAATTAGTCTTATTGTCAATACTTGAATATTAATATTAATAATTAGAATTAGTATTGATATTGGTGTCAGCATATTATTAGCATCAGTACTAGAATTAGTAGTAGTGCTGGTAAAAAAGATCCAAGTACTATCCCTTGTATACAGTAGATACTCAACAAATAAATAAGAATGCTTAACATTTATTGAGATTTCAGATTCAAGTTTCAGATTAAGTTAAACTCACTTAATGGATTTAATCTCATTTAGTGACCCCATCACCCTATGGAGTAGCCACTATTATTACTCTATCTTTATAGATGAGGAATTGAGGTCCAGAGCAGATGATAACTTGCCCAAGGCTGCATGGTCAGTCAGTGGTAGGGCAGTATATAAATGAGGGTGAGCTGGCTCCAGAGTGGATGTCCCGAAATCATCACCACTTAAGTCATAGAGGTCTCTGTCCTCATTCTTACCAAAGAGGCTCGGCACTGGGCATGGCACATAAGCCAGGATCTCAATAAATTCAAAGTCCTGGCCTTGCTCTTTCCTCCTCAAAACTCCCATTTTGCATATAAGAACACCAAGGCCCAGAGAGGCAGATGAGAATGGGAAACTCCCTCTGGGGCTCATGGGTGAGCAGACCCCATTGACTCAGGGCTCTATTCTTGCTCTCTGCCCTCAGTGGGTCTCAGTCTCCCCATCTGTAGAATGGGTGGTCAAGAGAGTGTGCTGTCTCATGGAGTCCTGGGGCCATAACTGGGTAACTTTACTCCCCTGCCCTATGGGGACCCAAGTTGGACACTTACTGTGTATGGTTTGCGCATGTCCAATGATTTCGTGTAGAGAAAGTGCTCAGAATAGGCGAGTCATGGATCTATGACAGTGTAAAACACTGTTTGTTGTCACTGTTGTCACTATTCAGGGGTGGGGTAAGCCAGGGCAGGAAGGTGGGGATTGAGTTACAGAGGTGCAGGACTCTTTGGGGGGTGTCCCTCTCAGTAGGTTTAGGGCAGAGCCACAGGCCTCATGGGTCCACATTAATTCACATTCCCCAGTCCCACCCACCCCAGCACCACCTGCCCAGGGGCATACCCAGACTGCCATAGGGTCTCATGGACTTCCTCTCTATCTCTCTGTCTCTGTCCCTCTCTCTAAAACATCAGCTTTGTCTCCCTTCGGTTTCTCCACCTGTGTCATTGGTCCTTGTCATTTACGGGCATTATCTTTTCCTTCTGTCCATCTGTCTCTAATTCTCTTTGTCTCTTTCTGTTTCTGTCTCTGACTCTCTCTGTCCATCTCTCCCCCTCTTTCTGTCTTTCCTTTCTTTCTGTGCCCTCTGTCTCCTTCCAGCTCTGTGTCTCTTTTTCTGTTTGTCTCTGTGTCTCTGTCTCTCTGCCTCTCTACCTTCTCTATCCCTTCAATTTTCCTTCCCTTCCCCCACCCTATACCACTCCTTAAGGACCTGCAGAGGAACCAAATCCAGGTGCCACCTGTTTCCCGCCTCCAGAACAGCATGGCGGGCAACAAGTTGAGGCCACTGTCCCTGTGTGCCCCCCAGCCCCACCCCCATCCCAACACAGCCTTTTACCGCGGAGCCAACAGCCACAGTGGCCTCCATCTGATAAGACTTATCTGCTGCCCCAGGGCAGGCCAGAGCTGGCGTAAGCCCCAGTGGGGTGCTGAGTGAGTGTGCCCCTGTCTCCTTCCATCCCTGGCCTGGCCCCTGGGCTGGGGCTGGGTTGTCAAGATGTCCCACAGAGTTTGGTTCAAACCCCACCAAACCTCTCTGAGCCTTATTCTTCTCTCCTGCAAAATGGGTACAGTCACATCCCTCCTCTCTCCGTGGGCAAGAAGGCCAAGCCCACACCTGGCCCAGTACACAGTAGGGGCTTTACAAATACTGAAAAGCACAGCAGAGTCATGAAACCACATCTGTTATTTTTATTTTATCTTGGCTTCAGCCCACTTTGTTTGGTTGGACGTCGAAATCCACAGGAGCCCAAGTCAAACAGGATCCAAGAATCTATACGGTGGGCAGGTGGAGGAAGGCTCCCACTGCTCAAGAGGTGCCCCACCAGCAGGGGGCCTGCCCCCTCCCCTGGCCTGCCCCACCCATTAGGGCACCAGCCACTCCCTGGGGAGGAGGGAGGAGGGAGAGGGGAGGGAGGGAGAGAAGGAGGAAGGGAGCCTCAAAGGCCAAGGCCAGCCAGGACACCCCCTGGATTCACACTGAGCTCGTCACATCCCCAAAGCAGCTGAACCCTCCGCATCAACCAGCCCAGGTCAGTCTCAGCAACCCCCCATCCCTACCAAGAGTCCCCAGCAAGGCAAACCCTGGGCTTGCTGCTCCTTACCTCAAGGCTACACTCCCAGCCTGCTTCAAACTGCTCAACTCACTGTTGGTCCCCA
>NW_024351646.1:459686-460072 GCF_902729225.1 Pteropus medius | reverse complement strand
CTATTTCTGCTCCCCAAGCCCTTGTTTCACACCATCCTTGCCTCTGCCCAAAATTCTTTCTTTGACCCCCAAACCTGTCTCTGTTCTGTGAAACCCTAGTTTTCATCCTTTTACCTCCATTTCTGCTTCTCAAACCCTATATTTGTTCCCTGTGACTTCTCTCTGATTCTCCCAAAACCATTTTTCTCCTCCAACGTCCTGGCTTTGTACCAAAATGTCTTTGTCACTCCAAACACCAAGTCTACTCCTCAGAATCTGTTCTGTCACATGAATCCTTATGTCTGCCTTCCCTAAAGCCCATCTCAGCCCCAACATGTCTCTGTCCCTGAGATCTCCTCCCTGGCCCCAAATCTTTCTTTACTCCAATTCTATCTCGGTCCTCAAAC
>NW_024351646.1:459369-459675 GCF_902729225.1 Pteropus medius | reverse complement strand
AACATGTCTCTGTCCCTGAGATCTCCTCCCTGGCCCCAAATCTTTCTTTACTCCAATTCTATCTCGGTCCTCAAACTCCTCATGCACTCCCATAACCCATCTCTAATCATCGGACACATTTCTCCCTATCCAAACCCATCATTGACCCCTAAATGCCATCTCTGCTCTAGTAAAACCCTTGGACCCCCAAACTTTTCCATGACCTTCAGAATCCATATCTGATCCCTAAACTACATCTCAAACTTCTCAACTTTATCTCCAATTCTCAAACTTCACTCCTGATTCCCAACCTTGTCTCTGCTTCTC
>NW_024351646.1:448105-457805 GCF_902729225.1 Pteropus medius | reverse complement strand
GAGAACTGAAGGAACTCGAAAGCAGAACTATGGCCGACCTCCCCAGGGGAGAGGGTATGGGTAAAGGGAACACCTCCCACCTGTCCCCCTCCTCAGAGGAAGCCAGTGGCCTTGGGGTGATTTCAAAAGTTGGGCGGGGATGGCAGAGATAAGCAGTGGGGGTACTGACCCCCCCCATGGAGCAGGGAGGAACTCTGTCTGCAGACCCAACGGAGATGGGGGAGGGGGGAGTCAGGCCGGAAACCATGGGTTTCTGAGAAAGTCAGAAGGCAAGATGCAACAGATAGGGATGAAGTTGGGGAGCACAGGAAGGTGAACCCCAAGATCCGGGGGGTGACTAAGTAGTTCAAGGGACTCTGATTCTGCACCCTAGCCCGCCCTACCCAGACTCCTCTAGAGGGGGAAGGGGAGGGAGGAGGATGGGGCAGCGTTATGGAACATGCATAGAAACCAGACCTATTTGCGCGATATTAGCCGGGGCGAAGAGATAAATAAATATAAGCCGCCAAGATGACCGGCGATGGCGATGATGGATGATGCGGTTATGATGACGATGGATTAACAGAAATGAAAATATGGATATCGCTAAAGAGAGTGACGACATAAATGACGGGATATATTAAAATATATCCGGTGCATATTATCTGACCGGAAGGGCTTTATGGTTGATGAGCGCAATAAAGAGGTAATGTGGATGATGCTAAGAACATCGAAAACCTAAATATGATGAAAACATGACGAAATATTCGCCAGGCCGCATCGATGATGATGAAGCGCCAGCCGAAGATTGCGATGCTTAAACAGTACGACATATTATTAAATACCAAAATGATGATGGCAGAAGGGGAAGGATGAGAAGGGGGTGTGAGAGGGAAGGGAGGAAAGAAATGGGGTAAGAGGAGGAAGAGAATGAGAAAGGAGAGGAGGATAGGAAAGGAAAGGAGGATGGGGAATGAGAGGACAGAGTAGAAAACAGGGAGAAATGAGGGAGGAGTGGGAAGGGAGGAAAGAAGAGGAGAAAGGAACTAGGGAGATGGAAAGAAGAGATATAAAGTTTGGGAGGATGGAGTGGGAGGAAGTAACAAGGAGGGAAGAGGGATAAAGAGGGGAGGGGGAGGATTTGTGTCTGAGGATCCCTCCTGTCCTCACAGGTCAACCCGCAGAGGCCCCATGGAGTTCTCTGGCCTGGGAGCCCTGGGGACCTCTGAGCCCTTGCCCCAGTTTGTGGACCCTGCCCTGGTATCCTCACCGCCAGAGTCAGGGGTCTTCTTCTCCTCTGGGCCAGAGGGCTTGGATGCAGCAGCCTCCTCCACTGCCCAGAACACCACCTCAGCTGCAGCTGCGGCTCTGGCCTACTACAGAGATGCTGAGGCCTACAGACACTCCCCAGGTAACTCCTTTAGGTGGCTATCCTGGCACTGGTTTCATGCTGATGGGTTGCCATGGACACCCTTAGGTAGGGCAGAATCCCACAAGGAGGTCTTGAAAATGGCCAGAAACCTTCACATGGCTGTGTTGATCACTTCCTCTACTTAAGTCCAGACTTGGGAATGCCCATACTCCTCAACCTGCCACATTGGGAAGCAATGTTGGAAGTAGGTGGTAGTGGCCCCAGTTGTCAAGAGACAATCCATGGGGCTCCAAATCCCAACAGTCATCCTCAAAGCCCACTCTGGCAACTACAGTTGCCAGAGTGACCAGTGGGGGTCAGGATTCAGGGGTCATCCAATGGCCAGAGTTGTTCTGGCAACCATAGAAAGGTTGGAAAGTTGGCCACCGTGTTGGGGCTGTTCGACACCATTGCAGCGTGAAAGCAGGATGGCTTTAGACTGCTCTGTCCTCTTCTTTCTTCCTTCCCATTCCTACCCTTACAACAGTCTTTCAGGTGTACCCATTACTCAACTGTATGGACGGGATCCCAGGGGGTTCACCATATGCCAGCTGGGCCTACAGCAAGACCGGGCTCTACCCTTCCTCGACTGTGTGCCCCACCCGTGAGGACTCCTCTCCCCAGGCCCCAGAAGATCCAGATGGGAAAGTCAGCAGCAGCTTCCTGGAGACCTTAAAGACAGAGAGATTGAGTCCGGACCTCTTGACACTGGGACCTGCACTGCCTTCATCAATCCCTGTCCCCAGCAGTGCCTATGGGGGCCCTGACTTTCCCAGTAACTTCTTTTCTCCCACCGGGAGCCCCCTCAATCCAGCGGCCTATTCCTCCCCCAAGCTTCGTGGAACTCTGCCCCTGGCCACCTGTGGTGAGGTTCCCAAAAAGGGACAGGGAGGCTGAGGTGGGGGAGGGGTCCAAGAAAAGTTAGGCTGAGCCTTGGTCCCTCTTCCTCTCTGTCCATCTTACCAGAGGCCAGGGAGTGTGTGAACTGCGGAGCAACAGCCACTCC
The DNA here is from genome assembly GCF_902729225.1 of Pteropus medius. Classification (NCBI taxonomy): domain Eukaryota; kingdom Metazoa; phylum Chordata; class Mammalia; order Chiroptera; family Pteropodidae; genus Pteropus; species Pteropus medius. The sequence continues at coordinate 455,409 of NW_024351646.1, read as the reverse complement.
ACTGTGGCGGCGGGACAGGACAGGCCACTATCTGTGCAATGCCTGTGGCCTCTATCACAAGATGAATGGGCAGAACAGGCCCCTCATCCGGCCCAAGAAGCGCTTGGTAAGATCCCAGGCCTGCCTCCCCTTACCCAGGGATCCCTGTCCTCATGCTCTAGAAGAACCCACACCCCGTATCCCTTTCCTATCCACACAGAAACACAGCTTTGCACAGGAGAGCCTATCCTCAACCTACCCTTACAGGCTGCGAGTAGGAACCCCGCCCTCTCCCTGCACAGGAGCTTTCATCCTTGGCTTCACACTGGGATCACCTTGGGGCCCTCCCTTAGATGTGTTGATTTAATTGGTCTGGGGTGCTGCCTGGGCATCAGGATTGTTTTTAACTCCCCAAGTGATTCCGAAGTTGAGAACTACTGATATAGTCCCACATACAATACTGAAAGCCGCTATCCTGGACAAGAGGCCCTGTTCTCACTCTATACAGAACCTACAGTCTGCACCCAGTACAGGAAGCCCTGCCTTTACCCTGACCCTCTTGGGTCCTGAACAGTCCAGTGCACTAATCCTCACATTCTCACTTCCCCTAGATTGTCAGCAAACGGGCAGGTACCCAGTGCACCAACTGCCAGACAACCACCACGACACTGTGGAGGAGAAATGCCAGCGGGGATCCTGTGTGTAATGCTTGCGGCCTCTATTACAAACTGCACCAGGTGCGCCCTGCCCCTCGGAACCCCTTCTCCTCCTTCCCTCTCCCTCTTCCTCCCTTCTCCGTTATTCTCCTCCCTCCTCTTTCCACCTCATCTTTCCCTTCTCCACCCCATCTCCTTCCCCTTCCCCTCCATCAATCAGGTAATCTATGAGCTGCAGTCTTTCCCTATCCTTTCCCCAGCTCAGGGCCTCAAAACTTCATGATTCCTTAGGACAATACCTGTGCCACACCCAGAACCCTAGTCCTTGATCCAATTCCCTATTCTTAAGGAGTGGGGTAGAGGTGTCCCTAGCAGAGACATGGAGGCAAAGATGTGGAATTGGGAAACGTCCACGGCTCCCTTTTGACAGGTGAACCGACCACTGACCATGCGGAAGGATGGTATTCAGACTCGAAACCGCAAGGCATCTGGAAAAGGGAAAAAGAAGCGGGGGTCAAGTCTGGGAGGTACAGGAGCAGCTGAAGGACCACCTGGCGGCTTCATGGTGGTAGCTGGGGGCAGTGGTAGCGGGAATTGTGGGGAGGTGGCCTCAGGCTTGACATTGGGCCCACCCAGTACTGCCCACCTCTACCAAGGCCTGGGCCCCGTAGTACTATCAGGGCCTGTTAGCCACCTTATGCCTTTCCCAGGGCCCCTACTGGGTTCGCCCACAGGCTCCTTCCCCACAGGCCCCATGCCTCCCACTACCACCACCACTGTGGTGGCACCACTTAGCTCATAAGGGCACTGAGCATGGCCTCAGGGCAGGGGTGGGGTCCCACTCCTCCTATAGTCAGCAGTCAGTACAACCCAACCCTCTGGGCCCCAGATATCCCTCGGCCTGGACCTTCAAAGCTTTTGTAAAATAAAACCAACAAAGTCCTAAAATTGGGGGTGAGTCTGTGTGGGACTGAATAAAGAGCCATGGTAGGTAGGGTGTGGAATAGTGTCTGTGATTCTTTGATGACCATGTGAGGCTGTGTGAGATGGCATGTGTGACCCTTCACAATAGTGGGTTATGATGTGCAATTATAACAGTATATGCAAAACTGCATGTGACAGGATCTGAGTTGTATGAGATGGCATGTGTATCCACACAACATGGTAAGAGACAGTGTGAGAGACTGGCTGATTGTGCTGCATGGTGGTGACCGTGGGAGTGAGGCTGCAAGAGATGGCGTGCATGACATCAGGTGACTGTGAGAGGCTGGGCACAGGTGATTGTATGAGGATATGGATGTTTGTGTGCGACATCATGTGCTGAGGAAATGTGTGGGGTTGTGTTCATGTGATTGAGCACAACACAGGATGGTTTTGAGATAGTGACAACGTGTGTACTGGGCACAGAATTTGATCAATAAATATTTTTTAAATGTTAAAGAATGCGTATGACAGTGTGTGGCAACGTAACAGTGTGACTGTGAGGATGTGCATGTCAGGATGTCTTTGTAGGTCTGGAAAGGGCAGTATCTCTGTGCAAGTCTTTGTGTGTGAGCATATCATGTGGCATATGCAATGTCACAGTGTCTCTGAGTGGCTGACAATGTGAGCAGCTCTGTATACTTGTTTGTGGAGTTATCAACATACGTAGTTTCAGGCGGTGTAAGTTAGGGATCCCCTTCCAAGGGACAGAAGACATACTCAGGACAGGAATGGGAGGGAAGGTGGGACTGGAAAGCAGGCCTCAACAAAATGGGGTCTTCCTGTCACTCATCTCTTAGATTCTCCTCCTTGGTCCAGCTGCCTACCAGGTAGCCCTGTGGGAAATGGCATCCAGGGGAGATTAGGGACAAATAGTCATGGGGGGGATTTAGACACCATAGAGAAACTCCCACAGTACCAACTCCCTCCCCAATATACTTATTCATCTAGGTGAATTGCTCCTCCCAAAGCAGAATCTATTCTTTTATTGAACAAACCCTCATATAAAAACGTGCGCTGAGTCAGGTGATATCCTAAGCCAGACAGGTTAAATGGCTCAACCTAGGCCACACAGTTGGTGGCACCGGGCTGAGCCAGGCTCCATGGCTTAGCCAGGCTCCATGGCTTAGCCTCCACACTACTAAGTGGCTCCTAACAGTGCGCAGCGCCATTTACTGAGTGCTTACTATGAGTCAGCAATGGCTGAGAGGCCTCAGTTGCTTTAATTCATGAACACCTGAAAAAAATACTCTAAAAAAAGTACACTTGTACTCATTTTACTAATGAAAAAGTGAGGCTCAGAAATGATGAGTAACTTGCCCTGGCATTTGGATGGGGCACCCCCCTCCTCGCCAAAGTGAGTCTTGCCCATACTTAGGCTGCTTTTCTCTTTCTCTTTTTTAATCACTCACTCCTCAATTCACTCAAACCTGGATTTACTTTTGGGTTGCTCCTCTTTATGGCTTCTCCCCAAGAGCCCCAGAGATGGGAATTGTGGGACTACATATCCCGAACATAGTATAGGTAAGCAGCTGTTCTTAACAGCACCCCTTTAGCTAATTGCCACACTAGCTCACTGCAGAATTACAGTAGTCTATGCTCATTACAGGGATTGTCTGGAAATGCCCTGGCCCTATAAAAGCCTCCTGTCTGGCAACCCCACAAAACCCCAGCCATCTCATCCTATAGGAGCCTCTCTCCTCATCTTGAACAGAAATCTCTCTCAGAATCTGTGCTGGAAATGTGCCAGCCCCACCTTGTTAAGGAACCCCGGTCCTCAGCCCCCTGTAAGAATGGCAGCCCTAGCCTGGTACAGAAATCTAGCTCTAGACTCTAAGGGAACCCTTTCTCTAATTATCAACAGGAAATCCATCCTGATCCTGGACAGGAACACCTTGTATAGGAGGAAACCCTGTCTTGCCATGGCAGAGGAACCTCTGCCTTACCTCAGTTAGGAATCTCTGAATCCACAATGTAAGGAAGCTTCTGCACCACCTTATAGAAATGCCTGTTCTGACCCTCTTCATGAACCTCAGTCTCTCTATAGGAATCCTGGCTTGACCCTGGACAGGACACCTCTGTTCTCACACTGTACTGGAGCCCTGCCCTCTACGTATCATTTTAGATACTTCACTCACAATAAAATCTAGTTCTGAACCACTGACCTGACTTTCTGCAGAAATCCCCATCTGAAACCTCTTTAGGAACCCTGATTGAGTTCAGGAGCCCTTGTTTCCACTGTTGACAATAATGCCCCCTCACATCACTTTGCACAATTCCTATCTTTCACCCTACCCAATAGTCCACAGGAACCTATTGTCCAACTCTCAACATGAACCTATCTTGAACTTACGTAGAAAACCCTTTCCTGACTCTCTACTTTAAACCCAGACCTTATCCTATATGGGCACCTATGGCCTCACCTGGCACTATACAGGGCTTCCTGTCCTTGCCATGTTAGCTCCACAGCCCTGACCCTCTACAGGAAGCCTTACCTACAACTGTACTGGAACCTCTGACCGGACTCTGCAGAAAAACCTTTTACTGACTTTCAATAGAAATCTTTAACTTGACTGATTTACAGGAATCTGTGACCTGATCCTTTATATCAGAGGTACCCAACCCCCGGATCACAGACTAGTACCGGTCAGTGGCCTGTTAGGAACCGGACTGCACAGCAGGAAATGGCGGATGAGCGAGCATAGCTTCATCTGTAATTGCAGTTGCTCCCCAGCGCTAGCATCACAGCCTCAGTTCCACCTCAGATCATCAGGCATTAGATTCTCATAGGAGCACCAGTACCTGGTACAAAAAGGTTCAGGACCACTGCTTTATAGGAACTCCTAACCTTGCACTCTGGAAACACTCCCCTGACACTGTACAGGAAGCCCTAACATGACTCTGTCAGCACTTGCCCTAGCCTTGCTCTGGAAGCCCTACCCTCATCTTGTACAGGAACCACTGTCTGACTGTGGCTGGTGGCTACCACGTTAAATAGCATAGCTCTGTAGAATCTACAGAATCCTAAAGCACACAATGCTATAGGCTTATCAAATGTTCCCTTTCTTGATAAGCCCATTTTTCCAGCCCTCCTTACAGTTAGATGTGGACATGTGACAGAGTTCTGATCAATAAAGTGTGCACAGAGTGCCTGGCTCATAAAAACCTCTCATGGAATCTTCCCCCTTTCCTTATCTACCAGCTGAATAGTGAGAACCCCAAGGACTGAGAGAAGAGCAGAGCCACAAAATGGAAGTTGTCTGGGTCCATGAATGACCAGTAATATTCATATTGGATTTTATATGAGCAAGAAATAAACACTTATTTATTAAGCCCCTGAGATTCTGGGTTTGTCTGTTACAGCAGCTAGCCTAATATAGCCCAATTAATAATAATCTCTTGACCGAATCTGGACACGAACACCTAATCCTACTGTCTATGTGAACATAGCTTTGAATCTGTATAGAAACACCCGTGCTGACCCTGAACTGGACCATATGATATCTTTGTAGGAACCTATCATAATGCAGTCTAAGGAGCCCTATCTTGAACTTGTATGGGAACCCCTAGTCTGGGGCTCTCTAGAAACAACTGTGTTGTCCTATTAGAAACCCCTGCTTGGTTCAGTGAAGGAACAATATTATAGAAATTGTAGGAATCTCTGTCCAGGAACATTTGTTTATCCCAGAATACCAGAAGTGACCGGATCCTATGAATCCTTGTCCTCACACCTAACATAAAAGGCATACCCTTCCTCAGGAAGCACAGAACCTCTGCACTTACTTCATAAAAGGATCCCAGTCAGATAAAGGAAACCAAAGACTGACACTCTACTGCAGAGATCAGCAAACTATGGCATTCAGGCCAAAGCCGGATAACAGCCTGTTTTTACATTTTTAAAAGGAAAGAAGGAAAAGAAAAAAAGAGAAAAGGAAGGAAGGTAGGAGGGAGAGAGGTAAGGAGGGAGGGAAGAAAGAAAGAAAAAAAAAGCAAGCAAACAAGCCAGCCAGCCAGCCAGCCAGCCAGCCGTATGTGGCCTGCAAAGCCAAAATCATTTACTATCTGGTTCTTCATAGAAAGTTTGCCAACCTCTGCTCCATAGAAACCTCTCTTTGACTATACAGAAAAATGGGTTTTGACCCTTACAAGACTCCCTACTATATTACTTTGCAGGCATCACAACCCCAGAATGTTCCTCAGTGTGTATCACTGTGTTTTCTTTGGTATATGTGGAGGTTTAAAGGTTTTAGGGCTGTGACCTTCTTCCACCTGGACAAAAGACATATTCAGGCAAGAAGAGTAGAAGGGAACAGAGGGTTAGAACTGGGGTTTTCAAGAGGGTCTGACGGCCTAGCTACTGGGTGGTGGGGCTGTCAATCTGTTTGTTAGTCAGCGATGCTGAATGAACCCCAGACCGCTTATCTCTCCAGCCCCAGCCTACAGCCGGGTAGGAAATGGTGAAGAATGAGAAAAGGAGATTAGGAGGACAAACCGGCCTCCTGCAGGGCTATTTAGACCTGGGGTGGGAGAGTTGGGGGTGGGGCACAAGGGGGCAACACCCTCTTCCTTCTAGGCATGCACTTTCCTTTACAACTTGGGAGCAGAGGTTACTCGGTGGAGGGGGTGACCGGGAGAGCTGCTGCTTAAGGAAAAAGAAAAATTCCCCTCCGTGAGTCTATTCTGTCCCCAGGCACTATTTTATCACAATTTTCCAGATGAGGAAACTGAAGCACAGCGATGTTCTGTAACTTGCCCAAAGTCACGTGGCTGTAGTCGCATAAGCTGTTTCCTTATCTGCAAAGCAGCCTTAACAGTGGGAACTACCTCAGAGAATTGTGGCTTACAAAAATGCCTGACACGTAATACTTGCTATCATTATAACTACTTGCCCTACTAAGACTCCTTCCGCCCCGCCATACATTTTCGCGGCAGAATATTAATAGCTAACATTTGGTGACTGCTTCCTGTGTACCACCTTTGTAAACATTAACTTAAAAAAATCCTCGCCACATTTAGCAGCATCACCACTCCCTTTTGGCCACCTCCAGCCTCCGTCCATTTTCAACCGGGCTCCGACCCGCCCGCAATACGTCATCACGGCGCGCAACGCAGAAGCCGCGGGAAGGAGGGAAGACGCCTTTTCTTAACTCCCTCGCTCGCTCCTTTTAGTCATCGCCCGGCACAACTGTCGCGGGTCCAGAGGGCTCCTAAGGTGACTGGACAGTGATAGAGAGACGGTGGCCAGGGAAGCCAGATTACAGCGTTGGCGGTTGGGGGAGGGGGCAGGGGTGAGCTTGAGTTTGAGCGCCGTGTCTGACCGACCGCCCGCCCCGCGTTTCGCGCAAGCGCAGCAAGGTCCGCGTCGCACGCTGATGCGCAAACAGACTGTTAGTGAGCTCGCGGGGAGGTGTGGTCCACAGGAGGGGCACGGTCCTCACGATCCGTGGTGAGGGCGGGATCTCGGCGAGCAGTAGAGAGACCCGGCCCAATGGAAAAGCTGGTCTCGGGCACCCGCAGCCCCACAGGTATTGGGCAGTGGAGCCGTGGGCGGAGTTTAAGAAAAGGGCGGTGCCCAGTGAGTAGACCTGAAGGGGATTGGTTGGCGTTGGCGGAGGGGGCGAGGGCGGGTGAGAGGTGGCTCGAAACTGACAGAAGGGGCTTAGTTAGGGAAGCGTCATGGGTAGGGTT
>NW_024351646.1:435910-448028 GCF_902729225.1 Pteropus medius | reverse complement strand
TGGGTCTGGCTGAGAGAAAGGGTGGGTAATTATCCAGGGAGATTGGCTGGAAAGGGCGTCAGTGAAGAGGTGGGGTCCGGGCGAGGCTGTGAGGAATTAAAGGATCTGGGAATGAGGCTTAGAGAGGGAGAGGCAGTGATTTTCTGGAAAGAGCGGGCCCTAGAATGGCCTGAGCCTGGGGGTTAATTGCTCTTTGAAAGGGCAAGACTTTGAAAGGGGAAAGAATAGTGGCAAAGGGGTGGAGTCTAGTGAAGTGGGCGGGACCTCGTGGAATGGACACCCCAGTGGAGGGAGAGAGCCTTGAGAGGCGGAGTTTAGAAGGTGGTGGGGGAATAGCATAGCATAACAGATGGAGACTAGTATAAGGGGCGTGGCCTTGGAAGGGGCTGGGATGTGGGGTCCTCAGGGCACCCCAGCCCCTTCAGTCACCTCTACTGCACCCCCCAGAACAGCGTTAGGGGTGAAGTCTCCCCGACCATGACCTCCACTGGCCAGGATTCCACCACAACCAAGCCGCGGAGTAGGCACAACCCCCACTCGACCCCCCACGACTCCAACGTCACCTCGGTGAGGCCCCAGACCCATCCTGGTGAGGGGGAGGGGAAGCAGTGGGCTTTGCAGTGGACTCTGACACTTCTTTTTGTTTGGCAGAAGCGAGGTACTAAGAAGGGTGCCACGCTCCACTCCAGCCCCAAACTAGCAGAAGTTAAGAAGAAAGGCAGAATGAAGAAGCTCAGCCAGGCAACAGGGCAAGACCTAATCGTGGGGCTGCAAGGGCTGGTGAGAGAGGCCTGGCCACAATTTAGCCTCCTGTGACAATCAAAACCCTGAGTTTCTCCATCCTGGACAGTATGGGATGTTCCTTCTGACTCAGGCCCTAAATGGATCCGTGTTACCCATTTTTTTCTTTGCAGGATCTGAACGTTGAGGCCAAGACACTGTCTGGTACTGGCTTGGTGTTAGATGAGCAGCTCAATGAATTCCACTGCCTCTGGGATGACAGGTGAGGCTGACTACTCCAGACTGTTCCTGAACCACACAAATACGCACTCTTAGAGCGATTAGCAAGAACAAATCCTTTCTTACACTAGCCTAGAGACTGGGAACAGATGATTTAGGGAGGTGAGGCTCAGGCCTGGAAGAGTTCTTTTCATTTAGCCAGCAAACATTTATTGTATCACAACTCCTGTGTGCCAGGAGTTGGTGATACAAATGTGTTGGACAAGATGGGCAGGGTCCCTTCTCAAGGAGCTGATAGATGAGTAGAAGAGCAGATTATTAAACAGCCAACAGCAATATGAAGTGTTTAATGAAGGAGGGCTTAAGACCAGGGGCTTCAAGAGTGTTAAATAGAGGATCCTAGACTAGCATCCAGGGTTCCCAGAAGGCATCCTTGAAGAAATGACATTTGTGCTGAAAGGGAAGAATTATACCTCTCATTCGCTCACACATGTTGTAATCCATCAGCAAATTCTTTTGGCTCTGTATTCAAAATGTATGCAGTACCTGACCTTACTGTCTTCACTGCCACCACCATCATCACTCACTGAGACTGAGAGGCCTCTTCACTGGTCTCCTGCTTCCACCCTCACCCCTGCTGTCTATTTTCCACACAACAGCCTAAAACATATGTATGAGATGATGTTCTCTTTCTTAAAATCTTTCAAGGGAAGACCGTTGCCCTCAAGGTAAAGTCTAAATTCTTCTTCCTGGCCTCTTAGGTTCTATGTGATCTGGCTCCACATCGACTTGATGACCTCATCAGCCAATCCCCCTCATTCACTTTGTTTTACTCACTTCACCCACACCGGTCCCCTTGCTGTTCTTCTAACATGCCAGGCACTCCCTCATCTCAGGTCTTTACCCTGGCCAGTCTCTCTTCCAGAGATCTGTTTCTACCTTCTCTCCTCCCAGTTAACATTCATATCTCAAAGAGACTCAGAGAGGGCTTTGCCTGGCCATTCCCTCCCCCCACACCCAATCTTCAAGATCTTCCTAGTCCATGTCATTTTTTGGTCATTATTATACTTATGTGTTTATCAGTTCAGTTTATCTACCCTATCCCAATGGAAGACTCAGGAAGGCAAAAGACTTCATTACTAAATAGAGATCTACCAACTCCTGAGGAGCTAGGGATGTGGCAGTAGACAAAACAAACAAAACCTCTGCCTTTGTGGAGATTACATTTTCAAGGGGGAAGACAGACAGTGAACAACCAAAAAGTAAATGGTACAGTGTGTTAGAAAGATGTGCTGTGGAGAAACACTGACATGGGAGAGAGGGTAGCTGAAAGCGCAGTAGAGGGGACTCCAGTTTTATATAGGATGGTCAAGGAAGGCCTCACTGATATTTGAGCAGGGACCTGAAAGAGGTGAGGGGGAGAGCTGTGGAGACATCTGGGAGCAGAGTGTTCTAGGCGGGGAGGAAAATAGCTGGAAAGTACTTGGTTTGATGAGATGGGAGCCACGAGAAAGTTTCGAGTAGAGGTGGGACATGATCCGATTTGAGTTTTAACTGATGTCTGGCTGCTGTGCAGAGAAAGAACTATTGGGGGGAGTGAGGGCAAAAGCAGGAAGGCCAATGAAAAGCTGACTGCAATAGGCTAGGCAGGAGGTTATGGTAGCAGCAGTGGAGGTGATAAGGAGAGGGACAAGCTCTGGATGTATTTTGAGAACAGAGCCAACAGGCACCAGGGGTGACTCCAAAGCCGCTGGCATGAGCAGTTGTGGAAGAGTGGATGGAAAGATGTGCAGGGACAGACGTGCTGCTCAATAGTGTCCTCATATATATGTCTATGTATGCATGTGACTATATTTCTGCCAACCCAGCTTCCCTGAAGGCCCCGAGCGGCTCCATGCCATCAAGGAACAACTGATCCAGGAGGGCCTCCTGGACCGCTGTGTGTCCTTTCAGGTGAGTCCCCCAGCCCTGGGTGGAGGGCAGGAGCTGGCAGGACCTGGGTGTGGTGACTGCCTTGGCTCTTTGTTCCTTGTGTCTTCCCAGGCCCGGTTTGCTGAAAAGGAGGAGCTGATGTTGGTTCACAGGTGAAGGGTTGGAAGCCTTGTAGGGTTGGGGAAGAGGCTACCCTGAGCCCACCAGGGCAGAGTGAATGCTTTGGGAAAGAATGTCATGGGCTTTGGCCTTGGGCAAGTCACTGAGCCTCTCTGAATGTCAATGTCATCACCTATAACATGGGGGCTAGTAAACATAAGTTTCTCAGGAGGGTTTGATATGTGCTGGGTGCTTAGAATGGTGCCTGACATAGCATCAGCCCATGATGAGCTGTTATCGTTGTTATAATCTGCTGTGTAAACAGCTGGTAGATGTGTGGAAAGAGCAATCAAGGGGTTTTCCAGGGGACTGCGGGAAGGGGCCTTGTGTGGTATGGCCCAAGGAAAGCTAACTTGGCAAAGGGAATGTCTGATCTGAGTTTTAAGAGGAGAAAAGAATCAGTCAGATGAAGAGGAGAACTGAAGGAAGGGAGATACAGAAAGCTGGAACAATCTGGCCAAAGTCCTGGCAATAGGATTTGGTATGGCTAGAGCAGAGGGCAAGGGATGTTACTGGAAATGAGAAGGGCTAAGGAAGAAGTAGAGAGTATGGCCTATTTCCCAGCTGTTTGCCCAGATTGACAATTGAGGATGTCTGACTTGTCCAGGGGTCTGGTGCATGGAAGGCTTAGCTGGGGAGGGGACAGGGTCCTGGCTTAGGGCCAAGGAGGGAGGTAGATTCCTGAATCTCATCCCCCATCTGTGTCTGCAGCCTAGAATACATTGATCTGATGGAGACAACCCAATACATGAATGAGGGAGAACTCCGTATCCTAGCAGACACCTATGACTCAGTTTATCTGCATCCGGTATGGATGAGAACTGTGAGAGCAGAGGGTGGTAGTAATCCTGGGGATGCCCACCTCCACACTCACCCCACCCTGGGGATAGTATCTGAGTGGGCAGGGCTGCTCTCTCCCTCATGCCTTCTCTGGCTCCCCACTGTATCTCCAGAACTCATACACCTGCGCCTGCCTGGCTTCAGGCTCCGTCCTCAGGCTGGTGGATGCAGTCCTGGGGGCAGAGATCCGGAATGGCATGGCCATCATCAGGTAGGACCCGCTAGCATTTGGCTTTTTTACATTTTAAAAAAGTCCTTCTCTCAATTGTAAAATGTATTGGTAATGGGTAGTGTATTTACATGCTTAAGGTACAAAAGGGGGTACAAGAAAATTTGCCTCCCAACCCTGTCCCTGCCTCCCATACACCTGCTTCCTCTACTGTAGGTAGTCACTATAACCAGTGTCCTCAAGAAACAGTCTGTGCCTGTTCGTGGAGTAAATACCATATTTCGTTGATGCTAACATGCATTTTTTTTCATATTGGTAACATCTTGAAATCCAGATGCATCTTACAAACAGTGACATCTCAGAATTCAGTTGGCTACATTTTCTGCTTTGTGGCTGGCATGTAAAATCATAGTATATCTTATCACCATTGGCATCCTAGAACTGATGAAATACAGAAGATAGAGACTTTCTCTTCCCTCCCTATTTTTTCAGGAGTACTCCAGCACTTAACACACTCCCTTTCATACCATACATTTTCCACTTATACATCTTAGAAAGCTTTTCCTAACAGTGTCTAGCTTAAACCCATGTAGAGCACCATTGTGCAAGTGTACAATAAGTTAACCAGCTCTCTAACGTTGGGCATTTGGGTTTCCCCCAATCATTTGCTGTTTCAAGAAAAAAATGCCACAGCAAATATTGTTGTCCATTTATAAATATGTTATTTCACACTTTTTGTTATATAAGTTGTAGGCTAAGTCCCCAGGAGCAGAATGACTGGGTGTGAGGGTGTATGCATTGATAATTTTAATGAGCATTATCAAGTTCCCTTCAGAGAGAGAGCAATAGACTGGGGGTGAGGGTTCGAAGGTCCCAGTTACTCAGTTCCTGGCAGATTGGTGGGCATCAGCACTGGCATAGTTGTTAGTCTAGGATTAGAGAGCAGGGGCAGTCTGTCTCTGCAGAGGAAGACCCCCCCCGCCCCCGCCTAGTCCGTGGCTTTCCTTGTCCTGCCCAGGCCTCCTGGACACCACGCCCAACACAGTCTCATGGACGGGTATTGCATGTTCAACCATGTGGCCGTGGCTGCCCGCTACGCTCAACAGAAGCATGGCATTCAGAGGTAAACAGCAAGCAGGAGGGGAAGGTGTGATAGGGGTGGCACAGGGTAGGGTAGCTTGGTCTGGGTACTTCCCCCAGATGCACCTGGATCCTTAACACAGTGCTCCCCTCTCTTCTGCTCACAGGGTCCTTATCGTGGATTGGGATGTTCACCACGGTCAGGGAACACAGTTCACCTTTGACCAAGACCCCAGGTATGCCCCAAGTGCCACCCCAGATGCTAGACTCCCAGCCACCCCTACCCTTAGAGGCCTAGCCAGAAGGGGCCCAAGAAGGAAGGGAAGGCATTCACATTCATTGGGTCTGCCGCCCTAGGACCAGGCTCTGTGCTTCTCTCTGCATGTCTGCTCTCTTAATTTCACTGAGACAGGGACTTTTGGGTTTCCCATTTTACAGATGGGGGAATTGAGACTTACAGGTTATGAGATCACACAGAGGAGAATGGGAAGAGATGAGATTTGAGCCCATGATATTTTGAGATCTCATTCATCAATTTACCCTGGAGCTGAAGTGAACCTCAAATCACTGCTTTATTTTTTTCTAATTATGACTACTGCAAAGTATTTATTAAAAAAATTAAATAATACAGAAATGTCTATAGCAGTGAATCTGTTGTAATTCCCATCACCTCAAAAATAACTGTTGATAGTTTAGGTTATATCCTTACAGAATTTTTCCTGTAAATGTATGAATATTCATTATCATCATTATTATTAATACATTGCCTAAAGGGATAATCCTCTATATGGTCTTTGCCAATTTGCTTTTGCATTTAATAGCATGTGGTGGACACTGCCCCATGTTAGTGCCCCTAAAAAGCACCTCACCCTTTGTAAGGGCTGTACAGTGTTCCATTGTATGGCTGTACCTCTGGTCATTTAACTCCAGGACATTTATGACGTTTCCTAGTTCTAGTTTTTACTATCATAGACAGTTTTGTAGTGAATAGTCTGGTAAATATATCATTTTACACTTCTCTTAGTATACCTACAGGATGAATTTCTAATCATGGATTACTGGATCAGAGGATCAGCATGCTTTAAAGTCTGGGATCTACTGCCAGACTTTCCTCCAAAAAGGGTGCCAGCTTGCCCTTCCTGCAGAAAGTGATTGAGTGCATCGTTTTCAATAGGGGACACTACTAAGCAGTTGTTTTATCAAGCCTTCTATTGAACTGACTGTGTAGAATCTACTTTCCCCCCCATAGATCCTGAGCATCCATGGCCCATTATCTAATCTAGGTTTGCTGTTCTCTAGACATTGCTTTATTATTTTCCATCATTCAGTGTTACTAATAAGTGCCTGATGTTAGTCTGATTTTCATTCCTTTCTGGGTAATGTATTTTCCTCCCTGAAGGTATTAGAGTCTTTTCTTTATCCCCAGTGTTCTGAACTTTCACCCTGGCCCCTCATTCTGCTTAGCAGTGGGTAGAGAGTTTACATTTGAAGACTCGTGCCTTTCTTAAATCCTTGTAAGTTTTCTTCTGTTCGATCTTTGATGATTTCTACTGTATTCTTTCTGGTCTCTTCCTGTTAGTTAGATGTTAGAACTCCTGGGTCAATCTTCTGTGTCTCATTTTTTATCTCTTGTTTTCTACTTCCTTTTCTTTTTGCTGTGTCCTAGGAGATTTCTACAACTTTCCCTTCCAGCCTTTCTGTTGAAGTATGTATTTAGACATTCTTTTAATCTCCAAAAGCACTTTCTTTCCCTGTTTCTGTAGCCTCTCATTCCTAATCATGTTTTCATTGAGTAATAATTAGAAGTGCTTTAAGTTTTCTTCAGTTTTCCTCAAATGTTTAGCAATCTTTATTTGGCCATTTATACCTAAGAATGATGCACTGTTGCAGGTGGCTGTCCTGGGGCTAACCTGTTGTGATGCATGTGGGTCTGTTTCCTGAAAGGCATTTCCCCAAGATGGTGACAGTGGCAGGAAATGTCTACTGTCTTCTCAACTTTAAGGAGTGTGGGCAAGGAGGCGGGCATTAGATAGATTCCTGCCAAATACCAAAAAAAAAAAAAAAAAAAGAGAGAGAGAATCTTCTTGGAATGACATCTCTTTGTTTTTCGCTCAGCCTTGGCAAAGGTTTGTCAATTTTACTTATTTCAAATTTAGAATTTGGCTTTTTTGGCCATCTTCACTGTTTTATTGTTTATTGTTCGTATTTCATTATTTTTTCTGTTTTCATCAGAAGAAATTAATTTCTTCCTGTGTTTTTTATTTTGTTCATTTCTGACTTATTGAATTGAATGCTTTAATATTTATCAACTCATTGGACAATCTTGTTTCATCTATACCTTCCCTCACTGCTGCCCTCTTATATTATTTCAAAGTTAATCCCAGATACCTTATCTTTTCTTCTGTAAATATATCAGAATATATCTAAAACATAGAACATTTTTTAGAGCATAACCATAATAGCATGCCTAAGCAAATTAATAACATTTTTAAAATATCATTAATCTTTTTTTGTTTTAATAAATGCATTGTTCTTTTGTGGATATATCGTTGACTATATGCAGGGATATGAGGAATTGTGAATATGTTCGATGCATTCTTCCTTATGAATAAGAATGTATAAATGAAAAAGAATTTATCCATGCTCTTCAATCTCCCAGCTCTCCATCTCTCGGTCTCTTAACTCCAACAACAGGGTCATGGGGTAGAGATAAGTTGGATAGTCCTTAAAAGACTTTTATGAAAACAGGAAAACAGGCAAATTAAAGCTAAGTAGTTAAAAGAAACAAGTAAATTTAGTGAATTAGTCATTCGGTGAGTTGGCTATTCAGGACTGATTTTGTGTGCAGTGACCTGGATCTGTGCTTGATTTCTCTAGAAGGGAAACCCCAGGTCATCCCCGCAGGCTCCTGGAGCCTCAAAGTATTTTGCAGGGATTTGTTGAAACCTCTTATTGTCTGAATCCTTTCTCCCATTCTGTCTTTCTGGGTGGATACTTGTTTAAAATTCCTTTACTGTCTTTTGAGTGGGATCATAGGAGAGTGAGGAGGTAAACCTGTTGTTATCAATCCACCATTCCTTCACTGGAAGTCAGTTGAACTTATTTTAAAATCTTCTATTTGCTTTATAAGCTTAGTTTCCTGGGTATTAGTTCTTCTGTTAACTCTGGTGGCTCTCTTCTGGGGTGGTTTTCTTTAAATCTTTTCTTTAATTCTTTCTTCTCCCTGATGATAATATTTATGTTCTACTGTGTATTTCTCCTCCTTTAATGGTTAACTTAGTAAATAAAAACACTTTAGAACTGATATTTATCAGAGTCAAAAAAAAAATTATCCTCCACCTACTCAATGCCTTAAACTTTCACATGGGTTTCATTCCCTAATTCCAAGATATTTTTTCTTAAATTTCAAGGATCTTTTTATAACAATTGCATTAAATTTCACAACATTATAAGCATTTATTAAAATGAGACTGTCAGGTTTGTCTAGATTAATTGCTTACCACTATTTCTTGCATTTCCCTAAAAAGGGGAAAAGAATGCTGCCTTAAATCCTTCCTGGAACAAGGCAGGGAGCGGATGAACAGATGGATGAATGGATGAGAGATTATTCATTTGGATTACTTCAGTCAGAATTAAGCCCTCCCACAGCCACCTGCTGGGCTTTCTGGACCATTGTGTCTTTTCAGTATCTGTTCTGCGTGTCAGTTCCCCTCACTGCTCTGAGTGCTCGGTTTCTCACTTATACAATCGAAGAAGTAGTAGAGGTAGCCTGTGAGATACTGGGAAGAGAAACTGCCCCCCTCACTGGCCTCATGGAGCCCTAGCTAGCACTCCCACTGCAGCTCCACACACAGAACCGAGTCCCGCCTGCCCTAACCCTAGCCCCTAAGACTCCCACTTCCTTCAGGGGAAACACTAAGCTCCCCAGCCTGGCCTGATGCTCTTGTCAGCCTTAGCTGGCTCCTGCTGACTTTAAGCCCCATGTTCCCTGTGGGCCTCCCAACATCACAGGGTTTGTTCATTGTTACCACCTTGGTCACAGGAGTAGGTGGATGGGCAGGCATGATCTAGAGTCCCCACAGGGTCAGGAACCCTTGGGGGTTGGGATTGAGCCTCTAGCTCTCTGAGTCTTGGAGCTGGACCCGGGTGAGCACTGACAGGCAGCAGTGTTTTTGCTAAGGGAAGAGTTCTGGTAAGAGAAGAAATGAATGAGTGAGTGAAGTAATGGATAAATAAATGGAAGAATGCATGAATGTGTGAATTAAAGAATTGGGAAAATAATGAGAGAATGAACAGTTGAGGAAACTCTGGTAGCTGTGGGTTGGGGTTGTCTGGGGGGATTGACTCCTCAACCCCCTGCTCTCTCTGCCTTCAGCGTGCTCTATTTCTCCATCCACCGCTACGAGCAGGGTCGATTCTGGCCCCACCTGAAGGCCTCTAACTGGTCCACCACAGGTTTTGGCCAGGGACAGGGATACACCATCAATGTGCCTTGGAACCAGGTCAGTGTCTGCCCACCCTTTGCCCCCAGAATGAGGCCCACCCCAACCCTTCCACCGGTTCGGGACAGAGAGCAGAACATCCCTATCTTATCAGTGTGTGCCCCTGTCTACAGGTGGGGATGCGAGATGCCGACTACATTGCTGCTTTCCTGCAAGTCCTACTGCCAGTCGCCCTTGAGGTCCTGGGGGTCTGGGGTGTGTTGGAGCAGGGCAATGGTTAGGGATGGGGCGTGAGGGCAGGTGGTCTCATGTAGTCCTTTCCCCACTCAGTTCCACCCCCAGCTGGTCCTGGTGGCTGCTGGATTTGATGCCCTTCAAGGGGACCCCAAGGTAAGACGGGCTCCCTGGGGTGGCAGGTAGGCAGAAGGGGCTACATGGAGCCAGGCTGACTTTTCGCATCCCCTCAGGGTGAGATGGCTGCCACTCCGGCAGGGTTTGCCCAGCTAACCCATCTGCTCATGGGTCTGGCAGGAGGCAGACTGATCCTGTCTCTGGAGGTGAGTGACTCGCTTGGTCTCTGAGCCTGTGGATCCTAGAGGACATAAGAACAAAGGTTTCGAGTCTGGCAGGAGTTCCTGTCCCAGCATTTGCACTTCTCAGCTGGACAACCTTGCCTAAATCACTGAACCTCTTTGTGCCTCCGCTTTCTTTATGTGAAATGGGCACAGTGTTAGTAGTAATCACTTCATAACACTGTCCAGCGAGCGAAATGAAGTCACCTTCTAAATTCCTTGTTGCTTGACATTTACTCAGCACCTGAGTAGTATTACTGCTACTCTTCCCTGGTAAAGTCTGGTCATTTCCTGACCCCGCTTACACTCTTGTCCCAGGGTGGCTACAACCTCCGCTCCCTGGCTGAGGGCGTCAGTGCCTCACTTCACACCCTCCTGGGAGACCCTTGCCCCATGCTGGAGTCCCCTGGTGCCCCCTGCCCAAGGTGAGCCCATGTGGAGGAGGGGAAAAATGAGACCCTCACTGCCCATCTTGGGGCATTTGGTCACACTTTCCCATCCCCTGTCCTTCAGTGCCCAGTCTTCACTGTCCTGCGCTCTGGAAGCCCTGGAGCCCTTCTGGGAAGTCCTTGTGAGATCAGGTAGGAGACAGGGAGTGGGCTTAGTTGGGGGTCAGGAATGGAATGAGCCATGAGAGAGACTCTTCCAGACCCCCACTCTGACTTTCCTGGGCTGCTCAGGGAGGGTCAGGCCCTCTCTCTCACTGGGTCTTGATTTCAGGCCTCTCAACCCTTTTCGCATTTGGGTAAACTGAGTTCCAGAGTATTATAGTGATCCAGGATAGGGGAGTAGGGTGAATGTGGCCTCCCCTTCCAGGTGAGACCCTGGAGGAGGACAACGTGGAGAGGGACAATGCAGAAGAGGAGGAAGAGGAGGAGGAGGAACCATGGCAGCCCCCTGAGCTCCCAATCCTGACGTGGCCAGTGCTGCAGGCTCGCACAGGGCTGGTCTACGACCAACAGATGATGGGTCACTACAACTTGTGGGATAAGTATGTGGTTGGAGGGCCAGGCTGAGTGGGCAGGGGTCTGTCTCCCTCCTCAAGCACTAAGCCCTGTATGTGTTCTCCATCTCCCAGCCATCACCCCGAGATGCCCCAGCGCATCTCACAGATCATGTGCCGTCTGGAGGAGCTGGGCCTTTCTAGGCGCTGCCTCATCCTGCCTGCACGTCCTGCCACAGACGCTGAGCTGCTCACCTGCCACAGGTCAGACCCTCATGCCCCGAGTGGTTTGGGGTCTCAGTGCACACATGCTAACTGGGAGCTGGAGCCCGGGTACATAGAGCTGCTGGGGGACATGGGAGGGGCCACGAAGGGGATAGAACCACTTGTACCTGGTGTTCCCTCTTTGCCTCCAGTGCTGAGTATGTGGGTCGTCTGCGGGCCACAGAGAAGATGAAACCCCGGGAGCTGCACCGCGAGGGTGCCAACTTTGACTCCATCTACATATGCCCCAGCACCTTCGCCTGTGCGAAGCTGGCTGCCGGCTCCACATGCTGCCTTGTGGAGGCTGTGCTGGCAGGAGAGGTGCATCTGCTTTGGAGTGGGGTTCCAGCTCGAGAGGTGGTCCTAGGGGATGGAGAGAGGTAGCTTGGAGAGAGTTGGGCAGGGCCTGAGAAAAGTGGGATGGGGAAGAGACCCCTGTTCACCAGAGGCCTTGCTCACTGGGAAGTGTGGCCAGGGGTATGAGAATATGGAGCTGGGTGCCCCTAGCAGCTAGTAGTGGGAGAGAGGGAAGAGGAGAAGCAAGGGGACAAGGGAAGGAAAAACCATGAGGGCAACAGTCTGTCTGATCTTGGCTCCCTGCTCCTCCCCCAGGTTTTGAATGGTGTTGCTGTGGTGCGTCCTCCGGGACACCATGCAGAACAGGATGCTGCTTGTGGTTTCTGCTTTTTCAACTCTGTAGCTGTGGCTGCTCGCCATGCCCAGGTCATCAGTGGGCATGCTCTGCGGTGAGGGCTCC
>NW_024351646.1:402765-435711 GCF_902729225.1 Pteropus medius | reverse complement strand
CCCCATAGCATTTCTGGCCCCTGATAACTATCCCAACAGAACCCAGAGAGTCCTTACTCACACAGGGCCCAGAGTCTGGCCCTGAGCACTTGTTCAGGACCCAGGCTCAGCTGTCCTGTCATCTTTTCTGTGATAGGACCCACAAGCGCTTTCCTTAGGGACCCAGGATCCTGCCATCCACAATAAATGTCCCTGCAGATATACCCCAGGGGTCTAGTCCCTGTCCTCTCTCAGGGGCTGAATGTCCTAGGTAACTAAGAAGCTGTCCCTCCTCAGGATTTTGATCGTGGATTGGGACGTCCATCACGGTAATGGAACTCAGCATATATTTGAGGAGGATCCCAGGTGAGGGGCTGAAGCAGGGGTTGAGGTGTGGCCAGGGAGGTGGGCGGGCCACGCCTCAGAGGTGCCAGGCTGCTAAACAGCCATGGCCCTCCTTCCCACCCTGTCTCTGGCAGCATACTCTACATTTCCCTGCACCGCTATGATCATGGCACCTTCTTTCCCATGGGGGATGAGGGTGCCAGCAACCAGGTGGGCTGGGCCGCGGGCATGGGCTTCACTGTCAATGTGGCCTGGAATGGGCCCCGCATGGGTGACGCTGAGTACCTGGCTGCTTGGCATCGTGTGGTGCTTCCCATTGCCTACGAGGTATGCTTTAGGATGTATGTGACACAACTGTGTGCGTGGAAGCAGGTACGCATGTGTCTGACTTCTGAGTGACTGATCCTGTGAGACAGTCATGGGGACAGTGTGGGGTGATTCCGTGATGGCTTTTGCATATGTCTGACTGCGCACAGTGGCTATATGTGACTGCCTTCTCTGCAACTGTGAGGAACTTCTGGGTGTGCAGGGGTGGTCTGTGTATGCCTGGCTGTGTACATGTCCTGAGTGTACACCATCACCAGTGCCTATCTGTGTGTGACGGTAGCCCTGTGTGACTGCCGTCTCTGTGGAACTGCATGTGCAAGTGGGGGAGGGATTTGAGTATATGTGTTAAACTCTGTACACGTGGCTATTTCTACCATTTCTACTACCATTTCTCTGTGTGACAGGTGCTCTCTCTGATAGCCAACGTGTGACTTTCTGTATTTGGGAGGCTGTGTCACACTCATCTCTGTCTGCTGTGGCTGTTTGTGTGTGTCTTTCTGAATGGGGGTGGCATATATACATTTGCCTGACTGCATGAGTGGCCGTAGGTAACTGCATTCTCCATGTGTAAACTGTATGTCTGTGGCAGATTGT
Source organism: Pteropus medius (assembly GCF_902729225.1). Taxonomy (NCBI): domain Eukaryota; kingdom Metazoa; phylum Chordata; class Mammalia; order Chiroptera; family Pteropodidae; genus Pteropus; species Pteropus medius. The sequence continues at coordinate 434,466 of NW_024351646.1, read as the reverse complement.
ATATGTGTGGCTAACTCCAAGTGCAGATAAAGCGCCATCTCTGTGACCTCTGCAGACATGCATGTGTGTCTGACGATGCACTGTGGTTGTGACTACCTTCTGTGTGTGTGTAACTGAAATCATGTGTGTGACTGTGTGTAAGTAACCACCTCCTGTGGGCACAACAGTGTTGTGTGGCTTTTGTGACTGTGGTGATGGTATGTGTATGATTGTGTCTGTGCAGGGGTGACTATGGATTACTGTCCCCTCTGTGAGAAGCTGTATGTGTATGACTTCTACAATGTATGTCTGGTCTTTATGGGACTGATTGTGGGTATGTATGACTATATGTGACCATCTTCCGTGTGTGGTACTTGCATTGTCATTTTTTTATGATAGAAGCATATATGCACTTCTCTTTGGCACTATGTGTGTAAAACCATGTGTCTTGTACATGTGTGTCCCATGATTGACCCAGGAAGGGGAATGTGTGTCTCTTGATCTCACCCTCAGGCATGTGTGTGAGGACATATCTCTGTCTCTCTGTGTCTCATGTCACTGTCTCTTAACAGCTGAATCTCCATATCTCAGGACTCTACCTCATGTACCCGTCCATCAGTTTCTAGTGTCTCATGTCTCTAAGTCTGTGTGTGATGTATCCATGTCTCTGTGGATCTTTCTCCATGTCTCTCTGTCTTGTGTCTACACATCAGCCCCTTTGTAGTTTCAGGGCTCTGGTCTGTGTCTCCCAGCCTTCAGGTGTCATGTCTGCATCTCTCTGACTTGCATCTTCATGTCTTCCTTTGTCCTTATTTCAATGTCTCTAGGTCTACCTCACTTACTGCCTACCCAAGCCCCTCATGTCCATGCATTTCTTATTTCTCTGCCTCAGTTTAACCCAGAACTGGTGCTAGTCTCAGCTGGCTTTGATGCAGCACGGGGGGACCCGTTGGGGGGCTGCCAGGTATCACCTGAGGGCTATGCCCATCTCACCCACCTGCTGATGGGCCTTGCCAGTGGCCGCATTATCCTAATCCTAGAGGTAACTCTCTCAGTCCCTCTTCCCGTGGTGGGGGTGGTTTGGAAGACTTGGTGTCCTACCCTTTCTGCTGGCTGGCTGCAACACTCAGGGCAATTTTCTAAAATCTCCTTTGAGTGTCCCACCTGGGATTGTTGACACATACTGGGCATTAATAACAGCATTAACAACTTTCATTGAGTGCTCATGTGTAAGACACTCTTCTTGACACTTTATATGTATTATTAATTCATTGACAAAGCATCCTTCTGAGGTGGGGTCTGCTGACCTCATAATTTTCCTCTCTCAAGATCAGGGAAACTGAGGTACAGAGAGGTGTAGTGACTAGGCCAAGGCCACACATTTAATAATAGCAGTGCCAGGGCTTGCATTCAGGCAGCCTGGCTCCAGAGTCTATGCTTTTTACCACTACATGATCTGCCTCTAACAAGTTCCCAAGACAAAATAAATTCACTGACCTTTTGTAAATTACTCTGTGCCCCTGCCCCCGGGCCTCAGTTTCCTCATCTGTAAGATGGGTCATGGAAGAGTGCTGTAGAAGTGCTGTAGCTTATTACTATTATGCATTCTTCATCCACGAATTTAACCCTCTCAGCAATCTTATGCGCTAATTTTCACTACCTTACAGATGAAGACAGTAAGTCATAGAGATATTAATTGGCTGGTAAAAAGTCCCACAATGTGCCCAGACTGCTTGTGGCAGGGCAGGGTGGTGGTTAAGAACATGGACTCTTTCATCAGATAGCCCAGGTTCCAAGCCCAGCGCTGCCTCTTCCCAGCTCTTATGACCCCAGACAAGTCATTTAACCACTCTGAGCCTCAGTTTCTTTATCTGTAAAAAGAGCAGAGACTGGAGTTCCTATAGAGTGTGAGAAAAGGAGGTTCTCATACCAGGTCAGGACAGAGGTTCATGTAGAGAGAAAAACCAGTTTCTGTATCAAATTGGGGCAGGTGTTTTTGTGTGGGTGCAGCCAGGGGTTCTCATACTGTGAATACAGGTTCCTGTACAGATTGAGCACGTGTGGTTTGAGGATTAAATGAATTAATATGCATAAGGTCCTTAGAATAGGCCTAGCATGCAGCAAGCACTTAATGAACAACAGCTATTACTGTTACTATCAGTATTGTTATTGTGGTTATTATTATCTTGCACTTTACATCACAATTTGTCCTCCTCAACAACCGCTTCACACAATGGGTGCTGCCCCATCTGACAGATGTGGGTTCTACTCACTTGTCCCCAGTCCCCACCCTCTAGACTTGCAGGGCCCCAAAGTAGGATTAGGAGGCAAGATATCTTGCTTCCCAAATTCCCTGAGGACACACCTCCTCTTTTTCCTTAAAAAGGGTGGCTATAACCTGACATCCATCTCAGAGTCCATGGCTGCCTGCACCCGTACCCTCCTTGGGGACCCGCCACCCCTGCTGACCCTGCCACGGCCCCCACTATCCGGGGCCCTGGCCTCGATTGCTAAGACCATCCAAATCCATCGCAAATACTGGCGCAGCTTACGGGTCACAAGTGAGTGGGTGTGGTGAATTGGGGGCAATGGGGGGCTCAGGGGAGGGTGGGGATTAGAGGCAGGAGAGGAGTTAGCACCCACACTCAAGGATCTCCCTCCCATGGTTCCAGAATTCGAAGACAAGGAGGGACCCTCCAGTTCTAAGTTGATCAAGGAGGCACCCCAACCAGCAAATCCTGAGTCAGCTGAGAAGCTGACCACACTAGAAGGGAACATTCTGGATGCAAGCACAGAAAAGGACACCTCAGCATCATCTGTTCAAGAGTCTACTCCAGCCCAGACTAAGTCACAGACGGATGTGGTAGAGCACACTCAGGACCAGCCCTCAGAGGCAGCCAAGGGGGAACCCATGCTGGACAAGACCACCTCAGAGGCAGCCACGCCAGACCAGACCACCTCAGAGGCAGCCACGCTGGGCCAGACCACCTCAGAGGAGGCTGTGGAAATTGCCAAGCTGATCCAAACCCCTCCAGCCTCACCTGTGCAAGGAGCCACAGCCCAGATATCCCTAAGTAAGCTGACTGGGAATCTCAGGACCTTGGAACTAGACAACAAGGCTCAGGTAAGACCCACCAGCACACCCACATAGTAGGAAGAGAGGGCAAGAATCAGGCCTCTCGGATACATCTCTTGCCTCTGTGTGTCCAGGAGGCCCCAGAGTCTCAGATCCCAGAAGAGGAGAGGCTACTTGGAGAAGCAGCTGGAGGTCAGGACGTGGATAATTCAGTGCTGATGCAGGCCTTTGGGAACACTGACCAGGTGAGCTCAGGGAGTGGATGGGACTATGGCTTTCTTCTCTTGCCCATTTGTTCTTCCAGGTAGCATGTGTTGTAGGAGCATATAATGGATAGATAAGTCCCTAGCTTACTCAGTTTCACCCACCCAGGTCATGTTTTATGCTGTGACACCACTGCCTTGGTGTCCCCATTTGGTGGCAGTATGCCCCATTCCTGAAGCAGGCCTGGACGTGACCCAGCCTTGCCAGGACTGTGGAGCACTCCAGGAGAACTGGGTGTGTCTGTCTTGCTATGAGGTATGCAACAGAGGAAGGGGATGGGGCAGAAGTTGACCCCGGAACAAACCACAGGTGAGTGCTGATCCCTGCCCTGATACTCACTCTCCAACCTCAGGTCTACTGTGGTCGTTACATCAGTGCCCATATGCTACAGCACTACAAAGTCTCAGGACACCCAATGGTCCTCAGCTACGTCGACCTTTCTACCTGGTGTTACCAATGTCAGGCCTATGTCCACCATCAGGTAGGCCCTAGGCAGACCCTCTAATGTGCTCATACTCACTCCTCCCACATACTTCTGTGATTGGATAAGGGGAGAATGGAGGCCCTTCTGCATGTGGGATAGTCCAAGAGACAGGATGGTTGAGGGCCGGAGTAGGGGCAGCCTACTGGCTGAGGTAGAGGAGGTCCTCACTCTCTCTTACCTACTGTATCTTGCCTCCTCCTCCTCAGGCTCTCCTAGATGTGAAGAACGTCGCCCACCAAAACAAGTTTGGGGAGGACATGCCCCACTCACACTAACTCCCAGAACATGCTCCTCCTCTCATCTTGAGACCCAAGATAGACCAGCCTTAGTTCATTCCAACCTGTACCTTGGATGAGGGGCAGCCTCTATCGCATTCTGAAAACCCTTTACAACTCACTAATGGATATGATTTAACTAAATACCTGTAAGAGGACTGTGATGGTGACTTGTTGATCTGCCCCTGCCCACTGCCTGCTCTAGGGACTCTATCTACTCTGCCCTAGAAGGAAAGCGGAACCAGCTCAGTGGCCCCAAGAGAGGGGCTGATATCAAGAAGGTGATACTGTGGAGGGAGGGGGGATCAACTGGCAGGTATGGCAGGGTTACATATGTAATAAAGTACAAACTATTACAAAACCTGGAGAAAGTCTTTTAACCTTGAGTGGGTAGAGAAAACACTCCTGGCCAATATGGCTGATCAGTCCCCCTGACCAGCCAGTGCCCAAAAAACTGACTGGAAATGGAACAAGCAGCTTGACTGGTTCCACTGTAGATTAAACGGTGGAATCTGTGAAAAATGAGTGCCTGCCTTAGAAAGAGGAGCCTTACAGCCAGTCCCAGCTACACCTTGGGCTGAGAAGGCAAGAAAACTATCAGGAATTGTCCTCACCAGGCCTCAGTCTCCCCATTTATCTTTTTGTCCTGATTTTGTGTGTCTGTGTGTCTGTGTGTCTGTGTGTGTGTCTGTGTCTGTGTCCAGGTTTAACATACTTAGATTTGATAGTCATGGGTAGCTTCCTGGGGAAAGCAGTGACTAGGAGTGGAGAATTGGAGGATGATTTAGGGGTTTTATTTCTCTCACATAGTGAGAATTAATTTGGGAGTTTCCTGGCTTTTCTTCATGGCCACATTATGACCTATAGATGACTACCAGAGCCCCATCCAGTCAAGGAGACCCTTCTCCTTGAGGGTTGTGGCCATCTCAGCCCATCTTCCTTTTAGGGAGCATTCTGGATGCCCCACCCAATATCCCCTGCTTACATCTCATTGGTCAGAACTGTCACATGACTCATAGCTGCAAGGGAGTCTGGGAAATGTTTTAGCCTTGACATATATCCACTTCAAACTGGGTTCTTTCTGCCCAGACGGAATAACCATAACTTTTTCCCTCCAGGAATGGACACAACCCTCTCCAGCACCTCTTTCCCTCCAGGAACAGACACTACTCACTTCCAAGACACCAAAAAGCCTGCTTGAGGTAGCGCAGGCTCCATGGCCTCAAAAAGGCACTCGCAAAACATTTTCCAAAGTCTGGCCACTCAGGTCAAAAATCTGACACCATACACACACTAAAAACCCAAAGCCGCAACCCAGTTGGAGGCAAGGTAAGGGCCAGGTGCAGCAGGACACGGGGCTTGCAGGGAGGTCTGGCCGCCGCCAGCAGCACACTCCAAGCGGACCTCCTAGGTGCTCACCTGCAGGCGGGGCCAAGACCCGCGCTCACCCCAGGGCGGGGAGGGGGAAGGTGAGGGGAGGGGTTGCGCCTGTGGAGGGGCCTGAGGGCGGGCCGCGCATGCGTACCCCCGCCCCCACCCCATCCCCCCCAGCTCTGGGGCTGGTGCAACACCTCCTTCCCTGTCAGTCCTGTCAGAGCTGCAGCGGGTTCGGGTCCGAGCACTACCGCTTCTCTCAGCACTAAGGTGAGCCGGCTGGCTGGGCCCCCAGCCTAGCCCCAACCTGGGAGGGCTTTCCACCTAGGGCTTTGGGGGCGCGACTGAGGTGGTGTTTGCAGGTATCCTTCCCCTTCCACTGCCCCTCCTCGGGAGCCAGCCTCCATCTCCCAGCCCCTCTGGCGGTCGGCTTTGTGGAGGCCAAGCTGGGCCAGGGGCCGCGCCGGGCGGGAAGCGGTGCTGTGACTGAGCCTCAGGGCGGGAGAGAGGTCCCTTCCCCACCACCCTGTTCCCCCTAAAGAAAAACTGGCCAATACGGTCCAGACTGAGCACAGGGTCAGGATTTTAGAGTGAAACTTGGGGGGTCACTCCACCCCACCCCAGTCTTTCCACCATACCTAGCTTAGTCATGGGAAGTGTGACCTGGTGAGGTTGTCCCGAGCTAGCCCTGAAAGGGGGATTGTAGGAACTGCATTAGTGGTCCCCCACCCCCACTTTCTCCCTTAATCCTGCCCCAGCTCATCCCAAGATCAGTGGGGGAACACAAGGGACACCTGGACTTGGTTCGGGGCGGCGGGATGGTGTGGTGGGGGGTGCGTGGAGTGAGGGGAGAAGTCCCGCAGTGTCAGGGCCGCTGTGACACTCCAATAGCACTTTCCACCGCCAGTGGTTCTGTATTATTGTGAAGGGTGAGACTTCTGTTGATCTCTGATGGGCTGTGGGACCTCGGGCCAGTCACCGCCGTCCCTTCACTTCTCTGCGCCTTACTGTTCCTCATTAATAGAGAGGCCACAGTGATGATAGCCCAAGCCTCACCGGGGTGTCAGGAGCACTAAGTGTGGTCATGGCAGGCGGGTCACCTAGCACAAGCTAAGCTCTCAGTAAATAATACCTACTGCTTTTAGGATCATAGTCACAGTCATGGCGACTTTCACCAAGAGGGAAGAGCCCATCTCACATGTCCCCACTCTTAGATTTCCATCTGCCCAGGCCCAAACTGAGGAGTCATCTTTGACCCCCTCTCCTGCCTCTTAATCTCTCAGCAAATCCTGCTAGTTAATTCCACCTTCAGAATATACCAGAATCGGACCTCTCCTCTCCACACCCACCGTCATCTCCAACCTGGTCTACTACAGTGCCCTCTTCATTGCTTCCGCCCTCGTCCCCTCCTCTCAGTCCTCACAGCTAGATCTTCTCCCTCTTCCTGCCCCCCTCCCAGAACTCTGTCCTCTGTTTACCTCTTTCCTCATCACGGCCCCCTTCTTTCTGGATGAGCACATCCAATAACTAGTTTCAGGGATCTCTCCGGGCCGAGGATCCCATGGCTGGATCCCCTTGCTTCCCTACCCTGACCTCCAGCTCCCAAACTCAACAGAAACCCCCACGGACACATGAAACCCCCATCTACTCCCAAGCCGCCACTGCTCCCAGGTTTCAGAGAGACTGGTAGCAGGCATTAAGGTGCATTTCCTGGGGCCACACATTGAATAAGACCAGGATGTGTATTGAATGAGTTAACGGGTGATTTTCTATTAATAGCTGCTAACACTAATTGAGCGCCTGCTGTGTGCCTATCCTTTTCTAATTGCTTGGTAATTTACTTGCTTATCTTGTTTATTGTCTCTTCCTCACTTTCAGAATCTAATCCTCCCAAGGACAGAAACTTTATTTTGTTCACTGCCAGGTCCCCACCCCCACACCTCTCACATCCCCCAACCTCCCCTCTCCACACACACCCATTACAATGTCTGGCATGCCAGAAGCTTCTTGAAGTAATGAATGAAAAATTATAATAAAAATGCTAATATTAACCAAGCACCTTCTGCATGCTAATCATCACCTGTTGCTGGAATATCTTTGTTGTCTGTCTTCCTGACTAGATTGTCATATTTTTGAGGGTTGGGGTTTGTTATCTATTCTTCCCCCACCCCCGCCTTCCCACACAGTAGCAATATGTTGAATATCTAGATCATGGCTAACGTACCTCATAATTTGCTTATTTATTTGGTTCGTTGTCACAACCTTTTAGAACATAAAAACTCCCTGGGGACAGGAATTTTACTCCTCACATGCTATATTACAGGCATTATGCTGGGCTGGGGTTCAACTGTTCAAATTTAAAATCAAAACCGACAAAATCCTTGCCCTCCCTCTGAAATGGGGCAGGACTGCTAATGAGCAGAGGGTTCCTTTTTGGAGTGATGAAAATGTTCTAAAATTAGAGTATGATGATGATTGCACAACTCCATGAAAAAACTAGAATTCATTGAATTTTACAGTTTAACTAGGTTAACTTTATGGTGTATAAATTATATATCAATTAAGCTGTTTTTAAAAATCCCTGCCTTCACAGAGTTTATGTCACAGAAGGGAAAGGGAGAATAAACAACATAGGTAATATATACAGCATATTAGAAGGTGATTAGCACACACTAGGCATTCAGTAAATGTTGATTCAATGATACCAGCTGTCCCTTGCCCCCAAATGGTCTCCTTGCCTAACCTACTCTCCCGCCCCGCAACACTGTTGTCTTCCTTCTCTTCCAAGTTGCAGGATCTGCTGTGCACATCTCTTCCCTGGGCATGGCGCTACCAAAAAAGCCTAGCATGCTAGATCTGAGCCTGAGCACCGGGAGCCTTAACACCCAGGAAGAGAGCCACAGTGCTCCAGCACCCTCTGAGAATGTTCGCAAGAAGCTGCCCGAGTACAAGGCGGTGGTGGTGGGTGCAAGTGGTGTGGGCAAGAGTGCGTTGACCATCCAGCTGAACCACCAGTGCTTTGTAGAAGATCATGACCCCACGATCCAGGATTCCTACTGGAAGGAGGTGGCCCTGGGCCAAGAGGGCTGCATTCTGAATGTGCTGGATACGGCAGGGCAGGCCATTCACAAGGGCCTGCGTGACCAGTGCGTGGCTATTGGGGATGGTGTGCTGGGTGTCTTCGCCCTCGATGACCCCTCATCTCTAACCCAGCTGCAGCAGATGCGAGCCACCTGGGGCCCTCACTACACCCGGCCCCTTGTCCTTGTGGGCAACAAGTGCGACCTTGCGAATACCACCGGAGATATTCGTGCCACGGCTATAGCCCTTGCAAAGAGCTGGGGGGCCCCCTTCGTGGAGACCTCAGCCAAGACACGTCAAGGCGTAGAGGAGGCCTTTTCCCTGCTCATCCTTGAAATCCAAAGGTTCCGGGAGACCATGGCAAAGGAGGCAGGGGCAGGTAGAAATAAGGCCCGGCACCGGAAGATCATGTGCCGTTGTGGCTGTTCCTTGTGCTGAAGGTCTTAGTCAAGAAAAGTGGACCCTCCCCCAGGCCAAGGGTGGTGGTTCCTTGACATATGACCCCTGAGCAACTAGCTATGTGGGACACTGGGTGTACTGAGGATAGATATAGGCTCCTCTTCTGGGGAGGTTTTCATTTGGTGACAGGATTTTTGGTAATGTGGGGCATACTGTTATATTCTGTCAAGTTGAAAGATTTTGTGCAAAATTAAATGATATTCTCAGGTTTCAAAGCTGCCTCCATGCCAAGTGTTATGTGGATGAGAGTGAGACTGGGAAGAATGTTACTTGAATTGTGAGAATTATTTCATTCAAGAAATGGGGAAACTGCTTGTGCCAGGCCCTGCTTTAGGTACAAAGGGTGTAGAGGCAAACAAAACACTTAAAAAAATTTCTGCTCTTGGACATATGACATAAGGCTATGTATTAAAGGCAGGTGAAGGGATAAAATGTGACAGGTGGTAGGTCAAGGAAAGCCTTACTGAGTAGGTGACATTTGAGCAAAAACTTGCAGATAACTATGGGTAGAGGGAATAACCAGTTCAAAGCCTACAACCACAAAACAGCTACCAACACATAAACTCCTAATATCTTCAGGGCTGGGTAAGCATACAGATGCAATGGCCTCTATACTACATAACTAATATACATCCTATCCTCCAACCTTGACAAATAACATTTTCTTAAGGACCTTGGGGCCCAGGTTCTCATTTCTGGTACCCCTCAGTTTCAGGCCAGAATGTAAGTGGGTTGGGAGGGTTGAGCACTGGCTTGCAACCCAGTCAATTTCCCTTCCGTAGGTAGCCCCTCCCCACATCAGGAGGCACCCGAGTGCAGGTAGACAAGCCACCCCTCGGTCCTCAGGAAGATGGACCCTAGAAGACGCTGCTGCCGACCCTGAAAGTGGCTCCAAAGACTTCTGGGCTTCCCATACCCAAGAAATGGGGCCTAGAAATGGGGCACAGGATCTGGGTGGGCACTGCCACTGAGGCACAGACTAAGGAAGGGGTCTCTAAAGTGCAGGAGTGAGGCTAGGGGGCGCTTTTCCTGGTCTAAGGGCGGCCATGGCCACGGAGCCCATCAGCCCTCTAGAAACTGCCACTCACACAAAGGCATAACTGATTAAGATCATATTTATTGTGGGGCCAGAGATGGGGATCTTGGAGTTCGAGGGCAGAAACTGCACCTGGCGGGGACGTACCGGCGGGAAGCAGTCGGAGTGTCCGGGGAGGGGCAGCCCAGGGCCCAAGGGCGCCCAGGATCCAGGCGGTGCTCAGGGCGGCAAGAGGCGGCGCGCCGGAGGCGCGGGAGTCTCCAGGCGCTTCACGCGCAGCAGGGCCCCTAGCACGCTCTCGGGCGGCACCTCAGGACCCAGATCCTGGTCGGCAGCGCGGCGGAGGCGGCGTGGGGCAGCAACAGCCTCGGGGTCCGCGCTTCCGGCCAGGATCCGCCCCAACAAGTACCTGCAGGGGAGCAGAGTGAATGCAGTGAGGATGTTTCAGCGTGTCAATGCCCGGGCCCTAGGACCCAGACGGCCCTGCAACCCCATACTACTGACTGGGGACACGCCAGCTCCAGCCTCCGCCCCACCCCGGCGTCCCCAGTCCACTGCCTTTCAGAGAAAATGTCCCCACCTTCCATCCCAGAAACTATACCTTCCCCACCTTCCCCTCTTCCCTACAGAAACTGCGCATCGGAGTCGTTCATCCCCAGGCCCGAGAGTGCACGTCCCTCAGTTCCCCCATCCAGGCATCTCTGCCCCAGCACCCTGGGACCAGGGCCTTACTCCTTCCTAGAGTCCCAACGACCCAGACCCAGGTGTTTGCACCACCACTCCGGGATGCAAGCGCCTGCCCCCCGCCCACCCCGTGCCGGCTACCTCAGCAGCTCGGGGTCCACATCCGGTGTGTCGTCGCTGGCATCCTCGGTCTCCGGACCCGCAGGGCCGTCGTCGTAGATTGGGGGCCGCGGTCGGAGCCCAGAGGCGGGGACCAGCTGGGCCGCGAGGGCCGCAGGGTCGAGGCGGGCTCGGAGTAGGGCGCGGGCCAGCTGCGCGGCGGGCGCATCCGGATCGTCCTCCAAGCCTAGGGCCGGGTCGGTGGTGCGGGGAGCGCTCCAGGCACGCAGCAGCTGCGCCAGGACGCGAGCCTGCTGATCCTCGGCCTCCTGCGCCTCCGCCCGCGCCCGCTCCTGCCGTTCAGCCTCCAGCAGGTGCGCCAGCGCCCGCGCCAGCTCCTGCACGGCCCCCGCCGTCTCGCCCTGGGTCGCTGCCCGCCGAAAGCGGCGGGAAGCTCCAGCTTCGCCCATGGGCAATGAGGCTGCGCCCAGGCCGCGCGGGTCCTGCAGGAAGACGCAATGGGGAAAAGATATCGTCAGCGCCCGTCATGTCAAGGACACCCAAGCCGAGGGTCTCCATGGGCCTCAAACATCCCCAGATGCCACCAAAGGCACCGTGGCCCCTCAGATATACCCAGACACCCCTAAGGCAACTGAGGTCTCTCAACATTCAACACCAAGACCACAAAAGACTTTATGGTTCCTCTCTCTCCTCCCTCTTGCCATTGAGACTAATTTTTTTGTTAGGCAGAAGGTAGATGACAGCTATAGATTTTTCTATATTAATGTCGCGGACAATAGGAACCTGCATTTGGATTTTATAGGTTCCTATTGTCCACTTGTTTTACCCAAAATGTAGCAGACTGGGCATCTTGCTTTTTGGAACCTATATTTACATCAGTTCTTTAAAACATCCTTTCTCTTTCTCTCTCTCGCTCTCTCTCGCTCTCTCTCGCTCTCCCTCCCTCCCTTTCTTTCATCTTTCTTCTGCATTTGAATCTCTTTTGTGTAGCTGTACAATAGTTTATTTAACCAGTCTTCGATTGAGAACATTTAAGGTGTTTCCAATTTTTGCTATTCTTATACATAATGTTGGAATAAAAAACGTTCATCTATTATTTGGCACGTGTACAAGTCTATCTGTAGAATAAATTACACAATGAGTAATTTACAGTTCAGACAGTTTTGAAACAATTTCGATAAGTTTGAAGAAATGAGAGACCATAAAAGTGACCATGAATGGTCTATGGCCATGCTACCCTGAACAAGCCAGATCCAGTCTGATCTCAGAAGCTAAGCAGAGTTGGGCCTGGTTAGTACTTGGATGGAAGACCAGGTGCTGTAGGCGTAAAAAATTAAAAATAAGAGATTGTAAGCTGACAAGGTCCTTGCCATCTGTGAGGTCAACCAAGGGTTGCCTCGCCTAAAACAAAACAAAACAAAACAAAAAAAAATAGTGACCATGAATGACAATTTGAAAAAGAAACGTCTAGAGCATCTAGATATACATTTTTAATCAAATTAAAAATTAAACGGTTCTCTTACATCGACCACCTAAGAGTTCTGCTATAAAAAGAAACAACCTCTCCTCTTTCTCTCAGCCATTCATTCAGCAGCCACAAAGCAGCAACCATGCATGGGTACATCTCCATCCACCTTGGCCAGGTTGGTATCCAGACCAGCAATGCCTGCTGGGAATGCTACTGCCTGGAATATGGCGTCCAGCCGATGGCCACGTACCAAGTGACATCCACCCTGAGCAGCTCATCACAGGCAAGGAAGATGCTGCCAATAACTATGTTTGCGGGCACTGCATCATTGGCAAGGAGATCATTGCCCTTGTCTTGGACCAAATTTAGAAACTGGCTGACCAGTGCACAGGTCTTTAGGGGTTTTTTGGTTTTCCATGGCTTTGGTGGGGGAACCGGTTCTGAGTTCACTGACCCCAGACTGATGATGAAGCATCTGTCTCTGTGTCAATTATGGCAAGTTCAAGCTGGAGTTCTCTATTTACTCAGCCCCCCACGTTTCTACAACTGTTTCCACAGTTGGGCCCTCCATCCTCCATCCTCATCACCCACACCACTCTGGAGCACTCTGATTATGTCTTCATGGTTGACAATGAGGCCATCTACAACATCTGTCATAAAAACCTTGATATTGAGTGCCCAATCTATACTGACCTGAAGAGGTTGAAAGGTCAATTTGTATTGTCATCACTGCTTCCCTCAGATGTGGTGGAGCCCTGAATTTTGATCTGACAGAATTCCAGACCAATCTGATGCCCTATCCCCACATCCAATTACCTCTGGCCACATATGCCCCTGTCATCTCTGCTGAGAAAGCCTACCATGAACAGCTTTCTGTAGCAGAGCTCACCAATGCGTGCTTTGAACCAATCAACCAGATAGTGAAATGTGGCCCTGGCCATAGTAAATACAGGGCTTGCTGCCTGTTGTACCTTGGCGACGTGGTTCCCAAAGATGTCAATGCTGCCATTGCCACCATGAAGACTAAGCACAGCATCCAGTTTGTGGACTGGTGCCCCACTGGCTTCAAAGCTGGCATTAATTACCAGCCTCCCACTGTGGTACCTGGTGGAGACCCAGCCAAAGTACAATGAGCTGTGTGCGTGCTGAGCAACACCACAGCTATTGCTGAGGCCTGGGCTCATCTGGACCACAAATTTGACCTGATGAATGCCAAGTATGCCTTTGTTCTCTGGTATGTGGGTGAGGGCATAGAGGAAAGAGAAGTTTTCTGAGTCCATGAGGACATGGCTGCCCTTGAGAGGATTATAAAAAGGTTGGTGTGGATTCTGTTGAAGGAGAGGAATACTAAGGTTAAAATATCACAAAGGTGCTGCTTTTACAGGGAAGCTTATTTTGTTTTAAACATTGAAAAGTTGCTCAGTTAATTCAATCAGTTAATTTGTATGTAGCAGTGTATACCTTCATATACAAGTATTGGCCTATGCTTTAAAATACGACACTTTGTTATAGACTCAACCTGTCCATTTCTCTGATAGGTTTGAATAAAGTATTCCCTGTCATAAAAACAAATTAAATGGTCAAGTTAAACAGAAGATTAGATATAGAACAGGAAATAACGGGATTGAACAAAGCTTAGAAATAGATTCATACATATTGACATTTGCTACATGACAGAGGTGGCACTGCAGAGCAGTAGGGACAGGATGGATTTTTTTTCAGTACATCATGCAGGAACAACAAGTGATCCAAATTTAATAAAATGGAAAAGAAAAGACAAATAAATTTGACTACATTAAAATTAAGAATTTCTTTTTATCCAAAGACATCATAAAAAGAATGAAAAGTAAACCAGAGTGGGAGAAGATGTCACAACACAAATAGTCAATTAAGGATTAGTCTTTAATATTCAAAGAATGTCTAAAAAGCAATGGAAAGAGGCAAAGTTCATGATTAAGTGTTTCACAAAAAGGAAACAAAACTAGTTACTAAACATGAAAAATAGCGAACCTCATTAGTAATCAGGGAAATGCAAATTAAAATGTGAATGAGATTCTATGCAAAATACTCCAAAAGATAGCCAAAATCAAAGTCTAATAATGTCCAATGTTCAAAAGGATGTGGAAAAAATGGAAATTCTCATACATTGCTGGTAGGAAGTCAATTGCCAAAATAACTTTTGGAGAACAATTTGGCAGTGTCTAAAAAGATGCATATCTCCTATGACCCACTCCTGGGGTGTTACACCCAAGGGTAGCTTTTTTACATATACTACTGGATGCAAGTTCATGAAAAAATTACAGCAGCACTGTTTGTAATAGTACAAAAGTGGAGGGAAGAAAAAAACAGACAGAAAAGCCCAGAAATAACCCAAATGTCTACTGACATATTGAGAATGCATCCATAAACCATAATATACCCATATACTCATGATATACTCATAGAATAAAATATTATGCAGCAATAAAAAATTAATTAGAACCACACACTTCAATGTGGAGGAATCTCACAACCAATGTAGAGAGATAAAAAAGGAGGTTGCAGAATTCCTCTACAGACTGCCGGAAACTAACAGACACCTTATGACTTCCTAGTGACCCCTAGTGACGACCAGAGGCCAGACACTCAGTATGATTCCATTTCTATGAGGAAAAACTAAACAAAATATTGTATAGGTCATAAGCTATAAACAAAAGTAAGAGATCAGTGGACAGAAAATATGGAATAGTGTCTACGGCCATACCGCCCTGAACAAGCCCAATCCCGTCTGATCTCGGAAGCTAAGCAGGGTTGGGCCTGGTTAGTACTTGGATGGGAGACCACCTAGGAAGACCAGGTGCTGTAGGCGTAAAAAATAAAAATAAAAAACAAGGGATTGTAAGCTGACAAGGTCCTTGCAATCTGTGAGGTCAATCAAGGGTTGCCTCATCTAAAAAAAATAAGATTAAAAAAAAGAAAAAGAAAAGACAGGATAGTGATCATGGAGGAGAGTGGCCGTGAGGAGGGGCACCTAGTGGCTTCTAACTATTGGTCCTGCTCTATTTCTTAAACTGAGCGATAGGTATCACTATTCCTTACATTGTATATCTATGTTAAATGTATTATGTCATATATATAAAATGTTTAATAAATTTTAAAATCTCCCAGCTCTGAAGAGTTAGAAGAGGATGTGCTCCAAGTGTCCTTGGCACCTACCGCCCCTCAGCCCCCAGGGAATCACACACTCACCAGCAAACACAGCCTCACACACACTAACATGGACTGACAGCCCTTGAAATGTCACATATGCGACCCAACACTGCCACATCCACATTCAAGGAACTGCACACATTCACACACACAATTGTTCATGCAGTTACAATCGCCAAGCTACCCAGACATGCACCACCCATAATGACACAATGCAGCACAGACATCATGGCTTCTCTCCCCAACATGACACAGATCCACAAAGAAACAGGGAGAAAAAGCATCATGAACACACATACGAGCATCCTAACTTCCAGTCCAACAGAACCAAATGGGATGTACATGCAGATGCAAAGCATCTACTCTTCAAACAAAACGAAATCACACACACACACACACACACACACACACACACATCCGTCACGCCATCACCATAGATTCATAAACATACGCACGATGTCACTGAGAAAAGACACACAGAAGCACCCCCAGCATCACACACACTGCACAACTGGACCCACGACAGTAACTCTGTATGAACGCTCGGATTCACTCACATCAAAGGACACATACAAGGACACCACACCCTCACCTCCCTGTCATCACATCACGCGCGCACACACACCGATGCGCGCACCCCCTTCCTTAATACGTGCTAGTCCCATGGACAGCGCCACCATCGCAGGGCGGGGAGGGATGGTCAGAGCGCCGCTGCTGGCGGAGCCCAGGACACCGCCACCCGCATACCCAGAGACCTAGCTTGGCCTGGGCCGCGGACTGGCAGCAGGACACCAAGCCACCCTGTCTGATGTCTCCGCACGTCCCGGGAGCTGGGACCGACGAGTTTGAGGTGGCATCTTCCATCCGCCCTCCCTGCCCTCCACCCCGTGCCCGACCCGGGTCGCACCTTTACCGGCCGTGCGCAGAGCGCAGGAGGCGGCCGAAGTATGCCCAACAGCAGCAGCACCAGAAGGCTGACGCCCCCGGCCCGCGGCCCGCCGAGCAGTGGCGACCCCGCCATACTGCCCAGCGAGCCGGGCTCCGGACAGGCGGACTGGACTGGCTGGCAAATGCGCAGCGCCCGGGCTAGCAGGCCAGGCTGTGGTGCTCTGCGGCTGCGCGTGCCAGGGGCCCCTGCCCTCCCCTGCCACCCACTCTTGCCACTCGACGCACGCGCAGCCTCAGAGCTCCTGCAGCCCCTCCATCCAGACGGTTGTCATGGATATGCCCAAGGGGCAAAGTGGAGAGTTGGAGACTGCTGGTGGTTGCCATGGTAGTTGGAAGGCAGTTGCCAGGGCAACAGACCTTGCTGTCACTATAGTAGACAGAGAGGAAAAACTGACTTAGTGGAGTAGATTGGGGGTCTAGTCCCCACCTCTCTCCCCTTGGGGAGGAGATATGTGACTTTGTTTATTGAATAAACAGTTACAGATCGCCTACTATGGACCAGGCCCTTTACAGAGCCATAGGTGCAATCCAGGTGATGTGACCACAGATAGGTCAGTTTACCATTCTAAAGCTCAGCACCCCTCACCTGCATGAAGGAGTTAACAGTAACTGCCCCTCAGAGTGACTTAGAAGATTTAATAAGAATCACGTTTGGTGGGAGCTCAATAAATGCTCTTTTCCATCCTGTCCTTGTCTCTTTGCTAGTATCTTCATCTCTCCATTGCTCTCCATATTTCTCTTTCTGTCCTTCTGTGCCCATACCTGTCTTTCTCTCCCATCTATCTCTCCCTGCCTCTGACTCTCTCCTTTTATCTCTACAAACCTCCTGTCTCTGTCTTTATTTTACTGTCTGTATCTACTTGTTTTCCTATAGATACATAGATAGGTTTTATCCACTTAAAATGACACATCAAAGGATACGAAACTTTGGTAAAATTTGTGTATCCATAGGGGGAAAAAATGTTGGGAAGGAAATGTTAATAGTTATGTATGGGTGGGGAGATAACTAATGATTTGTCACTTTCTCCTTTACACTTTTCTCTATTGTCTGAAAAAAGAATGTTGCAATGAGTATATATTACTATTATAATCACATAAAAATGAAGGTATTTTCAGTTTGGAATTAAAATGATGTATGGCAACATGACATAAATTAAAAGTGAAGGAAAGCAAGATGCTTTTATATTGCTGTGAGTATATCTAATCCATTGATCTTAACTGCCTTAATTTCCTCAGTATTACAAACAACTTTACAATGAAAATCCTTATGTGCATCTCCCTATGGACCTGAAGATTATATACCCGAAGATGGTGTAATGGACACACTCTTTAAATGGTTCCCATGATCCTTGCCTCCTGGTGTTCACATCCTTGTGTAATCCCCTACCCTTAAGTGTGTGCATGAACAAAGGTGACCAAATGTATGTGATTACATGCATGTAATTATGTTTAAAATGAGGTTGAGACACCTATCTTGTCACTCAAGAGAAGGGACTCCTGCCGTACTGGCTTAGATGAAGCAAGCAGATACTTTGGGGAACCTCATGCAGCAAGAAACAGAGGGTGGCCTCTAGAAGCTGAGGTTGGCCTCCAGGAGATAGCCAGCAAGAAATCGAACCCCTCAGTCCTACAACGCCTTCATTTCAGCTTTGTGAGACTCTAAGCAGAGAATCCAATTAAGCCACACGCAGAGTCCTGACCCACAGAAACTGTACACCTATGTTATTGTATGTTGTTTTAAGCTGAGCAGTATATTGTTACACTGCAACAGAAAAGTAGTATAAATGGGATAAATAAGACCACTATAGATAAAATTTTAAAACTTCATTAAAAGGTATAAAAGATGATCTGAATAAATTAAGACACATTTCATGCTCTTGGATGAGACAATTTCATATTATAAAGATTCCGATGATCTCCAAATTAATACATAATTTCAACATGATCTCACTTTAAACTCCAGCTGAATGTTTTAAGGAAAATCAGTAAAATTTATTTTTAAATGTATATAGTCTTCACAAAAACTTGTACATGAATGTAAAAAGCAGCATTTTTCATAATAGCCATAAAGTAGAAAAAACCCATGTGTCCATCAACTGATGAATGGATAGACAAAATGAAGCATATTATTCATCCATAAAAAGAAATGAAGTACTGATACATGCTGCAATGTGGATGAAACTTGAAAATATACTAAGTGAAAGAAGCCAGACACAAAAAACTAAATACTACATGATTCCATTTATGTGAAATGTACAGAATAGGCAAATCCATGGAGATAGAAAGCTGATTAGTAGTTAGGAGGGGCTGGAGGGAGAAGGGAATGGAATGAGGAACGACAGATAATGGGTACAGGGTTTCCTTTTGAGGTGATAAAAATGTTCTGGTATGGTGATGGTTGCACAACTTAGTGAACATACTAACAACCACTGAACTCTGCACTTTAAAAAGGTGAACTTTTTGGTATGTGAATTTTATCTCAATAAATAAATATCTATATAAAAGAATAAAGGTCTGTGAATAGCTGAATAGCTAAATCAATTCTTGAAAAGGGGGAGTAAAGAAGATGGACTTTGCCTACCAGATATTAGTATTTTTTTACAAAGCCAGAAAGGTAAATGGTGTTAGGAAAACTGGAGGAAAAGAAGCTGGAGCCCTACCTTAAACCATATACAAATGAGAACTCCAGATGGGTTAAATACTTTAACATTAAAGGAAAACATGTAAATTAACAGGAGAAAATATACTATGTGGCCTACAGATACAGAAGGACTTCTTGAACAAAACTTCAAAAGGATAAGCCACAAAGGATGTTAATGACAATATATACATCAAAATATACAATTTCTGTTCAATGAAAGACCCCATCCACAAAGTTAACAGACACGACAAGCTGGGAAATATTTGCTATGCCCGAATTGACAAGAGGTTAAACATCCAGAATATAAAGGGGACTTTGAGAAATCCACAAGAAAAAGACAGGAATCTTCCTCTCCCAAAATGGATGAAGGATAGGAACAGACAAGTCATACAAGAGGAAACCTGTGAGGTTATCAGACATATGAAGGCATGCTTATTTTACTAATGATTACAGAAGAGCAATTAAAAAAAAAACAGTGACATATTACTTTACACCTATCATATTGGCAAAAATCAGAAAACTGAATCACACGAAGTGTTGATGGACATGTGGGGATATAGGAACCCTCATATACTGTTGGTGAGCAGACATTCTGGACAGTTGTCTGGCAGTACTTAACCAAGTTAATCCGTACCCTAGAGTTGTCAAGTACAGTGGTAAAAAGATCTACCACCCACAGTGGAGGGGGTCTGGGAAAATTCTCTCTGAAAAAGAGTATCTATGCTGAGAACTAAAGGTCAAGGAGGAGTTACCCAGGGAGACGAGTATAAAGGAAAAAAGCATTTCCGGCAGAGAGACTGCTCAAGAAAAGGGTCTAAAGTGAGAAACAGTGTGGCATATTCAAGGAAATGAGTTTGAAGCACAGCAGTGACATGTTCTGATTTGCTGTATTTTGTTAATCCTTCTGGAAGAATGTAGCAAAATGCTCTAATGAGAAAATACATCTACCTTCATTTGTTCCCCACATCTCCCCAAATTAACCCCAAAAATACACTGAAAAAATCTTTGGTGGTGCTTTTCAAGAAAAGGAGCTACCATATGACCAGATATTCTGTGGCCTTCTCTAGAAGAGATTGCAGATGGAATCAAGCCATTTGGGAAAAGAAGCTAAGGGAACCACAGTCCAAATACAGGGGTGTGGGGGTGGGGTGGTGACTTTTGCAGAAGTGAAAACAAGTCCATTGACTCTCTGTGGTGGTCATTCATGCTGTTTGCCAGTACTGTATTTTCACTTCTTTCCTACTTCCAGGACCATGGAACATGATAAAATTGTACTTCCTCATGAGTTGTGAGTGGAAGCAGCACATATCACTTCAGGCTGGAGCATTTGCCAGTATGACATCCTCCAGAGTTTTCCGTCCCTTTAATTCCTTTGAATAGCATTTATTTACTGCTACTCTCAAATTCATATCTCTAGCCTGGGCCTATCCGGATATAAAATCCAACTGCCTCCTCAACATTTCCACTTGGATGTTTAATAGGCATCTCAGTTAACTTCCCCAAAATTGAACTATTGATTGACTGCTTCCTAGGCCTGCTCCTATACCACAGGCACGCAAAAGCTACTCTTCCTTAAAGTTCCCCCATCTCAGTAAATGGTCCATCATTAACCCAGCTTCTCAGGTCACAAACCATGAAGCATCTTTGACTCCTCTCTTCTCACCCTCACATCTAGTCTCTGAGGAAATCGTGTTGGCTCCACCTTCAAAATAGATCCAAAATCCAACTCTTTCTCATGCCCTCCACTGCCAGCACCATCATTAGTCATTTGAACCCTCACAATAGCCTCCTTCCTCATCTCCCCACTTCCTCCTTTGCTTCTTTACAGTCTCTTCTCCATATAGCAGCCAGAGGCATCCTATTCTAACTTAAGTAATGTCCTTTATCTGCTCAGAATTCCCACTGGCTCCCATGAGAATAAAAGCTAAAGTCTATGGTCCCAGATAAAGCCCATGGTCCATAAGGCCCTGTAAGATCTAGGCCCTGCCACCTCTCTGACCTCACTTCCTGCCACTGTCCCCCTCACTCACTCTGCTCCCACCATATTGGTCTCTTTCTTGTTCTTCATACATGCCGAGCATTTTCACAACTTCAGGGTCTTTATACTTCCTGTTAGCTTTGCATGTGGCTTGTTGCCTCATTTCATTCTTGTCTCTGTTCAGACATCACCCCTTCAGTGAGGCTTTCTCTGATCTCTCTACCTGACATCCTGTCTCCATAGTCTGCCATTGTATACTTCTCATTTGCCTTCATCATATTATCTCTATATTGCTTTATATATTGTCTCTGCAACTACAATGTATATTTCATGGGAACAAAGTCTTTGATTTCTTCACCATTGCATCCCCATGCCTGGAATGCAGTAGGTGCTCAATAAATATGTATAAAGTTTTGAAATGATTAAGAAAAACCAATGGCACAAAACAGAAGAACAAAGAATAATGGAATAGGAAAAATGAGAGGCAACGAAGATAATCGAAAGAATATGGAAACTTCTCAAATATTGATACTATACTCATAAAATAAGAGGAGGCCATGTTTAGAGACAGCGGGTATTGGGAAATTTCTGTATCTTCCTCTCAATTTTTCTGTGAACCTAAAACTACTCTAAATTAATAAAATCTTTAAAAAGAGGCTGCTGTGAAAAGAGCAATCAATGGACACAGGGCTGAATACATAGAATGGATATAATCGAAGACAGAATTAGTAATCTGGAAGATAATTTTGAAGAAGCATCTCAAATTTGAATATCCCAAAAGACCAAGAGATAGACATTGAAAGAGGAAAATTAAGAGCCATGAAAGACCGATGTTGAAAATTTAGCATGCATCCTTCCTTACTTATGCATTTACACGTGCTATACTTATATAGAATCAGCTGCTCCTTTGAGCACCTTATGTAAATGGAAGCTCCGTCCTCCAGACATTACTTTCTAACTTTATACTCTGATCGTTCCCTTTATTGTTTTTATTGCAACCTGTATTTATGTATTTATTACTTGTCTGCCTCTTTCCCCCATTAGAATGGAAGTTCTATAAGTAAGAGCAGGGACACCACCTATAATGTTCATGGCTATATCCCCCTATCACTGTGCCCAACATAAAATATTCATGTAATATTTGATTAATTAATCGATTGATCCTGAGGAAATTTAGAACTCCAAGGGTAGAGAAGAAGCTTCTAAAGACATAAAATAAATCACCTCAAAAATAAAGCAGCATCAGAGTTTTCTCAGTCAACATAGGTACTAGAACACATGGTGCAATAGCGTAAAAGCTATGAGGGGAAGTTTTTAAGCTTCATAAAACTCTGTATTTAGCCAACCTAGTCTTCAAATTTGAAGGCAAAATAAAGATCCTTCCCAACCTTGGTGGAAAACATTAATCTACACATCCAACAGATCAACAAACATCAAGTAGAATAAACTAAAGGAGATTCATATATAAACACGTCATAATCAAACTGTCAAAATCTAAAGACAAAGAGAAAATCTTGAAAGCAACATGAGAAAAATGATGCATTATGTACAAGGGTACCATCACAAGATTAACAGCTGACTTCTTAACAGAAAACAGAGGCTGGGATGCAAAGAGATGACATATTCAAAGTGCTTAAAGAAAATGTCAACCATGAATTCCAAATGCAGCAAAAATATTCTTTAAAAATTAAGGAGAAATTTTATGTTATGTATATTTTACCACAAGTAAAAAAATTTTATATTTTTTAATGAGGGAGAAGTGAAGACAATCCCAGGTAAACAAAAACATCACTAACAGACTTGACCCACAAGAAATACTAAAGTGTGTCCTTCAAGCTAAAATGAAGGACACTAGGTGGTAACTCAAACCCACATAAAGAAATAAAGAACATTAGTAAAGGTAACTGTGTAGGTAATATAAAATACAGTATAAATACATATTTTGTAACTTCTCTGTTATCTGATTTAAAAGACAACTGCATAAAGAAATAATTACCTTATTGATGGACTAATAAGGTATAAAGATATAATTTGCCTGGTAATAACAAGATAAAAGAGGAGAGAAAGAACAAAGCTGTACTGGAGAAGAGTTTCTGTAAACTACTGAAATTAATAATTAATTAATTAATTAATTAACTAACTTAAAAAATTCTCACAGAGATGGCCAGGAAGAGATGGCTTCACTGATGAATTCTACCAAGAATTTCAAGAATAATTAACAGTAATCCTTCATAAACTCTTCCAAAAAGTTAAAGAGAACATTTCCAACTCATTTTATGAGGACCAAAGCAAAACCAAAGTAATCACTAGATAACTACAGACCAGTATCTCTTAAAAACATAAACTCAAAAATTCTCTACAAAATCCTAGCAAACCAAACCCAGCAACATATAAAAAGGATTATACACTATGACCAAGTGGGATTTACCCCAGGAATGTAAGGTTGGCATAACATTTGAAATCTATTTGTAATGGACCATATCAATAGAATATAGGACAAGAACCACATAATCATCTCAATAGATGCAGAAAAAGCATTTGACAAAATTCAACACTCGTATGTTTATATCATATGTTTTAATCATGAATCAACATATCATCAACAAACTAGGAATAAAAGAAAACTTCTTCAACCTGAAAAAGGACAAAAACCCCACAGCTAATATCATACTTAGTGGTGAATGACTGAAAGCTTTCCCCTCAAGGATCATAAGACAAGGTTGTCTCCTCTCATCACTTCTATTCAACATTGTATGGAAGATTCTAGCCAGAGCAATCAGACAAGAATAAAAGGCATCTGTATGGGAAAGGCAGAAATGGAATTATTTCTATATGTAAATGACATGATGTTGTACATGGATAATCCTAAGGATTTCACAACAAAACCATTACAGTTGATAAATGAGACCAGTAAAGTTTCGAGATACTAGATCAGTATTACAAACTCAATTATATTTCTATACACTAGCAATGGACAATTGAAAAATGAAATTAAGAAAACAATTCCATTTGTAATAGCATCAAAAATAACAAAAAAAAATTACAAATAATTTTAATAAAATAAGTACAAGACCTATACACTGAAAACTACAAAACCACCTAACATAAACTCAAATCCAATAATAACTTATTTCTAACACCCCTTTTTTAGATACTCCATGGTTCCCCACAATGTGTAATCTCTCTCATTGTAGCAAGCCAATAAACCCAATCAGGTTTGACTACAACTGTGTTCCCCACAGTCTTTGACTGACAGACATTAACACAGATGGAAATTTCGTTGAGATTCAGCTGAGGCTCTCACTACCCTGGACTGTGACCTTCAACTCAGTAATAGTGCACATATCTGAAACCCCTTGTGTCTCCAGCTAATCGAGTCTCCTTGCTGTCCGTCCCTGGGACTAAGTTCACAATGAACTGAATAGAGACATTGCACTAAGGCCCTTCTGCATTGGATTTACTTGTTTTGTTTGTTTTCCTGGGAATAAGGATCCTTGGGACTTTGGCCATCTGATCAGATATGTATTGTAACTTGGTAAAATTGTTTTCTAGCTTTCTACCACCTGCTCCTATGGTCTGTTCATTTGCATAGTATGAGTCTCATATTTAGTTTCAAAGTTGAGTGATATTTTGCAACAAAAGGAAAAGTCTATAGGGAGAGATTGAGCATAGCCTTGACACATCTATTCTGAGCTGACCCTGGGGATTAATGAATTCATAAGTTCTCCTCAGACCCGCCTCTTTTGGACAAACATGACTTGGATCACCATTAAAAATCTTATATGAAATCAGGGTCTCAAAGAGATATTTGTACACCCATGTTCATAGCAGCGTTGTTCACAATAGCTAAAACACGGAAGCAATCCAAGTGTCCATCAGTGGATTAATAGATAAGCAAAATGTGGTATATACATACAATGAAATATTCAGCTTTAAAAGGAAGGAAATTCTGACACATGCTACATCATGGATGAACCTTGAGGATATTATTCAAAGTGAAATAAGCCAGTTACAAAAAGACATACAGTTGGCCCTTGAACAAACATGGGCTTGAACTGCACAGGTCCATTTACATGCAGATGTTTTTCAATAAATATGTACAGTACTATAAATGTATTTTTCTTCCTTATGATTTTCTTAATAACATTTTCTTTTCTCCAGACTACTTTATTATAAAAATACAGTATATAATACATATAAAATATAAAATATGTGTTAATCGACTGTTTATGTTATCAGTAAGGCTTCAGGTCAACAGTAGGCTATTAGTAGTTAAGTTTTTGGGGAGTTGAAAGTTTTATGAAGATTTTTGACTGTGTGGGTGATCAGCTCCTCTAACTCTCATGTTATTTAAGGTCAGCTGTATTGTATGAGTTCAGTATTAGGTACTTAGCGTGGTCAAATTCATAGAGATAGAAAGTAGAATTGTGGGTGCCAGGGGCTAGAGGGAGGAAAGAATGGGAAGTTATTGTTTAATGAGTACAGAGTTTCAGTTTCACAAGATGAAAAGAGTTATGGATGGTCGCGATAACTGAACAACATATGAATGTATTTAATATCACTGAACTGTACACTTACAAATGGTTAAGATGGTAAGTTTTATGTTATGTGCATTTTACCACAATAAAAATAAATGGGAAAACACAACGTTATGTGAATTTCTTACTCAGTCTTGTCTTTGTGTCCCTGAGAATTCCTTTGTTTCATTGCATCTGCCCAGAATCAGAAGAGTTTTTATTTCTGGTCCATGATCAGTGACAATTGGCCTTTGGCCAAAATCTAGAGCCACAAAGTTATACAAGCACCACCCTTAGGGAACACTGCGATTTTCGTGGGATCCTCTCAGTCTAAAATTGTGCCTCTTCTAGGCCAAGTAACTGCTTCCTTCATGTTTTCTCACTGTAATGTCTATATATATATATATATATATATATATATATTTATCTCTCTAACTGGTATAATTTAATCAGGGAAATTTTGGAACTGAAGTAACCACTTTGGGAAATTTTTGCTATGAACAAGATGGTTCATTTGAGAGATGCCTTAGAACAGAAAGGGCAGAAATCCGCATAAAGATGTTAGGTAGAACAAGGTTCTCAAGGTCTAGGCAGCTCTTACTAAATGGTAAAATACAGCACAACATTTTGCAGACTCAGCTATAACAAGATGAACTTTACCTGAACCCAACTAGATAAGTGTAGACGACTACAAAGAAGAAATCAGCATGTAATAACCAAAAAGCATATATAAGCAATGGAGCTAAACCTCCCTTTGGGGAAACAGAGCTTTGGATATGAATCCCCTGTCTCTTTTACTTGCTGCAAGTAAATAAAACTACCTAACAACCACATCTAATTCTTGAATAGAACAACCCAAGCAGCAAACAGCTGGAGTTCAGTAACAAGTCGATGGTTTGTTTTATCTATCTAAAAGAAAGAGATCAGTTTATTTAACAAAAGAGACATCCTCCTCTTCATTTCTGTATTTGGATATTAATAAGTGCTGACTTTTTAACAGTATGCCTTGATAAAATTGTCAAGGGCCTGAATTATTGTTTAAATCGGCTATAATAACTCTCTTTGGCGTATGTTTACATCAAATTGTGTTTTCCTGAAGCCACAGTTCTTCCTCTTTCTTTTCAGAGGAAACATAACTAGACTTTTACAGTGATAACTTCATATTCATCTGAAGCCACTATAGGAACCCTTATCAAAACAGACAACAAATGAAGGAATTTCTGTATAGCTTGTCATTACTTGAGCTAGCCATGAGAAGCAAGGACGTTAGCAAAAACATTTCATGATATCAGCCACAATTGCAGAGATAAATTGGCCTTGATACTGAATCAGCCCTGATGGGATAATTTTAAGGGTCTTGCTGTGATGATCCTCTCACATGTCATACCCCCAATAACACAGTCATGGCAAAGACAAGGCAAGACATGGGTAGGAACCAAAGATTCGAGGCATTTTTGAATACCTCCAAATGGGCTATGAGCACGTCTGGTTGTGGTTTCTTTTCCAGGTGTGTTGAGCTTCTCCTGAAATGGTAGAGGAAATTGCTTGCTTTTTTATTCTTGACTGGGGGTATCTCAACTTACCTCTCCATTAACAGAGACACGCATTGCATTTATTTAAATAACTGTTATTTAAAAACTCTGTAAAGTTTTAGCCCTCAGAAACTCTACAGCCATTATCATCCATATTCTTCAGAAAAAGTAGATAGACCAAATGGAATTCTAAAAGTAAAATCAACAAACTTCTGAGAAACCCTCAAACTTCCAGGGCCTAAAGTGTTGCCATTAGCCTTGATAGCAATCAGATCTAACCCCTCTGGGGACCACCTGTAGTTACTTCTGAGTTAATAACAGATTACCCCCACATGTTTTGTAATTTCACTTCAAAACCTAGAGTCTATACCCTGTTACAGGCCAATCTTATTTAATACTAGTGGATATCCAGATGATGCCTCCAGATGCTCTGCATTTCCAAAGTATCCACCTAAACAAAGCCTGCGTGATCAAAGAGAAAACCTCTCTGGAGCCTCAATAGAAAAGACCTTATTAATAGGCTTCAAACTGAGGGTTCTTAGGAATTCTCCAGAAGCTAATGACTGCAGAGATGGACAACTTCTGCCCAAACCACCAAACAAGATTAATTTTCTGATATGGTCAATATTTTAATAACTGTTTAGTGTACTAGAAATGGGTACTAGACTCATGCGAGCGATCACTTCATAAGGTATATAAATGTCTAATCAGTATGTTGTACACCTAATATAATATTGTATGTCAACAGTAACTGAAAAATATATTTTAAAAATTAATTTTCTGATTCTTCAGCACCTTTTTTTCTTTGTGTTCCACTATTAATTTTAACTATATTTATAGCTTGACACTCTCTAGTAACCAACTAAAATACCTCTCAGTATGATCTCCCTTATTCTCACCCTGTTACTTTCGATATCCTATGGTCTCCCTCTGTCATTTAAGAGAAAAACAAAACTTTCTCTTGAGTGTTTGCTCAGACTATGACTACTTCTCTGAATTTGATTGCTAAATCAATCTCTCTCTCTCTCTCTCTCTCTCTCTCTCTCTCTCTCTCTCTCTCTCTCTCTCACACACACACACACACACACACACACACACACACACACCCCCTACTGACCTGACCAAAAGAAAATTTATAGCTGCTCTTTCAAATACCTTAGAAGGTAGCTTTATTTCTATAGGTCTCTTCTGGTACTTACGTTTCCCTCAAGAAATTAATCCCAAACCTTTATCTTGTACAAATTGGACATTGGCCTCACAGACTTTCTGCTGAGGTCATTACCACTAAATCAGTGTGGCCTAGCCCATCAGGAATGGGGGCTAACATTGGGGCAGTTTGTTCTCTTCAGAAAAACTCCAGCCTGTTTTGCTACTACTGTTTAACTTCATTCAAGAAATATATCCCTCTTGAGGGATATGAATTGTCCTTTTTATGCTATGATAAATTATACATGTACTCCCAATACAGTCTGTGCTCCAGGAGGATATATGAGGCTTAATCTGCCTGCTGCACACTAATTTACCCTGTGTATTCAGGATAATTGTTCCAGACATTCAGATATTTAAAACTACGTCCCTCTTGTGTTCCCTGAGGATTTCCAGAAAGCTCCACAAATGAGACAAGCACAAGATTCTCAGAAGACTCCCAGTAGGGACAACTGACTCTTTCTTCATATGAGCTGCAGTTCCCACAGTGGGGATAATATAATTGGAAAGGTGGCCCCAAACTTGTCTCTGACTTTAGCAGATGTCACAAATGACACAACTTCTACTCCAGAAGTTCAACAAACCACTTTACATTTAAATTCATTACCAGATTTGTCATGAACAAGCTCATAACCCTTGATTTCCTTTGGCTGGTCAAGGGGGCAGTTTATGTTTTAGTGAACACTTCTTCTACATTTATATAAATACTATAGGTCAAGTAGAATGATTTCTGATGAGGCTAAAAGGAAAAGGTACCTGGCTCTCCCCAAGAGACTAGTTGGGCTTTGGGACATGTTTCCATGGCCTGGGTTTAGTCATCTAGGTCCTTGTCTCCGGGGTCTATTCTATTACAAGGACCAGTCATCACTGTTTCTGGTAACTGCCTGTGGTACATTTAAATGCCACTGTACAACCTTTGTCACATCAGAGGAGTCAACAACTCATCCTGCAACAGAAGGAGCAGGAGAGACTAGCCCCAGTCCTACTGCAGACAACTTTCTCTGAACCACCTCCAGATTGGCAAAACCTCAGCAATGGCAGAGATCAGAATATACAGATTTGTGTACTATGGTCTGACTTCATCCAACTATAATAAAGAGCCTGACTCCATTTTTTAAGTTTACCTGGTGACAACTTTTAAGCTTCAACCCATCCCCTTTACCCTCTCCTTCACATCTGGGCAAGCTATAAGAAAATCTGGGTCGCCCCCTCCTTTGGCACTGGCAGGAAGTTCAAACCACCCAAGCTTTGGTTGTGTGTGGGATTCCCTCACTCCAGCCCCATCCCTTAACCACAATAAAATCCCAAACCAGGTTTTTTTTCCCCCTGATATCTCCAGAAAGCCTCATTATGTGACTAATAAACCTTTTCATGCCTTCTTGGTACCTGTGTGGCATCATCAGGCTGAACATCCAAACTAAGTTTTGTGTGTAGGGGGTCCATCTTATCTCTGTAGGGTGATCACAACACTAACTTTGGACAAACGGGATACTAAAAAAGAGAAATGCAGTCCTTGATATCCAGGAGCTGGCCTGATGCTATCATCTAGGCTTTGGTGTTATGAGAGGCTGGCTTGGCACTAACAGCTAAGGCTTGGCATTCTCCTATTGGACATGAACAATTCCACAACATATCAATATCACACAAGGCCACTCTGTGACCGCAAGAGATCTAAACAAAAACCATATCACTTTGTAATCAAGTCTGGGCACAGACAAACACATGAACATCGTCCAAACC
Source organism: Pteropus medius (assembly GCF_902729225.1). Classification (NCBI taxonomy): domain Eukaryota; kingdom Metazoa; phylum Chordata; class Mammalia; order Chiroptera; family Pteropodidae; genus Pteropus; species Pteropus medius. The sequence goes on along the minus strand of NW_024351646.1, from coordinate 404,415 downwards.
ACAAAATGACCAAACATCTCTCTGTCCTGTCTAATATGTGTCTTCTGCTTCCATATTAGTTATTGCTTCATTCCTCTTGCCTTCTAGATATGAATTACTGAAATACTTCATCATAGAATTACCCCGACTTTCTGAGAGCAGCCAAATCCAGAGTGAAGTCCTGTTTCTTTAACCCTCCCCTGAGATCATCTAACATAAACCTACATCTTCTCATATCTTTTCTAAACTCGCTCTTACTGAGATGCCCCAAGGTTCTCCATGATGTGCTTTTCTCCCTCATTGTAATGTAAACCCAACTTTGTTCAACTAATGGTGTGTTCCTGGTGGCCATTGGCTGAAGCTCTTGACATTATTTACTTAGGAAATTCAAGAGATCATATGAAAAATTTTTAGATCTAATAAGAGAAGTAAGCAAGGTGACCAGAAATAAGATCGAACAAGAAATTGAAGTCTTCCTTTATAGACATTAAAAATTAGAAAATTTAATAGAAAAAAATACAGTTCATCACAGTAACAAAATTCATCAACTTCCTGTGACTACACTGAGCAAGAAAAGTACAAGCTGTATACATTTTTACAGAAGAAAAAAAGGTGACCTGAATAAACGAGGAGACAGATAATGTTCCAGGCATGAAAAATCAACATTGGATAAATGTGTCCCCAAATTAATATATAAATTCAATTTAATGCCAGCAGGATTCTTTTTATTCTCCTAAATTATTAAATATTTCAAATGCATAATAGTCTGTACAAGAGAATAATATAATGAACACCTGGGAACTCTTCTTCCGACGTAACTCAACATTTTGTCATTTGCCTCAAGTCTTTTCTTCCTTAAAAAACAAAAGTATTTCAGCTCCAGCTGAAACTCTACCCGATTCTATACCTCTCCCTCTCTCTGAGGTAACTGCAATTCTGAATTTATTGTCAATCATTTCCTTGCATGTTTTTATTATTTTATTATGTAATTAGGAATCCATAAACTGCATATGTTACTTGAATGTTTTTAAAAACTTGTTTAAAACAAATATCTTACTCTACATGGCAGTCTTAGACTTTTTCTCTGTCTCAACATTCTAGGTTTGAGAATTATCCATGTTGATACACGTGGCTCTAGTTCATATTTAAACCTTTAGTGAGGCATGATGTACATACAGAAAAGTGCATGTCAGAAAGGTACAATCTGATAAATGCTCGCAAACTGAATACACATGTAACTGGCAACCAGATTAAGAAATATGACTAACACTTCACCTCATGTGTCTCCGCTGTGCCCGCTTCCTATCACTGACCCCAGCACCCTCACCAGGGCAACCACCACCCTGATTTGTAACAGCATGGTTTAATTTAGCCTGATTTTTAAACTTTGTATAAAGACAATCATATGGTATGCATTCTTTTATGTCTAGCAGCTTCTTTTGTACAACACTGGGCAATTCATCCATGCTACGCACATGGAATTACAATTGTTCATTTTCATGGTGTTTTTTTTTTTCTTTTATTATTTATCATTATTTATGCCTACAGCAGCTAGTCTTCCTAGGTGGTCTCCCAACCAAGTACTAACCAGGCCCAACCCTGCTAAGCTTCCGAGATCAGACGGGATCGGGCTTGTTCAGGGTGGCATGGCTGTAGACCATGGACTGTGGC
>NW_024351646.1:394137-399326 GCF_902729225.1 Pteropus medius | reverse complement strand
AGCAAATTAGAGATGAGAGAGAGCGATCTAGCCAGCGAGAGAGGTAGAGAGAGATGATGCAAGGGTGCAGGTCAGTATCTCTCTGCCTCTCTGAGGTCCCTCAGCTAGAAGGTAAGTGGGCAGATGGTCTGAGGCCGGGTCTGATAGCTCTCTAGCGGTCCAGCCCCTGAATCCAGCTCACAGCTCTACACCAGCATTTCGCCTTCTCTCTTGCGTTTGCCTCCTTCTGACGCAGTTCTTCCCACGTCCCTACATGTATTTCTGACCCTTACACGGTGTCTTCTCTTACTGTTTCTACCCTTTCTTCTTGTCTCTGTCTCTTCATCTATCTCGTCTCTCTCTGCCTCCATCTTTCTACATTTCCATTAGTGTCTCTATCTCCCTATGTGTATCTCTCTCAATTTCCATTTCTCGCCTTCATCTCTGTTTCTTCCTCACTCCCGCCTTCTCTCGGTCTCTGCACTCCCTGCCCGTAGGAACTCCGAGGTCTAAGTCCCCATCCTCTTCTGGGAAGAGAAGCGGGCCCGCGGTCAGGCCAAGAGGCGGGGCCTGAGGACTAGCCCCTCGGTGACGCCAAGGACTCCAGGCTCCCCACGGAGCCCCACCCACTGTCCAATGCTATCCTCCATCTCTCACTCGGAGCCTGGAACCTTGGGTTCTAAACCCAGTGCTGGTCCCGCCCTTCTCCACCCTCCTCGCCCCCCACCGCCCCAGCCAGCGGCCCGAAGAGCCAGAGCAGAAGGCCTTGCAAGTCGCCAGTAGCTGCTTCATGACCCTGCGGGTCCAGCCGCCTTCCAGACCAGGGACGCTGAACCAGGACCCAGGGAAGAGGGCAGAGCTCCTGGGGTTTGGAGGTACCTTAAAGGGCAGGGCCTGAGCCTAGGAAGGGGGAAGGGTCTAAAGATGCAAAGAGGCCTAGAGACTATTGAGGGCCAGGAAGCTGTAGATCCAAGGGGCCTGTTGGGGCGGAGCCCATTTGGTGGGGACCAGGGAGATGCGTAGGGACTGGCCCTCCGAGAACAGGGCCGAAAGATAGGAAGGTTGTGGGGCCTGGGAGGCGGAGCCTGGAGGCATTAGGGTCTGTGAGCATCACTGCAGCCCGAGGGGGATGGAGCCTGCTAACTCCTGGAAGGGAAAGGCTCGGAGGAGCTAATGGGATGGTGTTTGATAGGAGCAGGGTGGGGCCAAAGGAAGCGGCCTGGAAATACAAGGGTCGCTGCCTGGGATACATTGGGTGTGACTGGCACCCAGGCCGTACAAAGGCCGGCCTGTGAAGCTGAGTTTGAGGCTGGGACACTCAAAGAGCTGTGTACACGGTGCCTGCTACCCCTACCCTGCTCTCCCCGCCCGAGGGCCTCACTCGAGTGGCTGGGCTCTGCCTGACACTGAGTCAATCAAGCAGGCAGTGTTGCAGTTTTGCTACCACTGAGGACCACCAGGTCCCTTTTGAAGCCTTGAGAGGTCCTGAGACTTGTCATTTGCACCTCAAGTGAGTGACTTTGTATAAAAGCATTTCCACCTCTTTGCCATGGCTTGCACAAAAGGAACAGTTTTTATGTCTCCCATGAGGCCATTTGCACTGGAGCACTTGCACCCCAGTGGAGACAATGTTTGCCTCGCACATGTAGGGGTTTACATGGAAGAGATAGTATTTGGGGCCGATATTCATCCAGAAAAATCTCTTTCCTATAACTCTTCCACCCCAAAATGAAGTCATTTCTGGTTATTTTGTGGTTGCCCTTAAAAAAAGAAATACCGACAACACTGAGCATCACAAAACAGAAGTATCTGTGTGGTACGGAAGACGAGACTGACGCAGGGCACCTTCTTCAAGGAGGCTGGGTCTCCCTGATCCCTATTCTCATCCCAGGTCCATGGTGAGGCCATGTGGAGGATTATCTTCACACTAATGGGGTGGCTGGTATCCAGAATGTCAGAGTTCATTGTGAGGTCAGATTTCCCAGCCTTGGCAATGGGGGCTTTGGGGGTGTTTAGTGCAGAACCACCCCCCTACCCCAGCAATCCTTGTGTTCCCTTACTTCTTTCCCAAGCCTGTTCCTCTGTCTGCTTATGATTCATCACTTGGCCCACACACATGCTTATTCATGTACCTATTCACATCTTGATTCACTCCCTTCCTGCTCATTCATCCCACAGACATTTACTACAGCCCACTCTCTGTGGGAATCCAAAATCTAGGGCTTCTGATTCCCTAAAGAGGACTCTGCTCCTTCTCCTAAGGAGGGGCTCCCGTAGGTGACTCAAGGAGTACATATGCAAGCATTTCAAAACTGGCTTTAAATACTCGTCAGGGTACCATGGGAAGGGGCTGGGGTGAGAGCTTGTTACATGTGTGTGGAGCTGGGGTGCCCTGAGAGAGGGGGACCCATCAGAGCAGCTGGGGTGCCCCACCCCTTCCCTGGGACAAGGGCTCAGAGAGAGAGTAGAGGCCCTCTCTGGAGGGTCCCAGGGCCAAGTGGGAGCCAGCCCTCCCTTCGAGGTAGATCATCGGGGAGGGAACCGAGTAGGAGCTCCCAAGGTGGTGGTGATAGGCGGTCACTTCCTCAGTGGTACTGCTGATAGTTGGGATAGGCTGGGGTACCCTCCTTAGGGGGCAGCTGGCTGGGGTCCTCCAGGAACGGGGGTGCTGGAGAGGGAAGAATCAGGTAAAGGTGAGCAGAGGAGGCTAGGCAGAGCATCTCCCACTTCTCCCTAACCAGCTTCACCAGGTACTCACCATTGCGGAACTGCTGGGCGGTGTAGCGAGTGAGGAGGATGCCAACACCCTCGATGAGGGCCAAGAGGATGCCCCCCATCATTGCTGAGCCCACCATGGCCAATGGACCACCTGGAGAAGCGAGAAGGCAGGGAGAGAGAGATGAGGGCCAGCAGAACAGAGTGGAAGAAGCTGGGGCCAGGGTTGAGGGCACTCACTGCGGGCAGCCAGCACAGCCCCGGTCAGTGCTCCACTGGTGATGGAGTTCCAGGGATCTTCCTTGCCTCGCAATCGCACCAGGCCACAATCGATGGTGGAGAACAGGCCCCCCCACACCGCAAAGCTACCTGCAGCAGGACAGAGGCCTAATTAGTGTTCCAGGGAAATCCTAAGAATCCACAGCTCAGAGACTGGGGACTTCCAAGGCCTGAATGCTCTGGCAAAGACAGGAGAAAAACCCAGATGCAAAGAGAGATAGCAAACTCCTAGGGGATATTCCCCATATCTGTCCCCATGGCAACTCCTTCAGGCTGTCTCTAATCACCATGGACACTCCTTTCTCCTTCATAGGGAGGTGACAAGTGTTTACAAGCACATTTACCTTCTATATGGCTTTTAACAGAGCAACTTTGATCTTCATAACCACCACACAGAGTTAGAATTTTGATCTTGGTTTCAGTGAGAAGGAAACAGGTTAGGAAAGCCAGTTAACAATGTGATAGTTAAAATATTTACTAAGGCCTTATTGTATGCCAGGACCTGATCTAGGGACTGAGAGTTATTTGACTTCTGAAATTTTAAATTAGTTAATATTATTAAAGTGCTTAGCAGAGCAACTGACACTTAGTGTTATGTAAATTATATAAATTACAAAATGACTAGGGTGTTTACTGCTATTGACATCCCTGTGTTACAGATGAGATTCAGAAAAGTTAAGTCATTAGCCCAAAGTCACACATCTGAGAAGAGCCAGGGTCTGGACTTAAACTCCAGAACCCACTCATATTAAATTGTTGAGAAATGTCACTCTCCCAGGAAGTCCCAGGCAGAGTTGTGACTCAAACCTGGACCCCCCATCTTGCAGTCTAGACTCATAGAAGCAAACACCACCAACTATGCCATCACATCTCCTGTCTCCCCAAGCCTCTCACCTCCAATCTGGGGGGCTCGGATCCTCACAGCGTTGACACTACCTCTCAATCGGTGCCGAATTCCCTGGGAGAAGTGAGGAGGAGGGGAGTCAGAGCAGGGCTGAGACCACTGGCAGACAGGATTTTTAGCTTTGCAGAGAGGGAAGGGGGTGCGAGTCCTGTTAGGGATATCAGGGGTAGAGATGTGGAGAAGTGGCCAAGAACTAGGAGGCTGGAGAGTACACCAGCATAGGTGTTCCCAGAGCTGGGTTGAGAAGTTCTCATTCATTCAATGATCACTGAGCATCTATGTGTCTAGCACCATGCTGTATGCTGGGATACAGCAGTTAACGATGTAGACCTGGCCCCTGCCCTCTTAGAGATAGATGCTGAGCAATGGTACAGGTAAACAAGACAACTTTAGAAAGCAATACACACCCTAGAGGAAATAGGATGAAGAGAAATGATAGCAGCTGAAGGGTAAAGAAAGACCTCTTTAAGGAGGGGGCATTTGTGCTGAGACCTTGAGGATGAGAAAGAGAAATATGGGCAAAGATCCAGGGCTAGATATAGAAATTGCAGAGACCCTGGCAAATGGATGGCATTCAAAGTATGACATTTGATGAGATCTCTCAGAAAGAGGTGTCAGAGAAAGAGACAGAATTGATTATGTTAAATTAAAAGCATTTTCTTAACTTTAAGGCTATCCTCCCTCTGCCAGTTAAGCTACCACTTCCCCTGTCCAAGTTTCTGACCCAGAATCTGCCTCTAGGTAAAATCTGTCTGGCTTTGCATACACATGTAGGATTTGGTGGTGTGGATGAAAAAGGGGCTCTGTAATAAAATCTAACAGAAAGTAACCTCACAGGATGAGCTGAGAGATCATAAATTCCTAACTGGGCAGGTCATGGTGGGTAGTCACACCTCAAGCCTGTAACTTCCCTAATAAAAGGTTATCTGCCTTAGGAGAGCCCTGTCCATTGTTTCTGTGCATCTAGGTTAACGCACCTTTTAAATACCTACTTTTCTGACCCCCTAGGAAGCACAGCCACCCATAAGAGAACACATAATCTTGTTAACTATCCTGTAATTCTATCTAATCACAGAGCTTTCCCAGCCTTTCTTTCTCCCAGAGTTCACGTAATCGTCTTTATGTTCCCTCCTTAATTCCAAATATATAAAACTGCAAATTCTCATTCTGGAAAGCATTTTTTCTCAGTCTGTTGAGATCTTGCTTCCAGGTGTGTCCTCTGTTTGGCTCAAAAAAACTCTGATAAACTCATAAAAATTTTCTACACATTTACTGTTCTTATGTCAACAGTGATGAACTTTTTCACAGCACA
>NW_024351646.1:287259-392809 GCF_902729225.1 Pteropus medius | reverse complement strand
ACAGCAACAGTCCCGAGGCCTGTGCCCATCGCCGTACCAGGGCTCCCGAGCGTACTCCTCCATGGCGCCGGCGTCCGGCCGCGCAGTCTGCCTAAGCCAAGGCTAGGCCACGCCCCCACTGTAAACGTATACTGGCGCCTGAGCTTTCCACCTATCCCAGTACCACAGCTGGGTTGCTGCAACGTAAGTCTGGCCAACGGCGCACTCTCATTGGTTACCCAGGTTGCGTCATCTGTTCCCCGCAGCCGGACCGTCGCCTAGTTCGTTTCGGGGAGAGAAGATTATTCCGTGCTTTGCAAGAAGAGAGACGTGTGGTTCTGGTGATCCTAACGGCGAGGACTGCGAGGCGGCCTGGTTAACAGCCTTCCACTACTCGCGTGACTGTATTGGTAATGTCAGAGAGCACGCATTTTTTGGAGCCGGAAGAGGTGCTCCACTCTGCACCCCTATCCCAGCGCTTTGGTTCTTCCTACCCGGCAGTCTTTGGGGGATGTTGGGTGAGCCCATTTCTGGGGCGCGGGGAGCCGCGTTCGGCCCCTACGGCTGTGGGCGGAGCCTGAGCCTGGGAGAGGAACTGCGTAGTGGAGCGCGGCGCCTGAAGAGGAGGGTTGGTGAGGGGTTTGGTTATATTGTCACCTATCTCTTCCACCTTTTAGCGTTGCTTCTAGCCGCCCAACTACTGGTGTAGGTGGGGGTGGGGGGTCCACATAAGTACATGCTGGGAGGAGGCGCTTGATTACAGAATCCAGATTCGAATTTTAATTTGAGCTGGTTTTTAGTCTGTCCATCCGCCCCTAGGTCTGTCTGCTACTCGGTATGCCGCTGCCCGTTGCGCTGCAGACTCGCTTGGCCAAGAGAGGCATCCTCAAACATCTGGAGCCCGGTGAGAGCTAAGAGCAGATGGGCCTACCACATGCCAGGCTTGACAGGCACTTTGTTGTTGATACTGCCACTTGATGCCTAGCTGGGCCTACTGTGCACCAGGCAGTGGGGTGGCAGGTATTTCATTGTTAACAATGTGGATTCCTGACACCCATTCCTGCTGGGTGCCAAGCATGGGGTAGTGGGGTGGAGGAATTTGGGGGTTAAACATTTCATCCTTAATCTCGACAGCTGATATTTATTTGGGCCTACTGTATGCCAGGTTCAATCCATCCATCAATCCGTGGATGTGATTACAGCATGTCAAATAGCTGTCATCTACTGCCGTTTCTTGTGTGCCAAGGACAGTGGCCGGATACTGATATTTTGTTCTTTACCATACTGATAACATTTTTCAGACTACTGTGGTGCCAGGCACTATGCTGGTGAGATATGTTATTGTTCACCATATCAATTGGTGACATGTATTTTGGGTTTACTAAGAGCCTGGCATAAACATTATGGTTAGCAGTATAAAATGATAGGATCTATCATTTAGGCCTGCTCTGCTGCCACTGCTATTTACACCTCATTGTCAATAACAGTAAAAGCTAGCATCTAATTGGGGCTACAGTGTGCTAGGCACTGGAAAATACATCTTATTTTGACCTTATTGATAAGTGACATTTATTACAAGGCTAATGTGTGCTGGGCATAGATCTTGTGGTTAATAGTACTGATAATGATTATTGATATTTATTTTAAGCCTGTTGGATGCCAGGCTTAAAATAACAATACTGATGATTATTGACATCTCTTTTGGGCCTGCATTGTGACAGGCACTATGCTGTTGCTAACATATACATTTCATTGTCAGTAATATCCTGAAATCTGCTAGGCCTACTGAGGGCCAGGTACTGAGTTGACACCATACACCTTTTTTTATTATACTGATATTAACTGACAACTGCATGTGTCAAGCCTCAGGAACTAAATGGATTCAGAGCAGTGTTTGGATAAATCCTTTGCTATCCAAATTCTTGCTACTCAAAATATAGGAGTCAGAAACCCCATGTTTGCTGAGCTTGGGAGCTTTTGGACATATTTTCAGATAAACCCTTTGCTTGTTCAAACTCATTTTATCTAAATAGATTTGGATAGTGTGCTTTTACATACTCCCTGAACTCGGGAACTGAATGAATATGGATACATGTTTTGATGAATCCCTATCTAAATTCTGAAACCAGATAGGCTTGGGTAACAGTATATCTTATCTGAACCCAGGAACAGGACAGATTTGGGTACATGTTTTGGTAAGTCCACTATTCAGATGCGTGGACTTGGAATGTTAGCATTGTGTCCCATGGCTGGTGAGACCTGGCACACACACTTGTCCATGTGAATATGAGTGTCTCTGCAGGCCTGGACTGTAGGATGAGAATCTCCCTGATCCTTACTGTTCCCCTCCTTCCCATCTGTCCTGGCAGAGCCAGAGGAAGAGATCATTGCTGAGGACTATGACGATGATCCTGTGGATTATGAGGCCACCCGGATGGAGGGCCTGCCGCCAAGCTGGTACAAGGTCTTCGACCCTTCCTGGTGAGCCTGGGGACCTAGGGGGGAGGGGAAGCTGACTTCCGACTTCACCCTTCCGGTGCTGTTCCTGGCCTTGGGGTAAGTGGGGGACACAGGGGAAGAGATCTGGCGGGGCCTGATATGGGTAGGTATAGTCAGAGATTGGGGAGCAGGAGTTAAGGTTACAAGGAGAGGATATCTGTGCTGACGTTCCTTCCCTCCTTCCCACTGCCCAGCAGCGGGCTTCCTTATTACTGGAATGTGGACACAGACCTCGTGTCCTGGCTCTCCCCACATGACCCCAACTCCGTCGTTACCAAATCTTCCAAGAAGCTCAGGAGCAATAATACAGGTGAGTTGGCAGGTCCAACAGTGCCTCGAGTGCTTCTAGCAGTTCTCATAGATGGCTCTATAGATGATAGTGGATCCAGAGGGGCAGGTGAGACAGGAAAGCCTAGCCCTAGCCCCAGGCAAAAGAGGCTGTCAAAAGCAGAAGCTACTGGGCCCTGAGGTAAAAGGAGAAAGGCTTTTGTGTCCCCAGATGCTGAGGAGAAGTTGGACCGGAGCCATGAGAAATTGGAACGGAGCCATGAGAAGTTGGACAGGAGCCATGAGAAGTTGGACCGGGGTCACGAGAAGTCAGACCGGGGCCATGAGAAGTCTGACAGAGACCGAGAGCGTGGCTATGACAAGGTGGACAGAGAGAGAGAGCGGGACAGGGATCGAGACCGGGACCGCGGGTATGACAAGGCGGACCGGGAGGAGGGAAAAGAACGGCGCCACCATCGCCGGGAGGAGCTGTCTCCCTACCCCAAGAGCAAGAAGGGTAAGTTGAGCAGGGCAAGACTGCGGTGAGGCAGCAAGGCACCAGGGAGTGCATGGTGTACAGAAGCCCTCACATCTTTTCATGCAAGTGCCTGAACCTTGGGCCTGGCAGAAGGTACTGCAGCCATGGCAGCCATGGGCTCCATTTCTTCCTGGGATGGGGTAAGCTCAGTGATCAGGGGATTCTTGTGCCTACATTGAAGACCTCGCTCTCCTACCTCCTTCCACAGTTGCAAGCCGGAAGGATGAAGAGTTAGACCCTATGGACCCCAGCTCATACTCAGATGCACCCCGGTAGGTAACACCCACTCACAAAAGCTTTTCTCTTTCCTTGACTCACTGTACCAGTGACTATTTCTTTTTTTCTCACTATCTCCTTCTCCCACTTGTCAGTTGTTTGCTGGGGGGGAGGGGTGGGTACCTACCACATTCTACATTCCTGTACTCTCTGTCACCCCCAGGGGCACATGGTCAACAGGACTCCCCAAGCGGAATGAGGCCAAGACGGGTGCAGACACGACAGCTGCCGGGCCCCTCTTCCAGCAGCGCCCCTACCCATCCCCAGGGGCTGTACTCCGGGCCAATGCCGAGGCCTCCCGAACTAAGCAACAGGACTGAACCCTTAATAAAAGCTTTTCAGTGGATCATATCCACGAGGCCAGAGTGCTTCCTTCTCTCACACTTTTGAGGCTTTTTCAACCCAAGAAGGCAAGTCGTAAAACACATTTTATTTGTAAAAACTCACCTAAGAAATACTGTGGGGGCAGCAGGGGCTGGAGGCTGAGGTGGGTCTTGTCTAGGCCCCCCTGACCAGAGAGTTTAGTTGTGTCAGCCCTGCGTATGTGGAGGGTGGTAGAGAGAGGGGCATTGGTGTCTGCTTCCCCCTACCCCTAATACTGATTAGAGCGTTTGGTCCTGGCTGGGCCAGGGTAAGAAGGGAGAACGAGACCAGGCCAGCATCTTCAATCCCAGCAGCTACGAACCCTTCACCTTGGTGAGCAACCTGTGGTGGGAATGGGGAGGAAAGAAAAACACAGAAAGCTGGGATGGGCTGGCAGGTGGCTGTCCTGAGCAAGCAAAGGCAATAGTGAGAGGCTGGTAGTCCTGGGGTTAGTAACAGAGCCCACGCAGAGAGAGCGGATCCCCTAGGTCAGAAAGCTACACGTGGACTAAATAAATACAACATCTTTATTTGGCATTAGGTATCCTGACATTTGTTCATTACAGTTCCTTAGAAAACAAACCAAAAAACCAGAACAAATTAATCAAAAATAAAGATCCAACGGCCCTATTTACACATGGCAAAGACAGCCCAGGCATCTCCCATGCACACGTGCGCGCGCGCGCACACACACACTCAGGAGACAGTTAAAGGGTTAATAAGCTTTGGGGAGTGCAGGGGGCAGGTTCCATATTTCAGCAACTTTAAGACACCCCCCCCTCATGAAGTAAGGGTGCCTCATTTAGCCAGTGGGATAGCATGAATGTGGTTGGCAGCTTTATTTTTCCTCTCAGGATATCTCAGAAAATAACCCTGTATCTGGCAACTGACATTGTTTTAGATTTAATGAGATTCGGCCACTTCAGTGACCTCCCTCTCCCTGCTTTTCCTACACCCTGGATCATTAATTATCTGATTACACAAATCCCTAAACCACTAAAAACCAAATAGTCCCTGCTTCTGGAACAGGCTGATGCAAAAATCTCAGCTCTCTCGCCCCTTGCGCTCTCTCTGGGTGCTCACAAGAGGCCCATTTTCAAAGGTCTCAGCATCAGAGAAGCTGCCTAAGGGCCACGAAAACACTGAGCTGCTAACGTGATCCAGTGTGGTTGTAAGGGAAGAGAGAAGGCCTTGAGCTATGGGAAACAGAACCTCACAGGTGGGCATCAGTCATTGCTAAAGAGCTATAGGATTTTTGTCCAATTTGTCCTTACAAAGGTGGAGGGATTGCTGGGAGGTACTCTCCCAAGCATGAGAAACAGGACACCTGGCTGAGGGGGTGCAAGACAGAAATGCCTTGAATGACAATACCCCTAACCTGGTCCTCAAAGGGGTTAGAGGAAGTGGCTCTAAAAACCCCTCCAAGGGAGGTGGTGTCGGCCTACAAGGAAGGGTTCCTGTGATGCCCACCCAGCCCCATGACCCTCCGGAAGTCTCAATGACCTGGAAGAAAACTTCCTACCCAGAGGAACCAGGCCCCAGTGGCAACTTGGGTCCTGCAGATGCCCAACACCCTCCACCCAGTTCCCCTCCCTGTCTCCCCCCACCACTGCCAGCCCTCACTTCACCAGCACTGACTTTGGCAGAAAGGGCTGTGTGCTGAGGTCTCCACGGTGGGAAGACAGCTGTGGTGGTGGCGGCTGCCCCGGAGGCTGCTGGTGAGTGCAGGGCCCGGAGGCAGAGGCAGAGGTGGAAGCGGAAGCTATGGCTTTGGCTGCACCTCGGGGAAGGCTGTAGAGGTAGACGGCACCGATGACCAGCCCAGCACCAAGGGCAAACAATGGGTCCACGTGGAAGCCAAAGAGGCGGATGGAGGCAACAGTGGACAGCACGATGGACAGGGAGGTAGCAAAGCCTTTGAGGATATTGTCGGCATACTTGACGACAACAGCCACGAGTAGCCCACCAAAGGCCTGGTTGAGCACCACACCCCAGACAGCAGGTGTGTATCCGAAAAAGAAGCCGTGGTGGGCCACAGCGGTGCCCTCAGCCCACCAGAGCCCCACCAGGCCCAGTGCCGTGCCGAAGAGGCCCAGCTGCAGGTTGCGCAGCCACACAGAGCCTGAGCTGCCTTTGAGGATCTTCTCAAAGTAGACACCTGCGAAGCCTGAAGAGAGACAGGAGGCCACGACAGCTGCTAGGCCCACCCCAGGGTTCTGATCCAGTGGCCGTGGGCCTCCACCACCAGCTTGCTGTGCCTGGACAATGGCGACGCCTGTGAAGAGGAGCAGCAGGGAGACCCACTGCAGCCGGGAAAGGCTGCGGTTCAGCATGAGCACAGAGAACAGGGCTGTGGTCAGGATCTTCAGCTGGTATGTCACCTGCGAGTGGCATGTAGAAGGCACTGAGGGCTGCCCTTGACCCCCAACATGTACACATGGGGGACAGCCCTCACTGTGGAGCCCCAGGCATAATAGGCAGACAGGGTGGAGTAGATGACAATAATAACAGCAAAAATCTCAAGCTACTGGCCACTCACTGAGACGCAGCTAAACAGCTCTGAGGTGCCTCCCAGAAGGTGTACAGGAGGTTGGTTGTGCAGAGAAATCCCAGGCCACACCCAGGCCCACATCCCAACCCCATTTCCTGGCTGTGTGATGTAGGAGAAAGCACCTGCCCTGTCTGAGCCCTAGACATTATGTGCTAGAAAATATGGCTGGTGTATGTGAAACACCTCATATAGTAAATTAATGAATAGACATCATGATGACAGAGGTCTTGATCAATACCTGTTGATACAAATGAGCCAACCACACGATAATGTCAGCAAATATGTACATAGCGCTTACTATGTGCCAGGTGTGGGTCTAAGCACTTCACCACATAAATTTGTTCATTTAATCCTCATGTATGAAGTAGGCACTATTATAATGTCCAATTTAAAGATGAGAAAACTAAGGCACAGAGAAGTTAAGTGACTTGCCCAATATCACACAGCTGAGAAGTAGCAGAGCTAGGATTTGAACCCAGGCAGCCTGGCCCCAGAATTCAAGCTCTTTAACCACTTCACAAGGCTGTCTGCAAATAGACTAAAACTTGTCCATCGCCAACCAGGGGCTCTTCCCAGGTATTATATCTTTTAATTATCCCAGCATCCCAGTGAGTAGCTATTACCATTTCCATTCCCATTTCTCACAGATGAGGAAACAAAGGTCGAGGGAGTTCCAAGGTGACACAGCTCTTGCTCTCTGCAGCCCCCTCCATATCCTATATCCCCCATCCCAGCCAGTTCCTCCGGGGCCATGCTGGGCTTGGGGCTCACCTGGAAAGTGGCAGCAGGCAGGTTGGAGATGGCAACATACTGGAGGTTATTCTGCAAGGTGTAGATGAGAGAGGGCACTGCAAGCTTGAGTGTGTCCACATACTGTACCAGGACAGCCTCATGGAGGAAGAGGACCAGGTGCTTCACGTTACCTTCGTAGGGGGAGGAGAGCCCTTTTTAGCACCGACTACCAAAGATGGGGATTCTCTGAGGGCCGAGACTGGGCCTGATCTTGTGTCTCCCCAACCACATTCTGACCCCCTGAAGGCTAGAATGAGATCTATGCTCTCAATTTCTCTACAGTACAAGCACATCTCCAGTAGGCCTTTTGGATACTCATTGAATGGACACAGAAGTCCATTAACACTAGATCTAACACTGTGTCTGAGAATCACAGACCATATCTTACTCATCTTAGAGCCTACCTCCCTGGCATAAAGCCCCATTCAGGGCAAGCACTCAGTACACATTTGTACAATGAATTAATCAGCATCAACTAGGAGCTTGTGAAGTAGAAGCCCTAGGAGTGTGGGTGGAAAGCTGTTTACCCGAGGGGAAGTTTTAGACTTGAGTTGTAGACTTATCCTAGCTCCTTACTGCGAGCTGCCCAAGGGGCCATCTCTCACTGAGCTGAATCTTTCTGTCAGCCCTACACACACCAAGCAGTTGCCCCCACCACACGGAAGATTCTAGCTGAATCTTTCTGTCAGCCCTACACACACCAAGCAGTTGCCCCCACCACACGGAAGAACGCAGGCTTGACTATTAAGCACAAAGTCTAGTTGGGACCTGCTCCAATCAATAAATAAGAATACTTTCCTATATAATAAGGCCTTTGTAAAGCTCACCCCACTTTTTTGCAGTTCAGTGTCACTCCTCTGGGAAAACTCCATAACCACTGCACAAGATTATCACAGGAACTCCTGCTGATGCTCGCTCACAAAACCCTTCCTTTGCCCTTCATGGCATTAATCCCAGGAGTACTTATCAATGTCTAATCTTTTGCCCAAATTTTCTGGGCTCAGGGGTTTTGGTGTTCAAAAATTTCCAGGTGTTAGAAAAGTAGCATGGTATATATACCACATGTCTCACATAACACATCTCACATATATGGGGCTACACATAATCAAGTATATTCATATTCTCACCAAATGAGAAAAATAAACCCACAAATATACAGATAGCCCTACATCAGGTCAGGCCAAGTTTTACCATCAAACTAATTCAGGAAAAAGAAAATTGGGCAGTAGGAGGTTGAAATTGTAGATAAGAGATGAAAGCCTTGATTAAATCTGCAGCTGTTTGTTTCTAGCTAAAATAGTCCTATGAGAGCAAGATGCATGTCTGCACTGCTAACGTACCCACTTCCACAGTCAAAGAAGGGCCTGCCATGCAGTGTTCACTCAGAAGTATCTCGGAATCAATCAGGAACAGAGCAGGTGGGTCCCTCAACTGCTGCCTCCCAGGGCCCTCGAGCTAATGAGTGGGTAAGAATGTCTCATTCAATTTAAGTGCCAAGGGCACAGCCACATACAATGCCTTTATAAAGGACTGGTCAACATGTTAAAGGCCTTCAGGGAGGTGTTTACATTAGTAGATAAATCCAACTTACAGGAAATACAGAGGACAGAAGAACATGTTAAGTGATACTACAGGGAGGCTGCCAGCAAAACCCAGGTTACCCAAAGTCTATAAGACAAATGACCTGACTTCTTCAACAAATTAACTACAGAGAGAGAAAAAAAGAGTTGGAGGGAAACCTAGGAGTTAACAGGCCCAGAAGACATCAACCAGTTACAAAACACTGACCTTGATATAAACTTGATTCAAACAAATTTTAAAAAACATTTATGACATTTGAGAAATCACTAAAAAATTTGGACATTAACTGGATATTTAATTATTTTATCAACTTTTAAAAATGTATGATTTTTAGTTACTGCAATTTTAAAATATATATATCAAAATATATATTCAAGATAATAAGGGATACAGCTGAAACTTATTGGATTTTGTTAATCAATGTCACCATAAATATAAATTAATTTTAAAAAGATAATAAGGAAGAATTTACTTCAAAATAATACTTCGTGTGCAACATTGAGCAGGTCCTCAAACAACACTGTTTCGTTCAACACTGCTGCATCATAATGTTGATGAGGTGCCTAGGAACTTAACTCGTTTGTATACATTAGCCTAGTGGTCCTCAATCTTTTTGGCACCAGGGACCAGTGCTCCTATGAGAATCTAATGCCTGATGATCTGAGGTGGCACCGAGGTGGTGATGCTATATCAGTCTGCAGCCTGGGAGCTGGGGAGCCCTGCATTAGCCTATGGTAAAATTGATTTCATTATATGTGGTTTCATTTAGTCACAGAACCTATTGATGACATTGAGGACTTACTGTACTTCAATATGATAAGGTGTGAGAGAGGTAGTAGGCAGACATATAGATTGGCAGTGAGTGGATAATCATGGATGGTGTTTAATGGCAGAGTGGCCATGAGTTGATAATTGTTGAATCTGGGTGATGGGTACATAAAGAGTTTACTACTTTTTTATTCTCTCTGATTTTGTGTTCTAAATTCTCCATAATAAAGTTCAAGAGAGTGCTCACTTTGGCAGCACATATAATAAAGATAGAGAGAAATGAATATATCATGAATATAGGGGTCATATGCTACTTATGGGCACAGACTGTCTCACTTGTACAGTCACCTCAGGCCAGTTCCCAGGGGTTGTGGAGTATAGTGTGGGTTCAGCTATTCATAGCTGGAGGGACAAGGCAGCTTAGCTGCACTTACACACTCCCCAGGCAATTTCACAGACACATGTGAGTGGGGTAAATGCATGCACACACACATGCACACACACACAAACACAGAGTCCCACCCACCAACTCCAGTGCAGCACCCCTCTGGCTCATACCCCTCTTCTGTGCGAACAGCAGCAGCAGGCAGGTGAGACCTTTGAGCACTTCGGCCATGACCACAGCAGTGGTAGCAAAGAAGCGGTCCCCAGGCAGTGTGCGGGTGTAGCGGATGCTGAGGATGAGGGAGGCATTCTGGACCACCAGCACGGCTAGGGATATGTATTTGAGGCGCCGGTGAGCTGTGGGGATGGAAGGAGCAAGGGGGAAGAAGGGGTCAGAAGCTGTTGGGGTACAGCCACATCACCACCCTCCCCTCTACTTTCTCGATCAGGATCCGCCTAACCATCGCTGCTTCCTCCTTCTGCCTGCCTATCCTGACCCAATGAGGGTCTGACTCCTCCCATTTCCACTGCCTCAGTCACAGGAAGAAGAGCCAGAAAGGGAGAAGTGGGTGTGGCCCATACCTGGAATGCTTGCTGAGGTGTCAGGAAATGGCTGGGGCAGGCCCTGGACACCCTCTCCCTCTACCCTGGACAGAATACCAACTACATTCTGAACATTTATTGAGTGCTTACTGTTTGCCTATCAATGGGCTAAGAGATTTATATGGATTACCTCGACAGACCTCTATATCGCTCTGATCTCTGAAGGAACTATAAGGATTCCCATTTTATGGAAGAGCAAACCAAAGATTTATCCAATGTTGCTTCTATTTAATGAGGGGCTGTCCCTCGTAAAGAATGATACCCCAATACAGGCAATGAAACCACCGTGTAAGGCATGTCCACTCCCTAAGAAAGTCTTTCTCCCATCTAAGAAATTATTTCATTCCCTTGCACTCAGAATGGTTTCTTCAACCCCTCCCTCCCATGATGACTGACTCCTCCTGACCCAAAATGATCTAACAAATATAAGATATTATTCCCACGCTGTCCTAAGGACTGAACTCCATACAGTTAATAGTTACTTCATCAAGAATAGTCTGGTTCCCTCAATGACATAAGGAGATATTACCCTACACTACGCATAGTCCAGTCCTCCAGCCACCGCATCTCTCTTTCTCCAGCCAAGGAATTATTCCTTGCTCTATTCACACAATGAACTCTACCAGCTACAAGAAAGGGTCCGGTACCCTCAGAACGTCCTTTCTCCTCCATATAAGGAAGGACCCTCCCACTCAACATACAATGAGCTCTACCGCCATTAAGAGGGGCCCCAGCAGAACGGTCTTCTCCCCATATAGTGAAGGACATCCCTATCCTCAAAATGGACTCTCTAAGTCATATAAGGAAGGAACCGCCCCACCGTAACTCACAATAGCCCCTGTCCCTTTACAAGGAAGAAACCATCATCCTCAGGATAGCCTCTCTCTTCTATAAAGAACTCTTCTACCCTCAGAATACTCTTCCTTCTATAATGAGAAACTCTCCAACCCTTGGAATGGTCTCCCTTCCCCAGCCCCCAACACACTCCACAATGGTCTGTTCCGTCCTCCCCGACCCCTGTCACACACACAGGTCGGTCCATACGGGATGCTCCCCCTCGCTTCAGTGAGGAACCTTCCTGACCCTCCAGCGATCCTTGACCCCTGCCACGCTGCCGACCTCTCAGCCACAGCCTGTCTCACCCGCACTCACGGTCCCAGCCTCCAACGACCCCGCGGATACCGTCCCTTGCCCAGCCGCCCCGGTGGAACCGCTAGACCCAACCGCTGCCATGTTGGCATCTGTCTGGCCCGTCCCCTCGGCAACAGGCTACTTCCGTATCCGTCACTTCCGCTTCCGGGATGAGGTGGGGCGAGGGAAGGGTTAATCAGAACACGGGCTTTTCTTGTCTGTTCATGGACACGGGTCATGACAGCGGCCTCGGGACTTACAAATTCCGTCAGGATAGGGAGACCGGGAACGCGGCCGATTCAGTCTCCCACTGTCCCTGCAGTCTCTTCAGCCCATTTCCATTACTAGACCCGCCCTCGTCTTCGTCGACCCTGCTTTCCATTTCACCCGCCCACCCTGGTCTCCTTGGTTCGGTTGCCCCGCTTCAGTCTCTTTATTGGCACCATTTTCAGATGGCACCGCCCTTTCTGCATCAAAACTCCTAGCTCTTTCCTGGTTAGATTGAAGTTCCCCCCTTTTCCCGGCGAGGCCCCGGCACCTGGAGAGCCTGCAGACATTTGGGAGGAAAATGAGACTGAGGGGGCGGGGCAGGTGAGGGTCCGGCAGGTTAGCAGATAAAATTAGGGAAGTTTAGGATATACAAATGAAAAGGCACAGGAGAGTTCAGTTGAGACAGAAGGGAGGACAAGTGAGTCACTACTGAGGATGGAAAAGTGAGAAGGAACAGGTAAGCCAGCAGGTGAGAGGCTTACAGGTTAGCTTTTGAAAGCAGGGCAGGAGAGGGCACAGCTGAGGTCGGGACAAGTGAAACCAAAATAAAATAGGGCAGGTAAGTCAAAAGTTGAGAAAGGCGAGATGAGAGGGATGAGCGAGTAAGAAGACAAGGGAGAGATGAAAAGGAAGTAAAACTGGGTATTAGAAATCAAGAAACGCCGGGAAGATTTCTGTCCAGATTCAATTCTGGCCCCACCCTTACCAGTGCCCTGAAAGGGCTTTTCTTCTTCCATGGGGAAGGGAATGACTTCCTCCCTAGGGTCGAGGAAATGGAGTTTTTTCTGACCCTGAGCTAGCCATCTTTAATTGGGCATATGTCCCAAACACCTTCAATGTCTATCTCCAATGGAGCCCTTCTACACATACTGGAAACTACATAAGAGCTGGGGGTGGGAGGAGTGGAAGCTGTCAACAGTTTTACTTTGTGGTCCTGCTTAAATGAACCCATAAGAGATCTTTAGGATGACACCGCAAGACTGAGGCTTCCTGAGAGCAGAGGTGAGATCCAGTCCATATCCTTCTTGGCTCAGCATGCAGTAGATGCTCCACAGATGCCTCACTGCAACTACAAATGGCCAGTCACTTGTGATTCTATTACATTTATTAAATAGTGGGTTTCCACACATGGCTTTTTAAATAATCCAGGCAAGGGGAGAAGGGAGAGGATGACACAGTTTGGAGCTCCCTTCCCCCAATACATAGGTATTTACATTTCAGCAACTGGACAATCCTGGCTCAGGAGGAGGCAGCAAGAATCCAAAAAAGGTGGAGGGGGAGGCCCCAGGAGAACAAACAACAAGACTTATTTCCCTACCCTCCCCCAAAAACCATCCACCCCACCATCCTCGTGGACTCTGGTGGGTATCCATCTCCCCGTCCTTCCCAAATCATGGAAGTAGGGGTTCTCCTCCACCAGAGGCAAGAGCACTTGGAATAACAAAGTAGGATCCCTCACCAAAGAAAAGGAAAAAAAAAAAAAGTGTGAATAATAAAAGTGAAAAAATTAAAAAAAAAAAAAAAAGCCCTGGGATAACAATAGGGCATTACCTCCCCCAGAATAAGCAACCCTGGGCTGAGGTAGGTAAGCAGCTTGACTGAATATGGGACCCTAGGCTAGAGGAAAGGGTCCTGTCACTAAAATGAGAGCTGCTGGGGTATTGGAAGGAAAGCACCCTTGCCCAAGTTAGAGCACTTGAACTAAGTTTGTGTGGTGGTAGCAGGAGGTGCCAGTGTAAGGGTTGTAACACATCAGAATAAGAGTCCTGGGGCTCAGAATAGAAATAACTTCAACCAAGTAAACATCCTTAGCAAAATGAGAAGGAAGTCCCCCCTCCAGAATAAGAAACCATAAATTCTGGGAGGAAGGCTCCTTAGTAGGATTGGGATGGGGACTGGGCAGACTTGGCTTATGTCTTCTGACCCCTGATCCCTAATCTGACCCTAGTAACACTGGATTTTAGATGACCTGTAAAACCAGGTCAACAGATGTCCTTCTATCCCTATCACATGGCCATGGGATGGCTATCCCAACTAGGGCAACAGGGACCAGGCCATAGGGCTGGGACCCCCTTTAGGGGTATTGGGGGGTGCATCCTCGGCTGGTGTCTGCATCCAGGGGTCCAGCCGGATCTCCTCCAGTGAGGGTCGGGCAGAGGGTTTGGGGGCCAGGCACCGGCGGATTAGGGCACAACAGTCTGCAGGTCAGAAACACATAGGAGATTAGCAGTTAGTTGGAGGCACCAGTCCCTGGGAAGAATGGAGATCACTGGGCTAGGGCCAGTGAGGGCCTCACCTGCGGATACATGGGCAGGGAAGTGTAGCTTAGCTTCCAGAATCTCCTGGTCCCTCTCGAAGGGAATGTCCCCACACACCATGTCATAGAGAAGGATACCCAGTGACCAGACAGTGGCTGGGAGTGCATGGTACTGGTGATGAGAGATCCACTCCGGGGGGCTGTAAACCCTTGTCCCTGCACACAAGCCAGAGGTTAGACCACTCTCTAATAATACTCTTCTCCCACCCCGCCTCCCCAAGAAGTATGGTCCCCTCACCAGAATTAAGAGAACTCGCTATATGAGCAGGGTCCCCTCACCAAAACAGGAGCTCTTTAAATATAATAGCAGGGTCTCATGAACAGAATAAGAGCAGTTAAAATAACAACACAGTCCCCTCACAGAAGAAAAACACTTAGAAGTAACAGTAGGATCCCCTTACTAGAAAAAGAACACTCAGGATAACAGGATCTCCTCACCAGAATAAGAGCCCAGAATAAGGTCAAGGCACTGTGAGAAGATGAACTTTAACAGAGGGAAAGCTTGAGTCCCCAATATTAAAAATCAAGAACTTTATAAAGGTGCAATGTAGATCAAGGGTGACAGGACACCCAAACACTGGAGGTCAAAGGTCAAAAGACCATAAAGATAAAAGGTAAAAAATTTCCCCACTGAGATTTAGGGAAGCCTTACCATCAAAGTCAGTATAGGGTTCATCATGAAGCAGGGCACCGGAACCGAAATCAATGAGTTTGATACAGTCCCGGCGGAGGTCTATCAGGATGTTCTCATCCTTAATGTCACGATGGACAACTCCACGGGCATGGCAGTGCTGAACAGCTGCCACTACCTGGGCAAAGAGGCAGCGGCTTCGGCCTTCACCCAAAGGGCCCTGTTCTGTGATGTAGTCAAAGAGATCCTGGGCAGGCAAAGGCCGCTCAAGGACCAGCATGAAGCCCTCGGGTGTCTCAAACCAGTCAAGCAGGCGGATCACACCAGGGTGTCCACTGCCTCCACCCACCTTCCAAAGTAGTGCCACTTCCAGTGGGCATGTGACCGAGTCTGACTGTGAGGGGAAACGGAGAGAAAAAGGAACACAGAAATCAGGCCAATAGCTCTGAGGCTGACTTCTCACCTGAACTTAAATCATAGCCCCTTAGTCTATATGGCCTTGAACAAATCACTTCCTTCCCTGAGCCTCAGTTGCCTCATCTTAAGGGTCAAATTCACACACCCATTGGGAAAGTGATTTGAACCAAAAGCCTATGCACATCTGGCAGGTAATAGCTTAGTAAATATTTGAAGAACAAATAAAAGCGGTTCTTAATGAAATACACTATTTTGTAACATTTTATCTGTTTTGTTCACTGACATCTCCCAAGAGTTTGGAATAGTACCTTATGCACAGTAGGTGCTCAATAAATGTTTGTTAAATAGATAAAAGCACTTTACAGCATGGCGTTTGCCACAGAGTTAGCACTCAATAAATACTGTGTAATGGTTTGTTTTGTTCACTGACATAGCTCAAGCACTAGAACAGTGCCTGGTAACAGGGTAGGGCTCAATACACATGTGTTAAATAAGTGAAAGCAATTAGTAGAAAAGGACCTAAAAAAAACCAAGCTCTCAAAAGATATTTTGCTAAGTGCCTAGAATTATGCCTGGCACATAGTAGGTGCTCAATATACTTTTGTTAAATAGCTAAAAATGAATAACTGTAAAGGAACAGGCACAAAGTAAGAACTCAATGTTATCAAGTGATATTTTGTCACTGTCACCAAGCATCTAGAACCATATTGAATGAAAGCGATTAGTGGGACTTGGAATACAGTAAGCTTTTTTGATGAAGCAAAGCCTGAGGCATACAGGTGATGCTCAACAAAAGGCATAAATGTTACTGGTCACAAATACCGCCCCATTCTAAAAGTCCCACGTGGGCACATGGACTTCCAGATGCAGCCTTCCCGCCTGAGGTGGGGCCCTCTCCTGGCCACTCCACGGACTTGCACTGCTGCAGACAGGTTTTCTCACGGTGGTGAAAATTCCGCTACTGCGCAGGCGTAGGCTTCCCAGCTCCCGCTAGGGGGCGCTCCCGCCTCTACAACTGGCCCAGACCCACCCTGCCGTC
Organism: Pteropus medius; assembly: GCF_902729225.1. NCBI lineage: Eukaryota > Metazoa > Chordata > Mammalia > Chiroptera > Pteropodidae > Pteropus > Pteropus medius. The sequence goes on along the minus strand of NW_024351646.1, from coordinate 376,403 downwards.
CGTTAGCACGCTAAAGGCAGAAAGAAGTAGCCACCATCACCATGGCAACCGGTGACCTCTGCCCCCTTTTCCCCACCAGCATGCCCTGCGGGCAGCCCCTGAAGCAGCGTTTAGAGGGAGGACAAGAAAGGGGGGTTAGAGAGGAGAATCCAGGGCTCTAGAGGAACTGGGGTGAGTCAGAACTGTGTGGAGGTGTGGATGTTACCACAGGAGAGTAAACACGGGCTGGGAAGAGTGATCTCGCTGTTACAGGGCCCGGGGAGGCACACAAGCCGTAGAAAAGGGGGCAAGGGAACCCATCGTCAGCCATGGCGCCGCCAGGTCAAAAAGGTCTCCGAAGATACTCACCAGGGTGGACCAGCCCAGCACGCGATTCCGGGGGATCACTTTGATGGCCACCTGGAGAAGCGGGCTGGTGAGGGGGCCGGCAGATGACCCCCAGAACCCTCCCAATGCTGAGCCTCACTCTAGTCTTTGTGGCCCCAACCACACCACACGACGACCCCCCAAGGAGCCGGGGCTTCTCCCCGAACCGCAGGTCTCCGTGACCAAGTTCACCTCTCCCACCGCCCTCAGTCCTGGGCTCTCCCTTCTCAGGCTCTGGCTCCCGCACTCCAGGTCCTGATTTCCGAATTTCCTTACACCCTAAGCGCTCCATCTTCCCATACAGACCCAGGATGCCCCAACTCTGTCCCGGGGTCCTGGTCCTCACGACTCCATACTGTACAAAATTCCCCAAATTTTAGGTCTGGGCCCCCACCTTCGAAGGCATATGCACATCCCCTGGGTCCCAGGGTCTAGATTCCTCAGGAATTCCCGCTCCCCAGTCCCACTCCTTGGTCCTCCTGAATCCCTGCCCTTCCCCCACACGCCCACTTGAGTCGCCCCTCCCCCCAACTGGGGCACGTGCGCTCGAATGCCCCCAGCAAGCCTGGCCCTCGTTCTCAGGACTCTACCACACACACATTGTGGGCTTATTCCCGGTCAATCAGCAGCTCAGCCCCAAGCCTCCCGCCCTCGCCATACGCACACCTGACCCTCCCCAGACCCTCGTGGTGGATACCTGGAGTCGGTCTGTGACGCGATGTCCTGCGAAGACCGTGCCAAAGCCCCCCTTACCCAGGAGAGGGCCAAATCGGTACTCAGCTTCGAATGCTTCCCGATCCTTGCCTCCTACGCAGGAGGAGGCGAGGAAGTCAGGGTGGCCGCGTGCTGAGCCCCACCACGACCCCTACCCCCTCCCCCTACGCGCTGCCCTCCACCGCTTCAGCCCGCCCGGCCTGGTAGCTGAAGAGAAGCCTCGCTCACCTGGCGGCGGCGTTGGGGTCACGGGGGCTACCGCGAGCCCCTGAAAAGGCTTGCTCAACATGGAGGAGGCGCTGCGCAGATTGAGCCCACCGAGCCCGCAGGGCGTGGACGCCCGGGGCAGCGAGGCCGGGGAGCTAGGACTGGGGGGCGCCAGGGTGGAAGACAGGGAAATTGGTGGCCCAGAAGCGCCCACAAACGGTGCACCGATGAGATTCGCCGAGCGCGCCAGCCCCAACGCTACTGAGCCGGGGCACGCGCCTCCCGAGAGAGTCGCCCTGGGCGATAGCCCCGCCCACTTGGCTTTGATCAATCCGGACGCGGCACCTGCTGTACCCCAGCCAATGGGAGGCAGACCTTATTTGCATACCACCCTCAACGTTTCAAGTGCCCGCTTATGCAAATATGTGCCCGGATCTTCGTTGGGGTGGGGCCTGTATGCAAATGAGGGGGCGCGCGAAGAGGAAATCAGTTTTGGGAATCCCTTTGCAGCAACTGCATTTGTTTTGGTTGTTCCACGGGTTGTATGTATGTATGTACGTATTTATGTGTGTATGTGTGTGTATGTATGTGTAGATATAAACTTAAAAAAATAATTGCACCCCTTCTTTTCCTAGGAAGTTGGTTTGCCGCTGCTGCTTCACTATTAAGTGCGGGGATAACGCCAGGCCTGGCTTCTAAAAAGTCTGGCCTGTGGCTATCCAGGATCCTGCCTCCGAAGTGTGCTTCTCACCAATGGCAAGGACCCTATAGAGGACCGATGGCTTCCGCCATGAAACTGAAGCCGGGGATCCTGGAAGATCCTGTCCATTGCCGGACCCCCGACCCACACAGCGGGAGACACTTTGGTCAAGGCAGCATCGCTGAGGCAGCATCCCCCAGGCAGCGGCCTGTGGGGTGTTTGTGGAGTCTAGACCTGGCTAGATCTGGCAGTGAGCCCAGTCAGCAGGTCTAGAATCTGGAATGGCAGGGGAGCGGCTTTTGAGGAATGAGAGGAAGCCACAGTGATGGTGGCTTAGGAGTGTGCTTCCAGATGAAAGATGGGGGACTGAAAGAGCTCGGAGAGGTAGTAAAAGACCCTTAGTCACAAATTTGGGGAAAATAGGCCTCACGCTACAGGAAAAGAGACACACGTAAGTACCATGCGATATACACAAATATGTTCTATTGTATTCATGTAAACTTTTCCTAGACATACATGCAGACATGCACTATAATAGAGTGACATCCACTGTCAGGCAGGAATGCTCCCAGAAAGAGAGTCATGTCCCAGAATTACACACAGATACACTGTTACAGAAAGACAGGCACTCCAGAGATTCACATAGACTTACATTGCCATGTGACAATGACACAGAAATGTCCTGTCACACAGCCAGAACTTGTCAGACACTGGCACCATCAGACATGCACTGTCAGAGAAAGCCTTGTACTGTCCCAGAAATGAGACCCAGAATCTGTCACAGGAAGCCACACAGACGCTCAAGACACACATGCACTGCTGCAAAGGCAGACGTATACTTATGTGATAGAGCCACATAGATAGGCAATGTCACAAAAACAGACGTGGATAGACCCAGTTACAGATACACCCGCAGGCATGCGGTGTTGTCACTGATACTGTTCAGAAATTGCTACCCAGAATCCATCACAGGAATACAAACGGACATCCACCGCATCAGAAACCACAGATGCACTGTCACAGACCCACCCACGCAGACATGCACTCGCTCAGAAACAGACACAAACTGTCAGAGATAGAATCCCACAGTCACCATCTGACACACCTGGAAACAAGCCCTCATCACACACACTAGAAACACTCTGAGAGATGCGCCTCAAGACTTGGACTCACCAGTCTCTCCCCCCCACCCCTCACACACACAATGCCCAAAAAGCAAATACACATTATGCGCTTTCCCTTATTCATCCAACATTTATTAGGAGTCTACAGTAAGCCTGCCAGGCCCTGGTGGGGGTGCAGATATTAGAGATACACAGAGAAGCCAGGCATCACAGCCCTTGCCCAGGTTGATAGTACAGTTATTAGGGAGGCCGTAGACATATTTATAGAGGGAAGAATGTGGATGGGGTCACACAGGGATTCTCAAAAGGCGACCCTCTACACATCTTGAAAAAGTTGGGGGCTTGGAACGGGGATGGCATATTCCAGGCAGGGGCCAAGGAAATTGGACAGGGCGGCAAGAAGAGGTAGGCATGGGCTAAATGATGCATAAACTTCAACAGGATAATAAGTATCTGCTAACATTTGAGGTCTCAGAACGTGCCAGGCACTATGCCGTCATGTTGACCGTATGCATTCTCTGTGTTCACAAAGTGAGGTAGTAGACGTTAATTACCCATTGTGCATATGGGCCACTTGAAACTCAGAGAGCCTGTGATTTGACCAAGGCCACATAGCTAGAAAAAGCCAAGGCAGGTTTCAAACCAACTCTCCAACATACACATGCTTGATGAGTGGATTCCACACACTCCGCAGACAGCCACTCTGCCAGCCACGCTCTCACCTGCAGGGCTGGACATGCATCCTTTCACTAGGACCCCGTTATTGAGGCACAAAAAAGATACTTGACAAAACCTGGAGGACAGACAGACTTCTCTGCCCTGGCTTTTACCCCTAGGAAGGTCAAGGACACAGAAGTGTTGAAGGACTGGAAGACATGAACAAAAAAGGGTTTAGCTGTTCCTCAGCTTCTCAAACCCAGTGGAGGAGACCCCTCTGGTTACTTCCACTCAACTCATGTTGTTATGAAGCATCCATCGTACCTTTCCACAGCATTTCCTCATCAATCACAGGAAAGAGAAAACATTTATGTCAAGAGAGGAAGGCAGAGAATATGGAAGTTCAGTCCTTGCCCTCACAGCCCTCTGCTTCCCATTATACCCCAGGAAATAAGGTAGACAGGCTACATTCTGTGCCAGTACTGAGGCAGGGGCAGCCGGCAAAGATGGAGCTTTCTTGGTAACGGATCCAGAAAGTGGTTTAGTAAGTAATGAATCAAACATGAACTACTGTGGGCTCCCAGACAGACCCTACTGTAGAGTGTGCAGCCCTCAGAAGTCAAGCCAAGTCCTGTGCCCTTGCTGCCTCTGCACAGAGGCCCGCCCACCCCCTCTGCCCCACACAGAACAGAGGCGCTCCGGGGAAACTAACATTTGGTTTTATTGTGCCAAGGACATTACAGATGGTGGACCTTGTCAACACCCGCAGGCCATGGTGCCCCATCTGCCAAGGCTGCTCCCACTCCCCACTCAAATCCTGGGCGGCGGCCATGATCCTCAAAGGTGCCCCCATCCTAAGATTCCAAAGAGACGACTGGTGGTGGTGGTGGGTGGTGGTGGTGTGGTGGTGGTGGTGGTGAGGGTGGTGGTGGTGGGCCAAAGGGAATGCAGTGAGGTCAGTCTCATTGTCCAAAGCCCGCATGACACCTGCCCTCCCTGCCCCCATACCCGGCCCTGGCTCCAACTCCAGACCCTGCCCACCTCCACAGAGCTGAAGGCCAGAGACAGCAACCACATCTCTGTGTCCCATGGCTTGCCTGCCCCCAAACCAGAGAGATGCCGCCTTCATAGAGCCAATGCTGTTGTCTATGTCATTTTGGATTGGTTGACTTTATAAGATAAAAGTACATTTTAATAAAGAAAAAAATCAACATTGGAGGCTCAGACATTTTTGGGGTACTGGGAAGGGGAATCCCCCACTTCTTCCTCCCATCTCCCTGGCATTATTGTGCAGGTGGGTGACAAGTTTCTTTCTGATCTTGGAAGGAATGGGGATCAGGGAGGCTTTCCTCTGAATGTCTCTCCTCAGGGGCTGCCTGGCTGCCAGTTGGTTTGTCTGTGTGCCTCTTGCCTACCTTCGGCACCCTTGCCCAAGTCCCCTGTGGAATGCAGGGATGGTGCTGTGCAGGGGGCAACAGGGCACGTCAGCTGGCGAAGAGACAGGTGATAGTGGTGGTGGCAGCGATGAGAGGGAGCGCAGGGGTGGGCCAGCAAGAGAAAAGTGGGGAAAAGGATAAGGAAGGGAGATAGAGTAGGAGGAAGACAGCTAGAGGGAAGAAAGTCAAAGAAGGTAGGGTGGCACCGGAGGGCAGGAGTGGTGGGAGTTGGGAGATGGTCTCCAGTCTCTGGGTCTCCATCAACTCTTGTCTGGGGGTGGATCTCTGTGCACTTTATTTTTCTTCATACTGTCTAGGTATTCCTGTTGTGACACTGCCAGCACCGATGCTAGGATTTCATCATCATCCCAGTCGTTCAGACCTGCTTAGGTAAGAAGAAGGGAAAAAGGATGATGGAGTACCCTCAGCCTGTCCTCTCCTTGCCCTTCACTGATCCCTGGCTCTGGAAAAATCCCATCCAGGCCATATCTTTAAGAAGGCCCCTTCTTAGTCTACAAAACCCCACTCAGAACCCCTTTGGGACAGATCCCTTTGACCTGAAAGGGAAGATGGCCAGAGGCTCCAGAGGCCCCCTCTCAGGACTTACTGCTGCTTCTCTCCCCAGCTCCCGGTTGGCCCCTGGACCTTAAACAGAGGAAGCTTACCGAAGGCAGAGGGGGACATCTGCTGAATGAGGGCCCGGCACTCCAGAGCAGGGTAGAGGGACACAAGGGGGGAAGTGGCCCGGTCGGCCCCTGCTGAGAACTGGCTGCTTGTACCTGGGGCAGATGGACAGTCAGAGGCAGGGCCCAGGACCAAGACAGCACCTCCTAAGCCCTGTATACTCTGTCAGCAAGTCACTGACCTGGTGCACTAGGTGAAGGAGGTTTGGCAAGAGCTAAGACAGTGCCTGGGGAAGAGGGCGTGATGCCCAGCTCGGCATGCAGCTCGGGGTGCTCAGGTGATGAGGCTGAACTCCGCTGCCGTGGGGACCGGCTAGTCCACTCCTCTAGGCCACTGGAGGCGGCTGCTGTGGCGGAACTGCATGTGGCGCTGGCTTTCCGGGGCTACAATGGGGAAGGAGGAGGTAAGCCAGTTGTGACCTTCCTCTGCCCCATCCCTGAGGGCTCGCTCCCTCCTAGAATCCTGGCTGTGATATAGCTTCTACATAGGCCACCATCACTTCCAGTCACACGACAGACCACAGGACGAAGAGAAACTCCTTAACCCCCCTCACAGCTAATCTGACAGGAAACCTGTTACCTCCACCTTTGTAATAGATCCACAGTCCACACCCAACTCTCCCCCTCCCTTGCTTATGCCATCAGCAGTGAGTTGGACTACTGCAGCAACCTCCTCCTCTCTAGTCTCCTGTTCTACCCTTGCCCCGCTCCCACTCCATTCTACACTCAGCAGTCAGGGAGATCCTGCTAAAACCTAAGTCAGATCCTGTCCCTTCCCTGCTCACAACCCTCCATGGCTTCTGCCTCACTCAGAGTAAAAGCCAAAGTTCTCACCATGGCCCACAGGCCCATTCCCAATCTGGCCCCACTGCCTCTCTAACTTCATCTAAAACATTCTGTTCAGAAACACTGGCCTCTGGCCGCTCCTGAATCCCACCAGGTGTGCTCTACCTCAAGGCCTTTGCTCTAGTTGGTCCTCTGCCTGCCCTGGCATAAGCACTTAGCTAAGTCTCTCACTTTAGCAAGCTTTTGCTCAAATTTCACCTGTTCTGAGGCCTACTATTTAGGCCTGTCCATGCTATTTAATATCGTGCACTCCCAGCCCCACTTGGCCTTATTTATCGCCCCCCGCCCGCCCCTTTACCCTGCTCTATATGTTTTTCAATCATACTACCTCTCAACTAATTTATTATGCTTATTATTTTATTTTACTCCACTCTGCAAAAATGTAAGCATCACAAGGACAACGATCTGGGCTTGCCTCACTCACCAACGTACCTTTGTACACCTAGAACACTGCAAGGCACAAACCTACAATGAATATTTGCTGAATGAATTACTTGGCTCTGCCAACATCTATAATCATTCTAAACTTGTGATTCTTCAAATGTCTGTATGTCCTGCTTGCTCCCTGCCCTAAAATTTTCAGTCTTCCTGTATGAAGACTAACCAGAGCCCCCATTCTCCATTGGCCTCCAATCCAGGGTTAAGGGCCCCACTGATGCATCTGTCTCCTTCAACAGAAAAGGGACTATTGAGGGTGGAGTGGACTGGACCTGATTTTATATCCTCAGCACAAAGCCTGGCACCCAAGGACATTCAAAAGTTTGTCCCTCTGAAACTATCCATCGATCTCGCATGTCACCACCAATGATGCCCTCCCTTATTCCTTAGGAGCTTTTTCTGCACAATGCCAAGACTATACGGCCAAGATGAGGCAAAGACAGGGCTGGGAGCTTCCTTTTCTCCCAGATGTCAAAACTACTTAATCTTTTTCTGCCTGTTTGGGGGCAGAGGATGGGAAGTAATGGGTTCTTGGCCAGGGCAGTGACAGAGCCCAGGACCCACCTGGCTGGTGCCGCGGACCTGGCGGGCCTGTTTTTCCTGATCCCGCAGCCACTGTAGGTAGGATTCCCGAGCCACCTGCTCCTCAATGGCCTCATTCGTGGCCTCCCAGTCTGTGGCCCGCTTTTTGTCTTCCAGCATCTGCTGTTCAATCCACGACTCCTCTGATGTTTTTATGGCATTCTTCATCAGGGACTGCTCTGCAAACTGCAAAGGGGAAATCAGGTACGTGGAGTGACACTCTAAACTCTGGCTAAGAGCCAAAACTGGCTCAGGGAGGTGGACCCACAGGCCCAGAAGAGAGGAGACAGGAAGGCAGGAACTCTTACTAAGCACCCCCCTGGGCAGGCTGCCTATTCATCAGGGACTAGAGTAAGGCAGACTTGAGTGGGACTAATTGTTCCAAACTCCTACACTCAGAAGCCCTGCTCCCAACCCCAAGACACCTCAACTGAAGTACTAAGTCTGGGCAGCCAAATGCCTTCTAGCCTAGACTGGAATTTAAAGAAGCTTCACCCAATGATGGCTCAATTTCATAATGCTGAGGCCTTCCTCACCTATGTCCAGATGGGACAAGGAGAAAAAGATCACCTGAGAAGTTAGTTGTGTGTGCACAGGGTAGAGAGAGTAGTCAGGTATTTAAGGGGACGAGGGGATAGTATCAGCATGTGAGGTGCTATGAGTTGTGGGACACTGTATGAGTACTCTTTATCAGACTGTGAGATACAACAACATTTTAAAAAACAAAATAATAAAAAATATCAGCACATATCCCAGGGAATAAATGTAAGTATTGTTCAGCAAAACTCTCTAACATCATTTTAATGCACATATACACACTGTACACCAATGTGTGTATGCATGAAATGATATAAAATATAATTTTTTTGCCTATGGATAATAGTCCAAAAAAGCATATAAAACTGTTAGAACAAGTTAAAAATAGGCCCAAAAAAAATCTAAACACAATTTCATCAAAGAAGATATACGGATGACAAATATGTGTATGAAAAGATGCTCAATGACCATTTGTCATTAGAAAATTGCAAATTAAAACAACAACGCAGTACCTATCCGCTGGAGATATCGGTAAGAATTGTAGCTTCATAGATACGGATGGTTACATACAGAAATATTTCTAGATATGTGTATACACATATGTTAGTATACACATATACATCTCCTTACTCTGTCAGCTGAAAGGGCCTAAGAGCAAGAACACTCCTGTACCAAGGAACACATTCAGCACCCAGATCTTGGTTTCTAATAATATTCTCCAATAAATGGAACCAGGGTTCCTTGGAGAAATGGCTTGTTCTAGGGCCAGGATAGGAAATATACAAGACAAGCCTAGAACACCTTCAGTGCAAGAAAGTAAGGAAGTGCTCAAAACAACAACAAAAATAAAAACCAAGGACAAAAAAATAAAAACCCAAAAACAAAAATTAAAAAACATAAAACACCATCACAATAATGGGGGTATGTCAAAGAGACACAGGAACCAACCAAGAGAGCTTTCAATAGGCAAAACCAAAACAATTTGAGCATCAAAACAAAAATAGCATTGGATTATAACCCAAAATAAATAAATATCCATGAGTCCATATTGATATAAATAAATGATGAATAAATGGGGGATGAGACAAATCTCCCTTGCAGGAAGAATTCCAAAAAATTTATGCAGATATTCTGCCCTCCAGGAGATGGAGCATAACCCCTATTTCTTAAGTGTGGACTGTATATCAGTATATAATGACTTCCTTTCAATATGGAAAAGAGGGTGGGGGAAAAGAGTGATTTTACAGAGGAGAAAACTTGACAAGTACTACTTAGGTGATCAAGGTCAACAGCAAGTCATAAGTCATGTTCATAATATATATTGCTGATATGCAATGAGAATGGCACTTTACCACTGTGATCTTCCTCTCTACAACCCATAACCCCAGTCTAATCATGAGAAAAACATCAGACAAATTCCAAAAGAGAAATATCCTACAGTATACCTGACCAATACTCCTCAAAACTGCCAAGGTCATCAAAAACATGAAAGTGTGAGAAACCGTCAGACAAGGAAGCCTAAAGAGACATGATGACTTTAGTTAATAATAATGTATCAATATTGGTTCATATATTGTAACAAATGTATCATGGTCATCCGATACGTTAATAATAGAGAAACTGTGTAGGGGGGGAGGAGGCTATATGGGAACTCTGTACTATCTTCTCAATTTTTTTGTAAACCTAAAATTGTTCTAAACAATTAAGTCTATAAATTAAAAAACTTAAAAGTGTTCACATTTTTTAAAAAAGGAAAATGAACAGAAACAACTTATCAAACCACAAAAAGTCATGGATGAATCTTAAATGTATAGTGTTATATGAAAGAAGCCACTCTGAAAAAAACTACATACTGTTATGATTCCAATTATATGACGTTCTAGAAAAGGCAAAATTATAGTCTATAAACAGAAACAAGGAAATTCGGAGAAACTGTCACAACCAAGAGGAGCCAAATGAGACACGACAACTAAATGTAATATGGTCCTGGATGGGATCCTGGAACAGATAAGATCATTAGGGAAAAACTGAGGCAATTTGAATAAAGTATGGTTTTTGGTTAACATATCAATATTGGCTCATTAATTATGACAAATGTACTATGCTAATAAGATGTTAATCATAGTGGGGTATATGGGAATTCTCTAATCGTAATAATTCTGTAAATCTAAAACTGTTCTAAAAGTTTATTTAAAAAACAAAACCCTATGTTGGTGTTAGGGTGTGTGTTTCCTATACTGAGACAGGAGCACTTTCTGTTTGTGGGAAGTGAAACCTGAATAGAAGATATCAAAACCCCCAAGCAGACAACTGTTTATGAGCGAGAATGAGAATCTGCCAGTGTGCTGGAAAAATGTACTGCCACCTTCTGAGCACCTACTAGGTACTAGGCCCAGCACTAGGCACTTTCTATATCAGCTGAGCTGCCAGCCCAGGTTACTTGCGTGTACTGCCCTAGGTCCCACAGCCAATAAGTGGTGGGGCCAGGTCTGTACTCCAAATCTCTGTGACCACAGCTGTCTTAACTGCTGAATTTCAGAGGAAGATCCATGTGGGTGCCAAGACACCCAGATTGAGCCCTAGGCTCATAGTTCTCAAATGTGATTCCATATCCTAAAATGCCAATCCTCAACAGGCACAAATGATGGGTGGCCAGCTCTGACAGGCAAACTGAGACCACAGAATGAGCCCTAAGAGACCACATTGGGTGGCTCCCTAATTTTATAGAGATGAGACCTCAGGGGCAACTCAGAGAGGAGGCAGGACATTTTTGTGGACTAGGGGTAGAACTGAGACCCTAACAAAGGTTTCTTGCCTCTAAATCCAACAGCCATCCTAGGCACGAGGACCCACTTACCCCTGGTTTGAATGAAGGCAGGCCCAGCCCTACACCAATGGTGGCCTTGTTGGGATTCACCACTGAATTGTAGTGGATATTCCGATGGTAGCTGACACGGATGGGTTCATCCTCATTTTGATGGATCCCATGGAATGTGTTGATGGGTTCTACAGAGAAAAAGAAGGAAGGAGCATCCACAGTGGGCCGGACAGAGCAGGCTCGGACCAGACACGATTGGTTGCTCACCTACCCACCACAGAAGTACCTGTGCTGTACTGGTACACCTCCACAGGCCTGTTGTACATCTCTGCCATGGCCTGCATCTCAATGTGGTTGCCATGGCAGTTGTTTTTTCGTTTCCGGTTGATGTAGGTGGTAAAGTCTTCTGTGACATAGTTGGAGAAATAGTCAGCATTCTTCATCTGCAGAATAGATCAGAAGGTCAAGATTTGTGTAGGGAGAAGATCTTCCCACTCTGCCCCCACCCCAAGGTCTCTGCAAAGTCTCACCAGATAGTCCATACAGTGCTTTCGTACAACTTCATGCATGTCCTGGTCTCCATACACCTGGTCAGCTGTGGGGGCAGAAGAAAAGAGAGCTGGGATCAGAGCTGCCACCAGACAAAAGAGTTCTGAGTCATCCTTAGGGTGAAGGGCTGGGGGCCAGGGAAACTTCCTTTTCTATCCCAGGGCCTGGAGAGTTCTTGGCCTTGTGGGCTGGAATAGGGTCACGAAAAAAAGAGGCAGGCAGGGACAGTCTTTAACAACAAGAGAGTACAAATGAGAGGGACACAACCACAGGCCTCCTGAACAGATGACTGTTTAGGGTTTGGCCACCCACTCAGACGACTCAATACAGATTTGAAGTTCCATAAGTGGCCTTGAGCACTATCAATTCCACACACATCCCTTCACTCTTCACATGAGGAAACTGAGGCTTGGAGGATTTGTGGCTTGACCAAGTTCACACAAAAAGTCAGTCTATGACAAATTCAACTCTAGAATTCAGTTTTCCTGACTTCCCAGAGTCAGGATGCTCTTCGTAGGTTAAAAATAAAAGGAATAAAAAGAAGAAAAACAGCTGGGCTCTAAGCCCAGTTCTGCTAGGTACTAGTGAGCTAAATGACCAGAGGCAGGTGATCCAAGTATTCTGAGCCTCACCTGCCTCACGCGTAAAACAGGAACAAGCTGGATAACTCCCTGGCAGGCCTTCTTGTGAAACTGAAATAATGGGTGTAATGTGACCAGCACTGGGCTTGAGACAGAGCAGTCACTCAGTACATCAGAGTCCCCTTCACCATAGTAGGGGAGCCTTCTTTCTCCCTGGGATATTAAGGTGGGCTTGAAGACAAGGCACACCTGACCTCCACTGGCTAAGACAAAGAGGGAATTTCCCTGTGTATCCCTGGAAGACCACTGCTCTAATGGGATCTCCCTGGGGCACTGGGTCAGGGTCAGGTCTTGCAGGAAACACCGCAAACAGAGTTCTTCCATGATAGCCAGTCTACTGTGAAGAATTGCCAGAATGCCTTCCCTGCCCTCCCCTTCCCTCCCTGGAGGGTTATGTGAGATAAGGACAAAAAGGCTGCTCTGAGATAGAAAATGGGGCCCAAGGGACCTGAGGGCAAGGAGGCGTGGGGGTTGTGAAGGCGGGAAGGGGTAGCCCCATCACCGATGTAAACAAGGATGTGGGTTCTGCGGTCACACTCTCCATCCCCCCACAACCAGCGGCACTTCCAGCAAGTCACATGCCCTGTACACAGGCTGGGGGCCCCCTGCTGCTGCCTTTCTTAGAAGCCAGGACCACAGAACTATTGCAGCTGCCTGCCTGCCAGAGCTGCTTGACGAGCTATTTCTGTAGAATAGGCTTGGGTGCCGAAGACACAGTGCTGCGGGCAGCTGTAGTAAACAGGAACTAAGATGGGAGTGAAAGGGTTAAATAGGGGCCAGCCTGCCAGGCTCAGGGAGGTGGCTGAGCTGTTCCTAGGGAAGGATCAAGCGGCATTTCTAGGCTTGAGGGATCTACCTGGGCTAGATGCTGGGTGCCAAAAAAAAAAAAAATGGGAAAGAGAGACTGTGGGACAGGGAAGGGAGCTGGGGAAGAACCCCATGAGGGTCTCCCATTTCCCTGCCATTAACCCCTTTCCTGGCAGAAAGGCTCTGCTGCCTCCTAGCTGTGTGGCAATGGACAAGCCCTTAACCTCTCTGGGCTGCAAAGTCCTCATCCATAAAGTAGGGAGAATAACTCTTGTTCCTCTCATAGGGTGCTTTCAGGGGACACTTGCCAAACATCTGAGGCATACTAGATGTTCAAAAAACAGGGCTCCATGTGTCATGAGGAGGATGGTGACTTTTCAAGTAGCTAGCCATCCACAAGTAATCCAAAATGTCATTGGAACCACTGATTAGGCCGTTCCTCATTTCTGTTGTACTTCCTCAGCCAGAGGAAAGCCCCAAACCTGGGGTCTAGGCTGTCCATTGTGTAGGCAGGACTGGCTCTCTACCTTTACTGATGCCAAAGAGCCACAGACCCACCTTCCTTGCCCATACTGCAAATCTTTAGCAACCAAGTTAATGTCAAATCAATAATACAGGCTGCACAAAAACAGGGTCATTAAGTGTGGGCAAGGTATGACCTTCTTTACTTATCTGTAAAATATAAAACATCACCTTCTCTCAATTCTAAGATGCACTGACGGGTGGTATGATGAATGTATTTAACCACAGCTAGGAGGAGGCACCTCACTGATAATAAAATACACCATAGTTTGGGGATCATTAATGTGGAAGAAAATGTGCTCCTCAGAACCAAGGACAAAGAGTAATAGTACCTCCCTAAGAAGGGAGAGTAGGATCTTCTCAATGATATAAGGTGGGAAAAATACCAAGCACACACCAAGAACACAGGAAGTCGTCACTGAGAAGGTGCTTGCCTGACTTTGCTAGCCCGCTTCTGTCCTCCAGAAAGCCCTTCTCCTCCCAGAAGTTTGGCACAGGGGGCTAGGAGCCTGGCTGGACTTCCCTGTGGGGGCCAAGGTGGAGGAAAGGGCCCGATGGACCTACAGAGGTAGGGGAATTCAGAGAACTTGTTTTGATAGAAACTGAAACTCCTCTTCTTGCTGATGCTGCACTTGTGGGCAATCTGCACCTGCTCTCCCCTCCCAGAGTCCAGCTGGAAGAAGGTCCCCCACCACCTCACCTCTGTCCCCAACCCAAACAGGGCTCAGAAATCCTTCGTACAATACAACTGGTTCTCCCAAAGCCTTTTTATGTTCCAACTCATTCCATCCTCACCCCAAAAACCCCGACTTTACAGAGGAGGGATATAGAAATGTGGCACAGCTGGTCCAAGGTCACACATTTGGGAGAGTGAAGGAGAGGCCAGGCTCACAAGGAGTAACTGGTGGTATCAAGCACTGATGCCCCAGGTGACATTACCACCCCCTCCCCAATCCAACTATCACCTTAGCCAGCTGACTCCCTGGGGCAAAGCCTGATCCTGTCTACCTCAGTTTCCCCACCAGCACAATCAGGAATCAGCTGGAAAGGCTGGGGATTAGGCAAAGATTACAGATATCAGAGGCTGTACTCCCCATGAGGACCACAGAAGTTAGCATGAATCTTACCTCCCCAGAACCCATTTCTGCCTTTTCTCTGAGCGTACAGAGACACCAGCATAGAAATGCACATGTGCACACACACGCAGCCAGCAGATCCTGCCAAAGATGTTCCCTGAGGCCAAATTCCCACACGACAACCCTCCTAACTACAGACAACTATTACATTCAACAAGTAGATGCCCTTGCCATCAATGAGAAAAGACTGAAAGCTGGACAAGATGCGAGGCTGTGAAACTGAGGACCCCGCCCCTACTTCCCAGCCTTTGCCAGGGGTTGGTGGGAAGGGGGGAAGAATCAATAGTGTTAACAAACTTGCTCAAAGCTCCCTCTGCTGGCTGCCTGGGAGTAGATCACCTAAACCTCTGCAATTCTTCCTCCTCGGGTTCCCTAAAATGTAGTCACTATTTGCTGAGGAGTTATGGGGAGAAGCAAGACAGGAGAACCTGGACTATCTAAAGGAGTTTAAGTACAGAAGTTTAAGTTTAGAGGCACCTGAGAACTGCCTCCCTGTCAGGCAGCTGCGGCGGCGGCGGCGGCGGCGGCGGCGGCGGCGGCGGCTGCTGCCTGCCTGCCTGCCTGCCTGCCTGCCTGCCTGCCTGCCAGAAGAGCCACAGGCAAGTTCCACTGAGGACAGAAAAAGATACTTGATGTCTGCAGGGAATCTAAAAACAAACCACACAAATGCGTGTACACACAACAGCAGGAGACAGGGACCTGGTTCATTCCCACTTCCCTCCTGGTCCAGAGAGAACCCTGGCCCCACTGAGATGAGCCAGGAAAAAAGGCTTCACTTGCCTGTCAAGCAGTTGTGGTGCACACCTTGCTGGTGGCCTCAACTACCCCAAAGGGCACAGCCTCAGTGGGGAAACAGCAGAACTTGGCTGCCTTGAAAGTGTGATCTCTGACTCCCATGGCAAAGAAGGGAAGAATGAAGGAGACAGGCCAACGGAAGCTGGCGTACATGGTGGCCCATGGGAATCTTCTCCTTCTGGCCTGGTTCAACCTCGAATCTCGACATTCTGACGTTGGTCAATGTGACCTAGATAATAGGGTCCTGGCTTTCTCTTGAGGCCTGTTTCCCCATTTATAAAAGTCGAAATTGCCCTAAGATTCAGCTCTCCAATGCTGATTGTCCATGTTTCAAGACCAAAAGGCCCAGAGGAGTGGGCCTGGCTAATGTTTCTGGACCCCATTGCCATACATGCATATCCCCAGCTGCTTCCCATGCACATTTGGCCTCCACTTTGCCTACAGAGGGCAGGGTCAGGACCAGAGATTTTTACTGAGTCAAAGTCATATGGGAAGAGGGAGGGAGGAGAGATACAGGCTCACATTTCCAGGAGGAGGTTTTCTGAGCACAGAAGGGGCAGGGTGAACCATAGAATACCTCTGAGACTCAGGCTCATACTTACACTCCACCTAAGCTTTCACTGATGCTCATAAGTCCCCAGTAGAAGGTAGTGGGAGAGACATGGGCACAAGTAGTGGATAGTGGTTCACACTGGGGACACCCAGACCTCAGAGGCAAAACAGAGAGTAGAAAGTAACCTGCCTCAGGATTCCCAACAGTAGAGGGCTACAGGCTCCTAATTGGAAGAAGTAAGGCCCAGAGGGGTCAAGAATACAGCTGAGGTCACCAGCTAGTTGACAGCTAAGAAGCTAGGGCTTTCCTAGGGCCACAGAAAAAATGTGTCCTTTGGACACCTATGGGTTCCCATGCCAGCTCTGCCACTAATAACCCTAAGCATGTCATTTCCTTTTCCTGAGTCTCGATCTTCTCATCTGCCTCATGGGATAATGATCCCAATTTTGTAGATGAACCTGAAACACTCAGATGAATGCCTACCAAAGAGTTGGGGTCAAGGAACAACAGAGTGGCCCCTATGTCTGTAATCCCAACTCCAGCCCTCAGTTATGTGCTCCTTCCACTGCTCAATGTATGGCAGGAAGTTAGAACCTGTAGCCTTCTCACCAAAGCCTACAGTGACTACCACCTGTTCCTGTCCAAGCCATGCTGGAAGCAGAGGGGCAGCAGAAAGCGAGGACAAAGTCCCTTTCTCAAACACATGTCTTGTGCATTCTGCCCCAGGAAAAACTCCAGATGAGGCCTAAAGACACAGGAGTCATGTACTTCTGGGGAGAGACCATGGGCTTCTGAAGTTTTATGGAGAAAAGCCAAAGGCAGCTCAGTCAGGGGAAATGTATAACCATCATGCTGATAAGGAAAGGCCTTCAACCTGCCATGGCCAGCTCTTCCTGTAAGCTCAGGGCCCCTACTGGAAGGCCCCAACAGGGGAAGGGTCAGAGGATGTTTGGAGGAAATAGCTAGATACACACACAAATATTGCTCTTGATATGGGTTACTGCAGAAGCCAGGTTTTCACTTGCCCCAAGATCTGCGTCAAAGACTGCTCAAGACCCAGATTCCCCAGCTGCATTCTCTGATCCTCACTCTACCAGCAGCTCTGCTTATCCCATGAACAGCATGAGGTCTGAGCACAAGGCCTAGCACTGAACAGGTCCCCACTTATTCTTTATTTGCCTTCCTTTGGTCCAAGATGCCCCAAACCCAGCTCTTTCTCTAGGAAACATCCCAGGGAGAAGAGAGACTTGAGCCACAGGGATAGAAAGGCTGAGATTTTCAAAGCCCAGTAGAGTCTACTGCCTGAACCACCTCTGCCTGGTAGAACAGGAGAGGCAACTGCTCACCTTCTTTCTTTCACCCATTCAGAAAACATTAGTGGCTCTGAGGCACAACTGAGAACAGCATTGAGGCTTTATCAATGCTACTGTTCCATGAGGACCAACTACATGTCAGGCGCTAAAGGTCATCTCGCTTAACTGTTACAACACTGAGTCTTTTAGCCTCATGTTACAGATAAGAAACAGGCTCAGGATAAAAAAGCTGCTTGCCCAAGGTCACACCAAGAATCAGCAGCATGACCCGAAATAGAGTCTGGGTCAGTCTAGCCTACCAGCAGACATGGGGGCCAGGTACCCACGGACTGAGAATAACAAATCTAGAAGGGATTCAAGGAGCCCTTAAGAATCAAGACCACTTCATAGATGGGCAATGGAAGTTATGAGTGAGGGCCAGAACAAGAAGATAGGGTTTCTGACTCCTAGCTCAAAGCTCCTATCAGAGAGCACTTTTCCATTGTAGATATCAGAGCCTCAAAGGGAGAATCAGATCACACTTCCAGCTTCCCCTGGACACTAGCACAGGACCTCATGAGTGTTTGTTGGGTCACAAATTCAGAGCCAGAGGGGCCTCAGAGATCTAGCTCAAGCTGGACAGAAGATGGTATTAAGGAATTATTAATTTTGTTAGGTACGATAATGGCATTTTGGTTGTTTAGAGAGACAGAGACACACACCTTATCTGTCAGAGAAATATTTACAAATGAAATGACCCAATGTTGGGGTTTTGCTTTAAAAATACTTGTTTCAGAAGAATGAGAAAGAAGGGGCAGGGCAGTGGTGAAACAAGGTTGGCCATGTGTCGATGACTATTTGGAAGATGAATGATGAGTACATGAGGGTTCGCTATTCTACTTTTGTGTAAGTTTTTAAAAAAAGATCTATGATCCCAAGATGAGAGTAGTATGCTGTGGTTCAGAGCCCGGGCCCCAGATTAACCTAACCCAGACCCCGACCCCTGGCTCTACCACATACTATCTGACCCTTAGCAAGTCACTCCCCATCTGAGCTGCTTTTCTCATTTGACAAATGGAAGCGATAGTACCAATACTTACCCAGCTTGGGGAAAAATTTAAATGGTCTCCTATAATACCTGACGGAGCAACCTGTCCCTAAGTAATATCATTTTCTTTAATACTATTATTGCTGTTATTACTTTCACACTGCCTCATGACCAAGGGCTAGAGGCCAGAGATACTAACTTGAGGCTGTGGCCTGGAGTCTCTAAAATACCAGCTAACTCTGCCTCCAATACTTTCTCAGGGGTTACCCTTAATAACTGGAACACAACTCAGGGGCACCCCCAGGACCTTGAAGGCTAAAGCAGAGACTCACCTACAGCCCGGAAGAGACAGGCACCATCCTCCTTCATCTGCTTGATGATGAAGCCCTTCTTGTCTCGCAGTGCCTTTTCAAACCAGTGCTCCTGCTGGAGGGAGAAGTAGGGGTCAACAACAGGAAAAGCCTGTACCCCTTCCCCAGGGCCCTGCCCTTAAGCTCCTGAGGGACCCAGCTGATTAGCTGAGAGGATACTGGGCAGGCTCAAGTTCTCAGCCCTGTTTGACCACTCCATGCATGTGGAGTGGGAGGAAATCCTTTCTTTTAGGGAATCAGTTATTGTGTGAGCAGAAGACTTGCTCCCAGAGGGGCCCCAACTGCCCTGAGAACAGAGGTTCCAGCTGCATTGTGCCTCCTGCTGACCATCCTGGCAGCCAGAGGCCCAGAGCTGGCAAGTACCTGGGAGAAGAACTTGGCTCTACCTCAAGATATTTCACCTGGGTCATTCTTAGGGTAAGAGAGATGTTGAGAAGGGAGTGACTGGCAAGATCCTGAGCCCCATATATAGCTAGGGAATTCTAAGATCTTACATAAGGCAAAATATATCATACAAGGCAAAATGCATGTAAAATATGATCTCACTTGTGATTGAACACATTTAACATATATATGTATATGCATATGTATACAAACACACATGCACACAAAGTTGGGGAGGCTATACAACAAAATATTATCCCTAAGTGTTGGTATTACAGGTGATTTTACTTCACTTCCTTCTTCATAAGAGATGTACACTCCCTTGTCCAAAATTCTAAAACTCAAAAAGTTTTGAAAACCAAGTCTTTATCTAACTCGTTTGGCATCATAACCTGATTTAAGCTGATGAGAACCTATTTATCCCACATGGAGGTTAATATTCAAACATTTCCATGCAGAAAAATTTAGGTATTTGATTATGAGGTGCTGCCACAGACCCCACCAGAGGTGTTACAGAATATAAAGCATACACACAAGGTGACTTTCCTAAATTCTAAATTTTTTCTAAATTCCAAAGCACATCTGGCCCCAAAGAAAGTTCAGGTTAAGTGAACCTGTACAAATGTGTATTTTCAGACATGTTTTTAAAAAGATAATGTAGAGATTAGAAAAAACATAGAGGATTTTTAGGGCAGTGAAACTACTATGTACAATACTATAATGGTGGATACATGTCATCATACATTTGCCCAAACCCACAGAATATACACCACCAAGAGTGAACCCTAATGTAAACTATGGACTTTGGGTGATTGTGATGTGTCAATGTAGGTTCATCAATTGTAATAAATATATCACTTTGGTGGAAGATGTTGATAATGGTGGAGGCTATGCATGTGTCAGGGCTAAGGGTATACGGGAACTTTCTGTACCTTCTGCTCAATTTTACTGTGAACCTAAAACTGCTCTAAAAAATAAAGTCTATTTAAAAAATATGTATCCACATGTTACTTGAAGCATTTTCCATTTCAAAACAAAACAAACCTGAAGCACCAGACCTTTCCCAGGCCCCTCACGCCCTCTGCTGGCTACCAGAAGAAGCCAGCCTAATCCAGCATCAGAGCTAACAACCAGAAGTCCCAAACCCACTCCTTGGGAATACCACCCTACCCAGGGATTTATAGGATCCAGGCTAATGCCAACCAGAGGAGATCACCTCTCTGCAGGCCTTTTCCCCTAGCTCATGTGAGGTAGGAAACACAAGGTTTGGAGGCCAAAAGCTCTAGGTTCCAATCTCAGCTCTGTTGCTCACTTGCTGCATGATTTTAGGTAAGCTATCTGAACTCTCCAATCCTCAGTTTCCTATCAAACAGGGGATATGTGATCTATCTGACAGGGCTGTCAAGAAGCTCAGAGGAGCTTTAGGACCAGAAAAAGCTTTGTAAATAACATACCATATCCTGGTGAGGTGGTAACCAGTCACAGAAGGGGTGAGACAGGCACAGAGATAATGTACAACTGAGACCCTCAGAAAGTTCCAGGTGAGTGACTGAACAGGAAGGAACGAGGAGGGGGTGACAAGGGAATACCCAGCAGGCCCCACTATCAGGGCCCACACCCTGGGTAGGTATGGCTGGCTTTCCAGAGATGACAAAGGCACTGGGAAGACCTTAATGGGCTTCCACGAGCAGCATAAAGACTTGTTTGTATACAACATTCCTGCAGTCCAGGTGCCCCTCCTGCCCCAGAGGCTGTAAACGAGCACACTCCAGCCAGTTGCCCCAAGTCCATCCCTGCCTGGTGGGATCAGCCATCTTCCAGCACCATGGCACCTGCCCCAGCCAGAAGTTTCCAGCAGAGAAACTACAACTATGGTTACAGCCTCAGACTGGACAATAGTTCTAAAAAAAAGGGCACACAGCAACCTCCTGCCCTCAAATGTAGGGGAAAAGAAGATCAAAAGAGAAAAGAGGATCAAAGAGGATGAGAGAGCTCCTACTTATTCACCCAACAAAGGTTTACCAGGCAGCTACTAAGTCAGACCCTAGGCTGGCAATGAGGCCAGAGAAATGAAATCAGACCTGCTCTCTACCCTCGGTAAGCTCACAAACTGCTAGAGGTATGTCGGCAATGACTACACACAAGTGTGAGGAGGGCTGTGAAAGAGATGAACACACGGATGCTGGGGAACACAGAGGAAGGGACTTGGCCAGTCATTAAGGCAGACACCTGAAAGGAGGTGCTATTGGAGCAAAGGATTAAAATACAAAGATCTCCAGAAAAGCTTGTGAATTGGATAAGAAATTACTTCTGCCACAAAGCACCAGGGATTCCAGAGGCCAGCAATGAGCTCAGCAGAGCTAAAGTCCCGGGTAGGACTAAGAGGGTAAGCAGGGCAGGGCCAAGAAGATAGATGAACTCCTATTAGCCAAATGCCTGTACTATGCCAGGTGCTAGATGCAAAAGATGACCTCATTTAATTGTCCTTACCACAGCCCAGATGGCAGAAAGTGTTACCCTCATTTTACGAAGGCAGAAAGAACTGGGAGTTTGGGCACCAGCAAGACCTACTGTAGAGGCAACAGGGGAGGCCTCATGAGCTATAACATGGAGACATAACTAGCAGACCATCCTGGGAAAATCCTGGTTTGTCCTTAAAAATGAAGGAGAGCTGAGCATACCCTATGCACAAGCAGAGCTTTGGTCCTGGGGCAGTCAGGGTGGCAGCTGAGCCTGGAATTGGAGGCCAAACCACTAGCCACCCACTGGCTTTGGCACCTGCAGCCTAAGAGTCTGGACTCTGGCTGAAACTCCTCTCTTTCCCTTTGGGGAGAGAAAACGGGGAGGTCTTGGGTTCCAGAAAGAGTTTAGACAGTCCCATGAGTTCCTAGCACAGTCTCTTCCTTCTCCCAGCTAGACAGGAGCCTCCAAGAAAGGTGCCAACTCAGAATTTGTTTAGGAAAATGACCCAGGAAGGACAAGCTAGTGGGAGTGAAGGGTGGGGGCTGGCCCAGTCATAAATAAGTTTAAGCTACATCAATGCCCTGGCCTGAGAAAGTCAAGTCCAGACCCTCAATCTTGCAAGTCCACTACTGAAACTATAGGCAAGTCCCTCCACATCTCTGAGCCTCCATAAAGGGGCTGGGCAAAGATCTCTGACACCAGGAGATCCCAGGTACAAGACTGCAACCTACTAGTCCAAAGGCCCAAGAAAAGTTGAAGTAGACAGTGGCACCCAAATGACAGGTTCCAATCCAGCTCCAATTATTAGCCATGTGATGACCTGCTCTAGAGCTTTCCAATAATAGAGATACTACGCAGACTCAAATATTACAGGACTCTGCCCAGTAGGAGAGAATTTAATGATGAGTTCCCTTCCCCTCCCTGGAAGGGAAACAAAAACACCCCTGTAGCAGGCTGAATAATGACCATCCAAACATATCAGGCCCTAACCCCTGGAACCTATAAATGTTACTTTATAAGGAAAAAGGGTCTTTGCAAGTGTGATTAAGAATCTTCAGATGCAAAGATTATCTTGGAGTATCTGGATTGGACCTAAATGCAATCACAAGTGTACTTAGAATAGCAGAGGAAGATCTAATACAGACTGAAGAGGAAACCACACACACACAGAGATGATGATGATGATGATGTGAAGACAGGCAGAGGTCAGAGCAATGTGCTCACAGACCAAGGAATGTTGGCAGCCTTCGGAAACTGAAAGAGGTTTTCCTCTAGAGCCTCTGGAGGTAGTACAGACCTGCCAACAGCTTGATTTTGGACCAATGAAACTGATTTTGGACTTCTGGCCTCCAGAACTGAGAGACTACATGTCTGTTGTTTTAAACCACCTGGTTTGTAGTAATTTATCACAACAGCCATAGAAAAATAATATAACCCCTTGTAGCACTCCTGGTGTGAGCTATGAGGCAACATTACATGGCTCTCACCCCACAGGATCCACCTCTCCAGGGAAAGGGTTAGAAATAAGGCAGCAGGGGCCTGGACTCTCCCACAGCCTGAGAAGCTGCTAATCCTGCCCGCCGATGAATGAGCTTCCACTGAAGGGGGGAAAGGGGCAGGGGAAGATGGCGGAAGCAATGGCAGCTCATAGACAGATGTTTTCCCAGAGCCCATGGCCAAGAGGTAGTTAGTATTCTGGGCTTCACAGCTCTATCCCAGCAAGCCTGGTGCCAAGATCACTTCCCCCTAAACACCCAGGAACACTGGCTCAGCTCCACTGGCAAAACGCAGGCAACTCATCCAATGAGAAAGAGACAGATGCACTGCTCTTTAAGAACCAACACAAGATCTCCAGGGTGGAGAAGTGGGAAAAGAGGAAGGACACTGGGGAAGCGGTTAAAAAATGAAGATTCTATTATTCAACAAAAAGAAATGTAGTACTGATATATGCTACAACATGGATGAGCCTTAAAAACATTATGCTGAGTGAGAGAAGCAAGTCACAAAGGACTGCATATTGTATGATTCCATTTAAATGAAACATCAGATGAAACAAATCAATCAAGACAAAAATAAAAGTAGATAAGCAGTTGCCAGGAGCTGGGAGAAGATTAAGAGACTGCTGGACGATGATGCGAGGTTTCTTTTTGAGGTGATGAAAATGTTCTAAACTTGATTGGTTGTGGTGATGATCGCACAACTGTGTGAGTACATTAAAAGCCACTGAATTGTACACTTTAAATTGGTAAATTGTATGGTGTGTGAATTTCTTCTCAATAAAACTGTAAAAAGCAAAAAAACCCCAAGGACCTATAGCACTGGCCGAGGAGAAGGAAACGGAATACTGCTTGAAACTTCATAGCATACCCCTAAAGCCAAGGGGCCCCACTCGAAACTTTCACGATGGGCTGGGGGAGTGGGGAACAGGGAATTAAAGAAGATGTTACGACTAGCTTCATAACACTGAGTCCAACCACCCTCCTCACCACTATCCATTTTATGAATGGAGAAATTGAGACCCAGAAAAGGGAACTGCCTGAAGATACTGGACTCAAAGCCAGGGGACCACTTCTTACTATATACCACTCTGCCTCCCCACTAGAGGAATTGGCAGGTTCCTAAATGCCAAATGATGGGTCTTTGCTAACAAAGACTGGTTGTTACAAAGGCTCCTAGGAAGAACCCAGATGATCCTGGGGAAACTGCAAGAGAAGAATCAGCGAAGGTCTGAGGTGGGCCAGGTCAGGTATTTACACACTCAATCTGATCACACTGGCTTGGGTGGACTTCTGTTTTTTGTTTTGTTTTGTTTTGTTTTAATAAAAGGCAGCTAAGAGTTTGCCTAAAGCTGTAAAGCAGCTAAGCAGGAGAACCTGGAGTTTGAATTGAGGCATGCCCAGTTCCAAAGCCCTGACAGGCAACCCTGAGCTTATTCACCACAGCACGGATGGCCAAAAAAATTAGTCTACCAACCCTGAGCCTTACACCAAACAGGCCACTTGTATTGCCCACCAAGTTTGGATGGCTGGGAGGAAACAGAATGGGGGCAGGGGAGTGGGGGGAGGAACATGGTTCTTTCTCAAAAGACACCCACCATTCTCTGTCACCTCTAGGTCTAGAGAACTTTGGTGTGAGTTCCCTAAAATCCCAAAGCTAAATGATACCCCACCAGCTCCTTACCTGACCAATGAGGAAAGAGGCCCAGAGAGTATAGGCAGAACTATTCTGGTTCATCCAGCAAAACCCCAACAAAGCCTGAGTGAGAACCCAGGCACCCTGGCTATAGTGCCTGGTCCAGCTTCTCCCATCACCTCAGCATGCATGCCTCCTTCTCAGAATGTTCTGTGGGGTCCTCAAGCTGAGAATGCTTTCAAGACATTCTTTTCATATGGTAGACTCTCAGCAAAGCAGTCATGCCTGAGAAAGAAAACCCCTGACCCCAGGGTGCCAAAAGGGCTCCTAAAGGCAATAGAGAAGTACAGTGACAGCACTAGGACAGACAGGAAGTCTGAGTAGTCAGAACAAGGATCAGATTCATCATGTGGGCTCCCTCTCAACAACTCCCCTCTTTCCCAAGGGCTCTAATTGGTCTCCATGCTACAAATGCCCCAGTGACTGTTCAGGACCAAGACTAGGTCAGCAGAAAGAATCTCCCCTTCTTCTCATCCCCACAAGGTCCCAAGTTGGCCCAGGTGAAGCAGGGAGAAGTATCTTTTTCCTTCTTTTGTCCCAAGAAGTGGGAGGACAGGAAGCCTCTCCTCTGTCATTGGGAAGGGAAGATATCATGCAACCATAGAGCTTTGTTTCCACGTTCTTATAGGAACAAGTTTAAAAGAGGAACTCCCAGTCCAGGAGATGCAAAGGGTATGTAAGGAGGTATCTTTCTAGTCACCATGGCAGTGCATGACTTTCTTCCTCTCTGTCCCTGGGATCAGGGATGTATCGCTCCCTGTTTCTGTGGAGGAGGAAAGGCAGACTTTACCCCAACCAGGAAGAGAAGAAATAACTCCTGGCCCTGACCTTGTGGGTCCAGATGATTTACTCTGCCTGTAGTAATGGGTAGAAAGGTAACAAGGATGGGGGCTCCCTGAAATACAGAAATATTTACCTGAGCCAAGGGGGAGAGGGTTATGGGTGAAGAATTTCCCTGGAGTGAGGATGTCCCAAACCCCTTTTCCTGTCTATGGGAAGAAAAAAACTTGTTGAAAGCAATTCAGGAAGCTCAGAGTATTTCCCTGATCCTGGAAATGAGAAGCAAGCAGAATCAAGTCAGGGAGAGTCTCAGAATATCCCCTAGTTCTTGAGGGGAGGTCTCAGTCCCCATGATCCCAGTAACTGACAACATTCTCATAGAAAGTAGGGGAATCTTCCTGGACTGAGAATAAAAGTTTCTTATGACTGTGAAGAACACTCAGGTACTTCGATCTAATGGGGAGGCATTGGGCCACACTGAGGAGGATCTCCTGTCCTTCTTCCTGGTGGTAAAGAATTGCCTGGTTGGGGCAGGGGAGAGCCTCATACCCAAGAGGGTAGGGCTCAGGCCCCTCCCTAAGGTAAAGGATCTCTTGTCCCTGAGGGAAGCTTAGGCCCCTGGAAAGAGGCTCAGACTCTTTCCCTCAGAATCCCACCTTACCCATGTCCCCAGGGGGAGTGGGCAGTTCTCAAGACTTAGTTCGCAGGTAGAGGATAGTCTTAGGCTCTAGTCCTCAAGGCAAGAAATCTTATGTCCTTAAAAGGACCCTATGACTCGGGTATATGCATGCTGTCTGTGAGGTGACAGTCAGTACTCTCAGGGCAGGCTCAGGTCTCAGGTCCTAAGGTGGAGAGATATCTCATGCACCTGGGGGAAAGTTCAAACTCTCAGGGTGGGGGGCAGAGAGAGTGTTGGAGGGGGCTCAGGATCCTATTCTCCAGGGACTCCATATCCATGCCAAGAGAAGGGTCTCAGGAATCACCCTGGTGTGTGTGTGGGGGGTCCTGTTCCTGAGAGGTACCTTAAGTTCCTTGAGGGAGAAGCTGAGACCTCATCTACACAGACACAGCAGTCACTGGGGTATGTATGTCTCTTGTCCTTGAGAGAAATCTCAAGTGTCCTTGCTACAGGGGGTCTCAGGCCCTTCAACACAGGCTTAAATCCCTAGAGAGGCCTCAGACTCCACCTCTGGTATTCCATGCTGCCCATGTCCCCTGAAGAGTGATCTCAGGCTTGAGTTCGCAAGTTGGAAATCAAGTTCCTAACAACAAGCTCAAGCACTTCGAGTGGGAAGGGCTCAGATGCCCGTTGCAGGGGGAGAGGGGACTATTATGTCCCCAAGAGATGTTTCAGTCCTTCATAATTAGTGTAGAAGGAGCTTATACCCCTGTGTGTGTGGGAGGGTGTCTCAGGCCACCAAGCAGCACACTCACAAATACCAGTTCCTGAGGAGAAAGGCCCCCTAAATAGTTCACCTTGCCTGGGACCTCTGCGGGGGAATATCAGTCTCCAGAAGAGACTTCAGACCTAATCTCTGAAAGCCTCAGTCCTTAAGCAGGGGGAGTCTTAGGCTCCAGTATCCAAAACAGTGAGTCTCATTTTCTTGAAGAAATACTCTGGCCTGGTGGAGGAGGGTAAGGGAGAGGGACCAAAGGTCTATCACTTAAAAGAAGCTTAAGCTCCTGGAGAGAAAATCGAACTCTTGTCCCCAAAGAGGTCTCACACTATTGAGAGGAAGCATAGACCCTTATCACTTAGAGAATGAGTCTTGTGTACCCTACTAGAGTTCCTGGTATCTGGATACTGGTTTTGACCCTTGCCCCAAGGGGAAGGGAATCTTATTTCTCCAAGAGAAGTCTTATACCCTTGGAGGAAAGCTCAGAAAGATCCCCAACAGGGATGTGTGTGTGTGTGTGTGTGTGTGTGTGCCAGACCCTTGAAGCCAGGCTTAGGACCTCTGAGGAAGTCTCAAATCCCACTGCTGAGTGGTTCTGTGTTGTGTCCCCCTAAGAAGAAGGGGGAGGGGTTGTCCTATACAGAGTGTCTCAGAACCCCGAAAGGGTTTAAATATTTTGGGGACACGCAGATATCTCTGAGGTCTCCACCTTACTCATGTTCCCTGAAGTCTTAGACTCTTCTTGCAGAGAGGAAAAAAATCTCAAGCCGTTGTATACTGACAAAGGTCCCTTGAAGAATCATGAGACTCCCCTCTTAGGAGGCATTCCATCCTACCTGTGTCTCCTGGGGAGTTCCCACCTACTAGCCCTACAAGATGAGGTCCCAAGGCCTGGAAGAGACCACCGATCTCATCTTTAAATCCTTCGTCTTATCTGGAGCCTCTAACCTCAAGTCCTTGAAGAAAAGGGGCAGGGGAAGAGGGTGTCTCACGCCCCTACCACCAAAGAAAAAGAGTGTCAGGCTCCGGAGAAAACATTTAAGTCCTTTGGGGAGATCTCAAACAGCGTTCCTTGGGTCCCCAGTCTGAGGATCCCATCCACCACACCCGTTCACCTGTGAGCTCCAGCCCATACCTGCTCGACAGTGGCAGGGTCCATAGCCTCGATGCGTGCTGCAGCCGCTTCATACTCGTCCTCACTGTTGTAACCTGCGCCGACCTCTTCACGTTCGGGGCTGCCCCCGCCAACCGCGCCAACCCCGGGGGCTTGACGCCGCCGCTTGCTGTGGCCGGGCCCCGAGCAGCAGCTACCCACGCCCACCGTACCGCCCACGCCCACCACCACGCCCGCCGCGCCCACACCTGCCGCTGCTGCACCCAGTGCGTCGCCGGGCCCGCCACCGGGACCACCGGGACCCCCACAAGGAGGAGGCGAGGCCTGTTGTGGTCTGGGGCCTGCCACGGCGCCGGGCGGCACCGCCAGAGCCCAGCGATGAAGCGCCCCCGGTGTCCCCGGTAGCGGGCCCTGAGGTGGCGGTGAGGCCCGCGGACGGGCCCCTACGACGCCCGAGTCGCGGTCGCGGTCGCCACCGCCCACACCCGTGCCGCCGCCGCCCACGCCCACACCCCCGCCGCGGCGCGGCGCTGGGGGCAGCGGCCCAGGCGGCGGCGGCTCGTTGGTGGGGTCGGCGTCGGGAGGCGGCGGCTTCTTTTTAGGAAGAATAGTCATGGCGGCACCGCCGAGTACCCTCAGCAAACGCGGCGCGAGGCACGCTGGGACAGAACCCGGATGGGGGGGGGCTACTGTGGTGCGCCAAGCACGACGGGATCGGCGGGACCCGGATAAAGGGATTGAAGCACCGCGGTGTTCGAGAACCGTCGGTGGCGCGCGCGTCACGCGACAGGAGAACCCGGATGTGAAGTCCAAGGTGAAGGCAGCACGGCGAGTTCGGCGTCGCCTTCTCTCCGAGTTCGGCAAGTTGATTGCAATGCTCGTTCTGGCCTTCTGCTTCAAAGGAAACAACCAAAACAAGCACCTCTTCGCCCCGCCCCCTCGCAGGTTCTTGAACTACTGGGTGGGGCCCCGGAGCACCGCGCACGCGCGTCAGAGCACAGCCCCGCCTCTCGCTCGGAAGTACGTGGGCAAAATCTTCGCTGCGGCCACAACAATTGCGGGCATCAACCAATCGAAGCGGCTGCGTGGGTTCTCGCTGACGCCCAAGGGCCAGTCAGAGGCGGGCGATCGCCTTCCCCGTGCCCTCCGTCTCAGATTTCAGTCAAAGCCGGCAACCTTGTTCCTTGGCCTTTTCGTTGCTGCCGTCCCGTTCTTGACTTCTAGCTCCGAGGATCTGACTGCAGGCTGGTGTACTGCGACAGGATAGTGTGGTCTGCCTTATACACGACAGTTTTAAAAGCGCCTCCCTCCCAGGCTCCCTACTTGGCCGCTGTCAGTCCGACTGACAGGAAAATAACACTCCCAGAGCATAGCAATCCCCTGAAGCGTCAGTTCCGGCCCCACCCACCTGCAAATCCACACCAGTGAAGTGGGCGCCACTTCACCCTGGCAATTGGCCAAGTGCTGCGGTAATTGGTTAAGAGATGCCGTCACTCGCATCAAACAGGCCAACCCTTGGGACAGACAAACACCGTGGGGACAGTGGATGTTTGAGAAGCTGACACGCCCTCTTTGGCACCACCACATGTTTGCCCTCACGTTGACCTCCCTGCTCTTGTGGCTAGTGCGCAGTCGCTCACAGTTCTTTTCCCCACCCGGAACTGGGTTTATTTGGATCCAACAAAACTTTATGAGCCAGGTCTGTCACTAGCCAGCGTCTTGCAATGGGGTCGGTAAAAATCCCTGCTGCTTAGCAGTTGGAGAGAGCTACAAACTAATCCTAGTTCTGCTCCTCCTGTCTGAGTGATCTCTGGCAAGTCCTTTGACATCCACCCCATCCTCAATTTATACTTCTCTGTAAAATGGCAGTGATAATTCCAATTTAAGGATCAGAGATTAATTCATGCTTGTAAAGGGATTGGTGCTATTTCTGGCACATAGTAAGTGCTCAATAAATTAGTTGGCTTTGGAGTCAGGAAGACCTCAGTTCCAGGCACGATGAACCATTACCAACCATAGGACCTTGAGCAAGTCATTGTGTCTCAAAGTTGAGGCTATTCATGTGTAAAATGGGAATGATAATGCCTGCTAAGACTACCTCAGGGAGTAGTTATGGGGTTCCAATGAGCTCATGAACCAAGATGTTGTGAGAGGCGAGGGCTCCCTACGTCTTAGGAGCCAAGACATACAGCCCATTGACTGAAAGACCAGAAAGGTCTTCTGGGTGCCACCTAACTTTCTCCCTTCAGATGCTGATCTTGGTTGAAGTCTTCCTTGAAGGATGTCAGTAATAAATTGACTTGTGTTTTCTGTTCATTAGACTGAATGGGAGAGGACTCACATTTACTGGGCCTACTAGTGTTTAGAGCATTGTGCTCAATGCTTGTGCACATTATCCCGTTGAATCTTTCATGAGCATCTCACTCAACCCATGTACCCCAGTCCCTACTGGATATTTGTCCAGCACTACACATCTAAAACTGAACTTAAGATATTAATTGTAACTAATCATCACCAAGTACTTACTACATGCCTGGCACTGTGATGTTCCTTTTAACAGTGAGTGGCACCTCCATCCAGCTTTTGGCCACACCAGAAACCTAGGAGTCAGGCCTTGATGGCTCCCTCTTCCTCAATTCCCAGATGCTTGCTGATCCCAAGACTTGCCAATTCTACCTGTCAGAATTTCCAACTTCTCTTGAATTTCCAACTCTTACTGCCACTACCTGGTCCAAACTGCCATCACCTACCGACTGGACCACTGCAAGAGCCTCCTCACCGCTCTTCTCTCCAGGACTATTTCTCTAGAATCCACTCTCCACAAACAGAATGATCTTTCTGAAACACAAACCTCATTATGACTTTCCTGTTTATAAGCCTTCAGAGGTCTCTATTATCCTTAGGATGAAGTCCAAAATCTGTATCCTAGCTTCAAATGCCTTTTGTGATCTGGCTTATCTCTACATTTTCACCCTCATTGCAACCTCACACTCTCCTCTCCAGCTATACTCAGCTAATTTCAGTTCTCCAAAGGCCCCAAGTTCACTCTCTAACCTCCAAGTCATTGTATATGCTATTCCCTCTGCCTGAAACATTTTTACCCTTTTGTCTTTTGCTTGGCTAACTTACTCATTCTTCATACGTCAGCCAAGTTCAGATTCTCCTGCTATCTACATGCTTTTGTAATCCATCGATCTAGTTCTCCTGCACTATATTGTACTTGCTTAGTTGCCTTCCATGCTCACCTCTGTAGATCAAAGATGATGTCTACTTTGCCCATCTTTGTACCCCTAGGGCTGGCACATGATATGCAAATAAGTATTTGGTGAATAAAAGAATGATTATCTCCAATTCACAGATTAGCAGTCTCAGGCAAATAAAATAAAATAAGTAATTCTCCCAGAGATTGGAACCCAGGTCGACCTGAATCCAAGGTCTGTCTTCCCAGTGCTCCACAAAGCTCAGTCACACACTAGCCTACTGTACCCAGTAGCCCAAAAGAGAGAATGTAGGGGACATTCCTAAGGAAGGGTAATTTGTCACACTGAGAGATGCTTTTCATCAGAACTGTTTGCTTTCAGGAAACCTGGGTTTAAGTCTCCCATAACCAAGCAAGTGCTGCTCTGGGTCTGTTTCCCCACCTATGAGTGTCCAAGGGGGCATGTCTTAGGACCTCCTAGCCTGCCTCAATGACTAGAGATTCAAATCTTCAAACCCCTCTTTTTCATTTATTCTAGATCCCCATCTTCCAGGACTCATCACCAACCACCCACCTCCCATACCTTTACCCACACCAGCCCTTCTACTAGTTGAAAAGAATTGAAATCAGAGTAGTTACAATCCCCCAGCCCAAACCAGCTCCCAAATCCACAGAGTTAGGAGATGATCATCTTCGTCTCTTCTCTCAGGTTTTATTGACTGATGGAAACTACATCTTTGTCAGCCACCAGCTCCACAGGGACAGTTCTTGGGACAGGGAACCTGAGATGATGCCAGATATCAGCCTGAGAGCAAACAGAGTTCCAGAAGGTGACCCAAGAGGGAGAAGAGAGAGAGAGATGTGAAAAGGCATTGTAGGGGAGAGGAGAAAGAAATAAATTCCTCCTGCCTGCTACAACTCCCAGAGTTCAAGAACAACTCAGGCCTTAGCCTCTGATGCTTTTGGACTCCTGCTCAAAAACATGGAATCAGTCCATGATCTGGAAACCAAGCCCAGCCCTTGCTGGATGCCGGGTGCTTATCTCAGCCGGTCCAGACTCCAGCCCAACCCAGGAAGGAAGCAAACCAGAGGAGGAGAGAAAAGGAGTATTAGAAGTGGCCTCTCCAATTAGGGCAGATGTAAATGCTGCAGCAAACTGGGTAGAGGCTTTGCATAACGTCATGGCAGCAGCTGCTATTGCTAGTTTGCTGGGGACCCAGCAGAGGACAAGGTTGCAGGGACCCATCTCCAGCATCAAGGGAAGAGGGGGTAGTGTTTGTGCTATCTGTGTGTGTTGGGAGAGGCTGCCTGACTCCTGAGCCAAAGCCTAGGTGTAGCAGGTCACTGCTGAGGCCACAGCCCATGAAGCCTGTGGTTCCATTTCAAGCTTCAGAATCTGGGAGTTGTTGGGCCTGGTGAAGGGTGGGGATCTCTCTTAGAGGCCAGATCAGAGGTGACAGTTCTTTTCTCTGAACCTCCAAACCTCCACAGCCCAACCAGAGAGAGGAGAAAGTCTCACCTCTCCTTCTCAGGCCAGAGTTCAGATATCAGGTGGGAGCCTGACGGCCTGAGGGGAGGATCATGCAGGAGGCCAGCTGGGGGAGAGGCTTAATCCCAGTGTGCTGGGGCAAGGAGGACAGGGTCCTGAGGAAACCCAGTGATTCAGCTCCTACCAGGAAAACTGGGGTGGGGAAGTATCCCATTCCCGGGCTATGTCCCCACAAGGTGGGCCATTCCATGAAACTCCATTGCATAGTTCTCAGTGGGGGGCAGAAAGGGTTCCCAGGCCTGCCCTTGTTTGCCTCCCCAAAATACGGCTTTGGAAAGGAGTCTCCAAGAATTAAGAGGGCCCTCTCCATGGGTGCCACCCCCCTCACAGGGAAGAGATCTTGACAGTCTCAGGGAGGGTACCCAAGCTAGAGTTCCTGAGGGTGCTGCTGGCCCCACCGCTGCCACCACCACCAGGTGAGGAAGGTTGGCTCTCATCTGGGGTGTTGGCAGGAGGGGTAGGGATACTGATGATGGCAGCCACGAAGTCCCGGCTGTCGCAGTTCAGGTCAAGGCTGTCATGGGGCTTGGCATTGAGGCTTGAGCGGCTGTGGATAAGGGTGAGAAGATGGAAGCTTCTTAAAAAGTCATCTTAATACTTGCCACAGTAATCATGAAATTTATTGAGTACCTATTGGGTCGCTGACACTGTGCTAAATACTTCCTCTGCACCCTCAATTATGGTGGTGCAGAGTAAGGGCTCTGGAGTCAGACAGTCCTGGGTTTGAACCCTGGTCCCACTTTTACCACTCTAAACTTTTTTTCTCTCAATTGCAGCTTGGTAATAACAATATGGAAGTCCTCAATGTCATCGATATGTTCTGTGGTTTTAAGTAAAATGACATGTAACAAAACCAGTTTTACCATAGGCTAATTAATATAAATGAGTGTTAAGTTCCTAGGCATCTCATCAATGTTTTAACAAAATGACGTTATTTAAGAACCTGATCTATTTCCTGTCATGGGGTCTTGTGGTGATTAAATGAGATAATAAATGATACAAAGTGCTCAGAATAGTGCCTGGAATATAATGAGCAAACACATACAAAAATCTTATTATGCTTACACCTTACAATGCCAGAGTCCTCACGATGATCTACAGTAAGCGCTGCACAATCTGGTCCCTGATCCTTTCTGATTTTACTTCTTACCACTCTCTGCCTCACTCATTCCACTCTACTCACAGTAGCTTCTTGGCTGTGTCTCTTGTTAGAGACATACAGACCCATTCCTGCCTCAGGGCATTTGCACAGACTGTTTGCTGTGCCTGGAAAGCTCTTCCTCTAGACATCTACATGGCTTACTCCCTTACCTCCTTCAGGTCTTGGCTCAGATGTCACTTCAGCAAAGCCTTCCCTAACCACATGATTAAAACTACATCACACCCTGTTCTACACAATTTACCCCCCACCCATGATTTATTTATCTCCTTGGCATTTGACACACTACATCATCTGTGTATCTGTTTGTTTATTAATGGTCACATCTCACTAGATTATAAATTCCAGAAGACCAGGGATTTCTGCCTGTTCTATTCACTGCCTAAAGTGAACTAAATTCCTACACTCCTAAAGTGAATTCCAAAGTGCCTAAAACTATGTTTGGCATATAGTAAATGCTCAATAAATGTCTGTTGAAAGAATGAATGAAGAACAAGTCATTCCAGCTCCCAGCATGGAAGAGTTTGGGTGTGAGCTTGACTTGCTAGGCCCGGAGTCATGAAATCTCAGACTCTATGGTCCAAGCTCTGAACTTCTCCAGGGGTGGCCAGCGTGAAGGGTGCTTACCTCTGAGGGGCGGGGCTCCTCCGCAACCCTGCCAGTGTGTCCAACTCCTGCATGCTGCCATGGCTGACCGAGGCAGTGGAGTTGGCAAGGCGGATGGCACGGCGCTTGGCCCTGCGGGGGCAGCAAGAGGATAGCAGGCTGCCAGGCCCCACTGGCTGGGAGGACACAGAGGTGCTGCGGCTGGTGCGGCCACCCAGTGATACAGCACCCAGAGTCTCGCTGAAGGTTAGCTCATCTGTGAACTCATGGCACTGTGGGAAGAAGGAAGGCACCACAAGGAAGGTCACAAGGCACCACACAGGAGCTACTCCCAACCCAGGCCTTTGCTTATGGAAGTCACTCTCTCTTCTCATCCCTTGCCCACCCTTCAAGGCTCAGCTCTATTGGGGCCTCTTCCAGGAAGCCCTGCAATTTCCACAATTAATAGTGAGCTTCCCATCCTATGAGGGAGCTGGCTTAGTGGCCAAGAGACCCCCTTCATGCTGCCATGCTACCTCTCATTAGGCCTCACCGTTGTCTTCTCTAGACAGTGCAACAAATGATGATGTTGCTGCTCAAAAGCAGAACGGTTCCTGACATACAGCGCCTGTTCCTCCCCACTGCCACTGTCCTGGAGTGGATGGAGCAGAGGGATGAGGTCAGTACCTTCCTCCTCCCAGCACTGCTCATGCCCAACCCCAATATGAACCCTACCCACCTCAAGGCCCCCATTCTGCTTGTACTGCAGGAAGGCATTGGTGGTACCACTCTTTGCCAACCGGATCCTTGCCAAGCGTACCTTCTACAGAGAGAGGACAGAAAGAGCCAGGTGGGTAAACACAAGAGGTGAATGACTGGCTTGGGGTGGAGGGAATAGGAGGTGCTCAGATGGAAGGCGCAGCTACCTGCTGTGCTCGGCGCTTGTCAGCACGCTGGTTCTGGTGGTAGATGCGGCTGAAGTTGGACACAATGACTGGCACAGGCAGGGCAATGACCAAGACACCACTGAGTGAGCAGATGGATCCGAAAATCTTGCCAGCAATGGTGCTGGGTACCATATCTCCATAGCTGGGGTCGGAGGAGGTAAGCCAAGGTCAAGAAAAGTGCCCAGCCACCCCTCAGTCCCCCACTCCATTATATCTAACCCAACTCACTGCGACCCTGGCCAGGCACTAAAATTCTGAGCCTCAATTTCTTGCTCTGCAAAATGTGAGGAATATGACCTTTCTGGCCACAAATCAGGGTGAAGTGAGAAACAGGCCCTCAGTCCCTACCATCTGCTACCCCCATCCAAGCTGCGCACCAGGCATCTGAGTCATAGGGAAATCTATTAACACAGCCAGTAAACATAACCTCCTGGGAAGAGAGTTCCACCACCATAAGCCAGATGAGGGGCTCTGAGTCCCGGGAGCAGTGCTCTGCTGGTTTTGCTTGAGTTTGTCCTATCTTCCATAGGTAGGAACCCTTCTTATTCTCCCAGGGGAATCCTTGAAACTGTCCTCATATGAAAAAATAGTGGGGAGCCTTAAAACTCCTCCTTCCCTTTCTCCATGCTAACCCCCTTCTCATGGAGATGGAGCAGAGCCAATCTTACCATCTTGTTTCACAGAAGAGGCAAAAACTGAAGCTCAGGGAAGTTCCACAACTGACTTGCTCAAGATCACACAGCATACTTTTGTCCTAACTAGAGGACTAATCAGATCCCCTCCACAAAAGTGCAGCCTCTACAGTTTTAAGCCTCTAGCCCTTTGCTCAAGCCGTGCCTCCTCCCACACATTCACCAGGATGGCTCTTCCTCATTTCTTCATTTTGACTCATTTAAAAGTCCCTCCAACTTGATCATTTCTGGTTTTGTGATGTGTCATCTGAGACTATGTCCTCAACTAGGTGACATGGGCAGCCGCTCACTCTCCCAGGGTTAAGACTGAATAGGGTAAAAGGCATCAAAATATCCAGTTCCAACCCATTCTGGAGGTTCAGTATTTGTTGACACAATCCTGAACCTCCAACCAGAATTAATTTCTACTCCTTAGAAGCCTCAAATCAATTTTTCTGTACCTCTATTAAGGCACTGAGCAAGCCCGATTCATCCACTCAACAGATACTGAGTAGCAATTGTATACCTAATCCCGGTGATGGAAATTTAGAAAAGGATCACAGTCTCTGCCCCAGACAGTGCAAGAAAAACATGAATTTGGTGATTCCATTTGATGCTTTTATCTCAACAATTTCCTCTCAAGGATTGGCAGTAAAAAAAAAAAAAAAATGCTGAAAGTATGTTGTTCTGGGGAACATCAAGGAATCACAAAGCCACAGGGGTAGTGCCCCATACAGCAGATGATTCTAAAGGTTTCAGAGCCGTGGGTCCTCAAGATGGAAAAGAAGGTGATAGAAAGCCAATACCTATTCATCCTGCACCAGAAACTTTCGGAGAACTTTCACAACCATGACGTCACACAGAAACCCCTCAAAAGGGATCATTTCTCATTTTACAGAGGGGAAAACAGGCCCAGAGAAAACAAGGTCAACAAAAAGAGTACAGCTAAGACAATCCTTGAACTCCAGTCTTTTGACCTGGGAAATCAAGGCACTGTCAGAGCTAGACATTTGAAGATTAGTCCAACTCCCTAAGTTTTTACAGATGAGCAAACAAGCTCAAATGGAGAGAATAAGATAATTTACCTAACCTTCTTACTTTTACAGGAAAGATGAGTGTTATTGACTGATTGGGCAGCTCCCAACTCAAGGTCTGCACTCACCCAAGTGTGGTCATGGTGACAATGGTATACCAGAAGGCTGCAGGGATGCTAGTAAAGTTGGTCTTGTTTGTGCCCTTTTCAGCATAAAACATGACAGTGGCAAAGATGATGATGGCCATGGTAAGGGAAAAGAGGAGAAAGCCCAGCTCAGAGGCACAGCTCTTGAGTGTGTAGCCCAGAATCCGTAATCCCTGTGAGTGCCGGGAGAACTTGAAGATGCGGAACACCCGGAACACACGCAAGGTGACAAAGGCACCAGAGACATCCTCATTCTTGGGCACAAAAAGCCCGATGTAGTAGGGCAGGATGGCCACCACGTCGATGAGGCTCATTACACTCCGCAAGAAGCGGCAGCGGCTGGGGGCAGCAAACAGCCGCAGGAGGTATTCACCCGTGAATATGAGCACACAGGCCGTGTCCATGCAGAAAAAGGCCAGCGGGAAGCGGTCGCCACAGGGCTGCTCCCTCGAGGGCCGCCGTGCAGGGCCACGGCACGGGATGGTTTCAACCACGTTGGCGATGACCGACACGGCTATGAAAAAACCGGTCACATAGTAGAAGACGAGGGCCGCAGTGCTCGTGTGTGGGTTCTCGAAGGCCCGCCAGAGCCTCTGGCGCAGGGAACTGCCAGCTGGCAAGGCTGGCCCGTCTCCGGCCTTTTCGGCCTCCTCGTCTTCCGCCAGGCGCTCGGCGTTCTCCTTCTTGCGGTCTCGGTACTCTTCGAGGCAGCAGTCGCCGACGAGTTCAGGCACCAGACCATAGAAGGCCAGCTCTTCATCGAAGGCCTGGATGCACTCCTGCCGCGGGCAGTGCAGGCGGCCCGTTCGGTAGAAGTTCAGCACGTGCCGGAACATGTCCGGGTCGCGATCGAAGAAGTACTCGCCCAGGTCGGCATCGTAGAAGAATTCCTTCTCTGAACTGCCCAGCAGGGTGTCTGGGTAGCGGTCCAGCGTGTTCTTCCAGGTCTCAAAGCGCCGTCCACTCACGTTCACCACCAGAACCTCATCCCCTCGAGAAGCCTTCACCCCTGGTGCAGGGGGCAGGGGCTGCTGGGCCAGGGGCAGCCAGCCCACTGCGGCCGCCCGTGCAAAAGGCAGCCACGTGGCCACGCCTGCCGCCATCCTGCCGTGCGCCCCAGGCCCTCGGAGACTTGGGGGGTGGCCTTTAGGAGAACGTGGCTGTCTCCAGGATGGTAGTGAGGGGCAGAGGAGAGCCTAGGCCACCTCGCACAAAGGGAAACTGGGGTGTCTAGAGGAGGCCGAGAGAAGGAAGGAACCTGGAGGAGGTACTAAAGACAGGGGAGCAGGGAGCTTGGGGGGCATTTGGGAGTGTCTGGGAGGTACCTGGGGGATGAAGTGGCTAGGGGACATGGAGAGGAGCAGAAAAGGGGCGTCTAGACTGGCCAAGAAGGTATCTGAGGGAGTGTATTGAGAAACAGATAATTCTAGAGGGGTGCGCATGTATTGGAGAAATATTTAGGGATACCAAGTAGAGACAAGAAACACTGGGGAGCTAGCCACAGTCTCAAGAGTTCTGAGGCAATGAAGAAGGGACTAGAACCCCTTGGTGGGTTTGGAGAGGTGATTGGGGCATCCAGAGAGGTAGAAATGGAACTAGAGGTGTTTGAAAGAGGCTGAGAATATCTGGAGGGAGGTTCTAGAGGGGCTGAGAAAGGTGAGGAGAGTTGTCCACACCCTCAAGATTTCTGGGGAAAAGATAATGGGGTTAAAGTCCCTTTGGGGACCTAGGAAAGGGATTGGTGTATCTAGGGGGTGCCTATAGAGCCAGGAGGCTGTAAAGAGGCCGACAAATGTCTGGGGAGTGCCTAGAGCTGCCAAGAATAGCCTGAGGGGGGTTGTCTACATTCTACAGGAGTTCAAGGGAAGGAAGGAGAGGTGGGACCCCCAGTGAGCTAGAGAGAAGTGGGGTATCTAAAGGGGGAGATAAGGACTAGGTTATTTTTCAGAGGCTAAGAGGTATCTGGGGGAGAGGGGTGTTTGGGGAAACTGAGAAAGCCTCATTAACCCTCTCAAGTGTTCTACAGACAGGAAAGGGGTCTGAGGAGTCCCAAGGGGCTGGGGTTCAACTGGAAGGAAGTTGGGCACAGACCCAGAGCACCCAGAAGATTGAAAACTACTAAGAGGAAGAGGGGTTTCTCCCAAAAATGGGTTGGAGGATGGGTTGGGGTGTGGAAAAGGAGCTGGGTGTGTCTCCAGGAAGGGGGGGGGGCTGCTGGGTCTTGCAGGAGGCTGGCGGGGGAGGCCAGGATAAGGGTGCATCCCACTGGGGACTGGTCTGGGGAAACCACACCCCGAAGGGCTGGTGGTGTGGGCTGGGCAGCTGCAGTAGCAGCAGCCGCAGCAGGAGGAGGAGGAAGAGGAGAAGCAGCTACAGCCAGGCCTGGGAAAGGAGAGGGCAGCACAGGCAGAGGAGGGGACTGGGTCCCTGGAAGGAGGCTCTGGAAGGACAAGGTCCAGCAGGATCCCGAGAACTGTCCCAGGATGGGCTAGGGAATGGGGGCTGGACCAGAGAAGGGAAAGGACAGCGTTGTTAGTGGCTCCCTCCCACCCCCCATAGGGCCGACCTCACCTGTGTCCCCACTGCAGCAGCGGCAACAGCAGTGGGACTGGGGGTACCAAACACCGGAGCTCCTGCCCCCCTCTGCAGAGCTGCCCGAGTTCTCCTTCTCCTCTGGCTCTCTCTCCCCGCCCCTCTGAGCTTGCTGGGAGATGGAGAGGCAGGGAGGGGCCTTTTGGCTCCCACAACCCCCTCCCCTAGGATTGCCTGAGAGAGACCCTGGGGAGACTCCGCCTCCTACAAAGCTGGTTGGGCCTCAGTCGCGTCATCTGGAAAATGGGGGTGGTAGGGAGCTTTGCCAGTTCTCCCCACCTCCTTCCTGGATTGTCCCCTCTTCCTGCTCAGCTCCTACCCCCTCCACCCCCTAGGGGCCCCCACCCCACCCGTCTGAATCAGCAGCACTTAGCAGATGTGATCGATGGGGAGGAGTCTGTTAATGGCCCTAGAATGGAGTGCCATGGGGAATGATGCAGCGTTGTGTCCCCTCCCTGCCCCCAAGGCTGGAGAAGGGAGGATGGGAGAACTAATGGGGGGGCATTTCTTTAGACGGCTAGGCCCCCAAAGCTGCTCTCTGTGGTGGAGAGGCGTGGATTAGAACCCAGCTCTAAACAAGACTGCTTCAGTGGGACTGGAGCACCATCCAAATGTCTTCACATGTGAAATGGGGGGTAAGAGGAGTGCAGATAGTGACAAGCTAGGTCCTACCCCTATACCAGGTTTTCTCCCAGGCAGGCCCCACTCTGAGGGGAAGTCTCCTTCATCTGTCCACATCCAGAAGCCTCAGATCATGCCTCCTCCCCTAGAGGGCCCTGTTCCTGGTGGCAAGAGCACTGGGAATCCAGTGCCTCCAGCATGGATGGGTTCAAATCACAGTTTTGCCACGGACTTGCTGTGTCCTTGAGCAAGTGACTTGCATTGTTTCTTCAGCTGTCAGATGGAGAGTTACCCCAACTTGTTGGTGTTGTTGGGAGCATTAAATGGAGTGATGTGAAAGGGGATGGCACAGGGCATGGCACACAGAGGCCTCATCTTTAGTAATTAAAGGTGTGTGGCACTGGGGAGCAGTAACGCAGGGCCAATTT
This sequence comes from Pteropus medius, assembly GCF_902729225.1. NCBI lineage: Eukaryota > Metazoa > Chordata > Mammalia > Chiroptera > Pteropodidae > Pteropus > Pteropus medius. The sequence goes on along the minus strand of NW_024351646.1, from coordinate 335,320 downwards.
TAGCCTTTCGATTGATTTACCTCCATGTAACCCTCCATTCACTCACTCATCACTCCTGATTTGTCCATTTCTCCATTCTACCACCCACCCACCACCCAACTACACATCCATTCTGCAACTCACACAACCAATTACTCTACCCATCCATCTGTCCATTTAGTCATTAATCCACCCACCCACTCACTCATCCATTTGTAGTCACTCCATCCACCTAAGTATTCACCAACCTATCCATATGTATCCCTCTCTCCATCCATAGTCTTATCCATCATTTATTTATTCACCTACTCTTCCCATTCATTAGCTTATCCTTTCATCTGCCCACTTATCCATCCAGACATTTTCCTAGCCATCCGTCCCCTTACATCCCCACCTGTCCATCCTGTACCTATCCACCTACCAATCCATCCATTTATTCATCCAATCACCTATCCATCCACCCATTTATTTTCCAACCTACTCATCATCAATCCATGCAACCTTTCACTTATTTATCCATTCAACCACTTATCCATCTTCCCACCTGTCCACTCATCCACACCCACATCCCATACACATCCACTCACATACATATCTGCAGATATTTCTGCTCCACTGAGTTTGAGGAGCTAGTCAGCAATAACTGGAGATAGGCTAGGTGAAGGCGGGGGAAGGAGAGTAAAGTTGTGACCAGAGACCTCCCTCTCCATTTCAGTGGTGTGACGTCACCAACCTTAGCACACCCTACTTGGAAAGAATGAGAGCAGACAGTCAGTGGGTAGGCCTGTCTGGCAAGATGGTATTTTGGCTGCATAGCCTTTACACACACACACACACACACACGTTACTAGAATGCTGAATGGGGACCGTGCCCCACCCAACACCCCCAATCCCAAATGCAGAGTAGCCAGGCTTCCAGACATAAATTAAAAAATAAAATAAAATAATAAAATAAAATAAAATAAAATAAAATAAAATGAAATAAAATAAAAAGGAGTTGGTCTTGGGGTGGGGGCGGGGCTCATGCAGAGATGAAGGCAAAGGCCCCTGGGAACCAGGGTCAAGGGGGAAGAGAAATCTCTGCCCCTCCCCCCTCAGAGTCCTCACTCCCCAGGGACCACTCCCTAACACAGGTTCATTAACATTAGCCATCAGGCCTCCAACCTCTTTAATGTCCAGTCTCCCAACCTATTTGATTTTGGCCCTGGCCCCCATTTCCCCACCACAGCCCAAAGGAATGGTATCTTGGGGAGTGGGGAGGAGAGGGAGTGGGGGCAGCCTGCAGGTCTTTAGCTGGTTTCTCTTGCTTCTAGGTCTGGGTCAGGGGACCCCACGCACTCCTTGCTGAGCCGCACAATTTCTTGGGACAGAACTTCCATATCCTAAGAAACAAACAAACCATCAGGGCCAGAGAAGGTGGCAGAGGTGTCGTCTTTCTCATCCCATTAAACAATGACCAGTTATGTCTATCCTGGGACAGGAAGGTATTTGGAGAAGCTCACAGAGCCCCCAGCAGTGGGCTGGGCTCAGGAAAGGTGTATGTGTGACGGGGTGGGAGCCTCTGGAGCTAGAGATATGGAAATGGGAGTAGATTGCCTGCTGTGCATGGTATGCTGGAGGATATGACCCCCAGCCCTTGCCACCTTCTTTCTACTAAATGTTGAGCTTGCTTCTCAGAATCAGGGGCCAGGTCTACATCCTTTCTGACTCCCCCAGAGATGGTGGAAATATCTGGACAGCAGGATGGGCAAGTGGACATATGAGTAGATGCATGGGGGGATCCATGGTAGGCAAATAGGTGGACAAATGGAGGACAACAGGTAGGCAGGCAGGTCTCTGGGCAGGTGGGTAAAAGCTAAGACAAGGGTGATTGATGAATATGTAACAAAAGAGAGAGCTGTAGGTCAGAAAATAGGTGGAAAGACATAGGGCAGATTATTAGATGGCTAGGGGGCAGATGGACAAATAGTACGGTGGGCTGATGAGAGACTTGGGTGAATGTATGTATAAATGGATGAGTGAAGTGGATGCAAGCACAGAGGGAAGAGTGAATAGCTAAACTGACAAAGAGTAAGTTGACTGGAGGATGGGAAAATGATGATGAAGGAGTGGTTGGTGAATGGGGTAGGTAAATGGCAGGACTAGCAGATGATGTAGGGGCTGTGTGGCTGGGTAGGCTGGTGGCTGGATGGACAGATGGGGAGACTGGTAGGCCACACTTGCCTTGTGTAGGTGCATATTCTTGGTGAGCTGCTCCTCCAGCATGTTCTGTAGCTTCTTGTTCATCTCCCGAAGGTTCTCGTCACCTGGCTTCACTAGGTCTCTCAGGACGCTGCCCAGCCCACTGCGGTCTGTGTGGCCTGCTGCCACGGATACATCTGCAAGGGCTCAGGCTGAAAGCCACCCCCTCGGCAGAGCCAGAGGAGAGACAGCCAGAGACGGAATAGAAAGAATGGCAGCAGAGCAGGGGAGAAAAGTAGGGGGACAAGCCATGTCACGTAGGAGGCAGAGGCTTAGTCATGTGCACCTTGGCTGTCACTTACTAGCTGAGGCCCTGAGAAATGGAGATAGTAACAACTAACTCATGGAGCTGGAAAAATGTATATAACTATATATGAAGCACAGAGCACAGAGCTCTCAGCACATGTCAGTCAGTATTATTCTGATTCATAAGAAAGGGGGAGATGAAAAAGAGATGGGGGAGGGGGAGGAAAGAGGAAAAAAGAGGAAAGGGGAGGGAGAGGAGAAAGGTGAGGAAGGGATAAGGACCCCAAAGGATACACATACAAAGAAGGAAAATTTCCAGGGATGGAACAATATACCCAGGAACAGTGAGACAAGATGAAGGGGGGATGGTGCAGAAAGAGACAGGGAGGAGAGAGAAGATGGAGAGAGAAGAGGAAGAGACATAGGGAGAAGAAAGGAGTAAGAGAACAAGAGACACACTAGAGAAAGAGTGGAGAGATGACAGAGACCAGGAGAGGAGGGAGGAACCAAGATAAGAGACAGAACAGAAAGAGAGACACACAGGTATGTTCTCCCTTCCACCAGCTGTGGTCTTGTCAGTAACTGCTGAGTTCCAAAGGGAGAGGAGAGAAGCCACAGCACTGGACAGTGGGGAAGGAGGGGACAAGTGAGAGGCTGGATGAGGGGCGAGGGCTGGGGAGGGGGCACTGACCGATCCGGCTGTCCATGACGTAAGTCTCAATAATGGCACTCTTCCGGCAGAGGTCTTCTGCCATGGAGGCGCTGCTCACCTCCAGGTGCTTCACCTGTGGGGTGGGCCCGACTTACCTCAGACCCCTCGACTGAGCATGTTCACACATGAGAAGGGGCTGGCTGAACATCAATCACCCCCCGCCCCAGCCTCCTTGCCAAGGATAAGCCAAGTAGGGACAAGCAGGCAGACAGTACCTTTTCCTCCAGCATCCATTTCTCCTGCTGCATCTCTGCCAGACGCTGAAAGAGCTCAGCCACTTCCTCATCTGACAACTCTGCTGGCCGCAGAGGCTGGGCCTGAGGGCTGCTGGATAAGGACTGCAGGGAAGAGGAGGGAAGAGGCCAGCCTGGGCTCAGTGCTGCTGCCCCATACAGATCAGGGCTGAGAAGAACCACCAAGTTAGGGGGCGGCTATCCGCCTAGGACCATAGACAAGTCTTGGCCCCCTCAGAGACACTGAATCCCCCTTTGCCTAAAAAAGGGAGAGAGGAACCACCACATCATAACCTTATGGAGAGGATGAAGGGAGAGGCCGTAGCACATGTGACCTAACTTCCAGTTGACAGGAAAACTAGGGAAGGGAGGAACCAGCTAAATGGTATCACCAGGAAGCCAACAGAAAATCCAAAAGGTGGAACACTTTCTACATGTCAACTGGGATGGTCTCTTCTACAGGTTGTTGTCATGAAATAAAAAAAGGGACTTCACTAGATTCAAGGGACTTAAAGACGTAAAGCAACCAGATACAACATGCGCTCTGAAACTGAATGCTGGTTTTTAGAAAACCAGCAATAAAGAACATTTTGGGGCCAACTAGAGAAATCTGATTAAGCTCAAAGTATTAGAGGGAATGAAAATTTACAAAATTGGGAGGGCAGAGATCTGCTGAATAAAAACAGGTTACTTAGCATCTCATTTAGGCTTTAAAAAAAGAGAGAGAGGTCTGGAAGGGTATGAACTAAGGATTTATAGTGGTAATCTCTGGGTGAAGATAAAAAAATTTGCTTGTTTGTGTTTTTAAAATTTTTCTACAATGCACACATGTGGAATAAATTATTTCTAAATAAAAGCTGGCTAGGAAGCTGACATGATAGACGAGAATAATAAGTGATAATCAGGTGTTGGAATAAAGGACCTCCTACATGGATGATGCACCTACTGTGAACCACATATTTTATGGCACCAAGAAAGGCAGAATTAGCCCACAAATGATGAAACAGAGAGTCAGAGAGAATAATTTGCCCCCCTCCCATTTAGCAATCAGAATCGAAGTTGGTGAGCTTGGGTAAAAGTTGACAAGGAAATATGTGTGCTGGGCCCACAGTAAGAGATGGTTGCAGGGGAGGGAAAGAGAGCCCCAGAATTTGGGTAGAAGCTGGGGCTGTAGGCTCTTCCTTGCCCCTTACCCTGGCTGGAATGGTCGAACTCTCTTTTTCCCGCAAGATTTCCCGGTAGCTGAAGGAGGAGACACTACTGCTGTCCCCAGTCTGGGTCCGGCTTGGTGAGTTCATCTCTGAGAGAACCAGTTCCTCAAGACCTAGGCAGAGAGATAAGAGAAATCTGAGCCCCAGATCCCCAGGGTGCCAGGGCAGCGACTGGCAGGAAGAAGCAGAAATAGATTTGACAGAGATAGAAAAAGGCAAAAAGACACTCCGGCAGACAGGAGGATAGAGAGAGGCAGAAACAGAAAAAAGAGCTGCCCCTCTAGGCAAACCCACACACACCAGAAGAGAAACAAAGGTGAAGAGATGGGGGAAAAGATGGTGATGTGGACACACAAGGGCATAAAGTGGCGTTTGCACTCAAACTCAAGGTGCAGACACAGGCACACCCACATACAAAGAGGAAACCCTAGAGACAGCAAGCTGGAGCACATGATAGAAGCGAAGACCCTGGATGAGGCCACGAGTCAGAGGAAAAACTGGAGACAGACTCTTGTAGCCATGCACCTAAATCTGAATTTCATCTAACGAACAAGAAGAATACATGGCAGACAATTTGAATGTTTGTTGATTCGTACACCAACCTATAGCAAAACAAAAACTCGACTCCTCCTTTATAACGAGAGGTTACTTCAGGAGACAGAATGCCTTGGACAAACATTGATTTGGTGAGAGATATATTTGTTTTTGCCATGCCACTTAAACCATGGCTACTGTGCTCAGGCCTCTCTTCCTGCAGCTGCTTTGGGGTGTCAAGGAGGGGGCTAACATCATACCCCAAGGATCTCCAGCAGGAGCAGAATGGCTGTGGGGGGACAGCGAGCAAGTTTTCTCTGAGCCTGTGATGTGAGAGATGCAACAGAGCCATCACTGCATCTTATTTACTTATTTAAACATATATATATAGGCCGTTTCTTTCTTTAAAAAGTCTGAAGTGACTCCAGGTTTTTTTTTGTTGTTGTAGCATCTTCTGGTTTAAATGGCAGAAATAACACGGACTTCAGCTGAATAATCATCACACTACAGTGTTGCCGACTAATTGTAAGTCTGTCTCCCTAGCTCAACTGGGAGCTTCTGGAAGACCAAGACTAGGGGGATTTACCACCAGAGACCCTGGATGTGAGCATGGGGGCTCAGTCCATATTTATAGAGTGAGAGAATGGATATAAGAGATTTAGAGACACTGGGTGAGGTGCGGGACTGTGCATGAGGGTGTAGTGGGGAGATGGACAAAGACATAAACAGACAAAAGACGGAAAGAAGAGAAACAGAGAGAGAGAAATAAATAAAGGGACAGAAGAAAAGGTGAGAGAAAAGGAGAGAACTAGAAAAAGAAAGCAGGGAGAGAAAGGCAGATACAGAGAGAGACAGAAACAGAGAAGAGACACAGCAAGAAGGAAAGAGAGACACAAATAGATAATGCAGAGAGAGAGATAAAAACAGAGGAGAGAGACAGATGCAGTGAAAAGGGAAAAGACAGACTAAGTTCAAGACGGACAGAAGATGCAGGAGAGCTGGTGGAGTGAGGTACAAGCAGCAGCTCCGGCCTTCAGGACCAAGCCTTGCCTCCCTGGGCCTCAGCATCCCCTGTGGTCCAGGTCTCTCACCAGAACGGCTCTTGCTGTTGGTGAGGATGTCCTGCAGCCGTTCCTGCAGCTTATCTGCCCGTTTCCGCTCCAAGTGCAGCTGCCGCTTGAGGTCCTTAAGCTTTGAAGGAATAGGGGGAAAGATGGGGTCTGAGGCCCAGTGCACCCACAGGTGGGGGGCCATAGGGCAAGAAGGAGCTGTGGTGGAACTTCCCCATCATACCGCAGCACTGCCCTTCTTCTCCAGGATGCGCTGCCCATCCACTGTGTCCTTTACCTCCTGTAACAGAGAAAGCATGGCTAGTGGGTGTCAGAATGGCTACATGCACTGCACTCCTTCCCTGCCCCATTACTACAGGCCGAGGCCTAGGATGTGTCTGGGTACCACGGAGGAACCAGTGACCTGCTTTAGGCTGCTGATGGTCTTCAGGTGGCAGTCCTGCTCCACCTGGGCTTGCTGGAGCTGATCCCGAACACCCCGTAGCTCTTCCTCCTTGCTCTACAAAGCAGAGGGCAGCTCAGGCCTCAGCTTGGGAAACCTCAGGCCTCGCATCAGAGCCTGTCCCTCCCCAGAGAGGGATGCCGCCATGCAATAGGCACCTTCAGCTCACTAGCATGCTGCTCCTGACACTGCTTCAGGGCATCCTCTTGTTCCTGCTGCTGCTGCTTTAGAGATTCCTACAAGACAAGTCCCAGGTCTGGCCAAGTCCCCCCAGAGGGCATCACACCCCCCAAAAGGACATCACGTCCAGTGAGGGATTTGAGAGACTGCAGCAGAGGGCCCCCGGGTGTACAGAAAAGATACTCCTGCAGAAAACACTGCATCCCTTTAGGCAGTACACAGAAGTGTCACATTTAGGGCTGTGCAGTTCACATCGAAGACCGACATTTGCATTTATGTTTTATTTTATTTAATAAAACATAACACAGCACTTACTGTAGGCCTGGAATGTTGTAAGGATTTTACATATATTAACTCATTTTACATACTTCCCCATAATACCTAGAGAGCAGGTATTATTGTTATCCCTTTTTTAGTGATAATGAAAACATGCCACAGAAAGGTCAAGTACTTACTCAAAGTCACACAGCTAGAAAGTGGCCCAGCCAGGACTCAAACCGAGGTAAATGACTGGCTCTATTACCTGTGCTCCTCATGGCTTTGTGACACTAATCCTCATGTACTATCAGGAATTTTCCAGAAAATGGCAGTAAAGGTTTTTGTTTGAATAAAATTAGTATATTATAATAATTTCCTGTCAGAAGTACAGTTTGAGAAGGAAGAGATGCCTTTTCAAATTAATAGATCTGACATTGTGCCCTACTGATGGCCATCCCCTGGTCCCCTCCACAGGGCTGCCGTTGAGTCGGGGGGGCTCTGGGGATATACAAGTCCAGGGCATCTCAAAAAGTTCCAGGGCCTGACCACTCCTGGTCCGCTGGTTTGGCATGGGTACCCTCTGATTAGCCTCTGTGCCTCACCAGGCACCAACTCACCTCGGCCTCCTTCAAGCGCCGTTCAAACCAGCCCTTGGCTCCATCCATAGAGTGTACCTGAGCTTGAAGTTCTTCTACTGTCTGCTGGAGATTCTCCAGCTCCCGCGTTCGGGCCTGGGAGAAGGCAGACCATCATGAGCCAGGCAGGTAGAAGAGCAGGCACCTCACACCTGCCATCCCCTGACCCATCGGTAGTGATACACTCCCCTGGCTTTAGAGGTGGAAGTGCATCTTCATCCACCCACTCACCTTCTCCTCTCGAATCTGCCCACGAAGCTCCTCCTCCTGACGCTTTTTGTCCTCATGCAGCTCGCGGAGCTCGCGCTCATAGCGGGCACGCACTCCCAACACCTCTTTCTCATGCCGAAGTCGGACAGCTCCTAGCTCCTCTTTATGCTGGGACTTCTCCTGCAGTGTTTCCATTGCTAGCTCATCCAGCATGGCCTTCCGCTTCTCAGCACTCTGGGGACCGAGAGGGTAGGGCAGAAGGATATCAGTCAACCTCCTCCCGCAATGCCAAACAAGGTCCACCACCACCTCCTGAGGCCCAAGGAATGTGCTAAACTCCACCTCCCTCCAATCTCCACAAAACTGGCTGTCACTCACCCATCCTCATGGAACTTGTCACTTTCCATCCCCTCCCATCTCCATGGGATTGGTCATGTCACCTGCCTTTTCTCCACAGACCAAGCCACTTCCTCCCCTTGCAGGCTCTCCAGCACCACCCACCTTCCGAGCCTCTTGTAGTTCCTGGGTCAATTGTTCCTTCTCCTGTCCTATTTCTTGAAGTTGTTCTAGCAGCCGACTATTGGCCCGTAATGACTCCTAATGTGGGAACAAAGGAAGTGAGTTTGATAAAGAGCCCCCGGGAGGTGCCAGTCACCCAGGATACTTCTGGTAGACCAATTCCCTAAACTCTGTAAAGTGGGTATTGTCCTCTTCATTTCTAGATGAGAAACATTGCAGAGACTGTTAACTGCTCTCTAGTATTCATTCTCCCATCCTCCCCAGCAACAGATTCTGTAGTTGGGCACACGGTCGTCTAATTGACATTTCCCTGCCTCCCTCGTGGCCACGAGATTAATTTCTGGATGCAGAAGTGGTGAGTAATATAGGTTATGCTTGTAAAGGAAAGGGGCATGCTGGGCCTTTCCACATGTCCTCCTTCCTTTCAAACAGGATATAAACATGATGGTAGGGGAGCTTGAGCAAGCACCTTGGATGCCAAGATAGTCTTGTGTAGAAGGTGGCAGAACAGCAATGTAGAAGGAACCTTGGTCACTGGTGATCGGGAAGCCATCGTCCCATCCCTGGGCAACCTACCTAGACTCTTATGTGAGAGAAAACTAAACTTCTATCTTATTTACTAGAAACCTTTATTATTCTACTGTCTATTATGGACTACTCAGCTGTCAGAGATCTCAGGTTCACCCAGATTCTAGGTCATTACCCCTCAGGGGCCTCAGATACCCCTATATCCCAGCTCTAAGCATCTCAGAAAACACCTAGGCTCCTGGTGATTTCAAACTCATTCAGCCCCCATCCATAAGAGGTCTCACACTCACCCAGATTCCAGCTTGGAGGCCCCAGGATTCTTCGACACACAGCCCCCAGGGACTACAGCTTCACCCAGACTCTGGACTCTAACCCCCAGGGGTTTCAGCTACACTCAACCTCCATATCTCTAGCTCCCAAGAGTCTCTCAGAATGCCTCTCCTAACTAACTGAAGAGGCTCTGACTCAGAGAAGTGAAACGACTCAGTCTGGGACACACAAGTGCTAATATGTTAGGGAGCCAGACTGGAAGCCAGGTCTTCCTGACTCCATAGTCTTCCCACTGCACCTCATGGCAAACTCTACTGAGCCAGCACTATGGAGCTAGGAGGAGACAGGTCAGAGCCAGAGGTGTCACCTGGAGCTGAGAGTTAAGGTCATCTTTCTGTCCCATGAGGTCCTCATATTCAGTCTGCCGCTGCTGCAACTCAGCTGTCAGCTCAGCAGTCTGTTCCCGGAGCATATTCAGTTCTTGGGTTTTTGCTGTTTGAATCTGGAGAAAGTGGTGGTGATGGGAAGTGGAATGAAAGGGGCACCAGGGGCCAATCATAGGGTGTGAGCCTCCCAGTTCCAGGGAGACAGGGAGAGAAGTGGAAAGGGAGCCAGGAGGAGAAAGAAAGAATTTCAAAGAGAAGAACAGTGGGAGAAAGGTCAACAGGGGAATGGATAAACATGGTATATTCATACAATGGGATACTAAACAGAGGTAAAACAGACCACTACTACGTATGGATAAACCTCTCAGATATAATGCTGCAGGGAAGAAGCCAGGTATAAAAATGAGTGCCTGATTCCATTTACATGAATTTAAAGGACAAGCAAGACTAATCTATGTTACTAAAGCTAAGAGGGGTAGATTATTTGGAGAAAGTATGGATGGGGAGGGGTGAAAGGGACCTTCTGGGGCAGAGAAAATGCTCTGTGTCTTGATCTGGGTGGTGGCTACATGGAGATAGATGGATGGATGGATGGATGGGTGGATGGATGGATGGATGGATGGACGGACGGACGGACGGACGGACGGACAGACGGACAGAGGGACAGACAGACAGATGGACAGACAGACATGGTTTACTGAGTACATACTTAAGACTAGTTCATTAGTTCACTTCCTGCACTTTACTGGAGAGAAACTAGAATGCAAGAGAAGCAGGGATGATAGCAAAAGAGAAGAGGGGTGGATGCCAACAGAAAAAAGCTGAGAATGAAACAGAAACAGGTGGGAGAACAGCATGAGGTCCAGACTACACTGCCCCAATGTAGATCAGAAGCAGAGGGAGATGGGAAACTGGGGAGGGATCAGTGAGGGCTTCCAAGTGTCCTGTACCTGCTCCAGGGCAGCCAGACTAGTCCTCAAGGCACTGTTCTCAGCCCAAAGTCCTTCCACTTGTTCCTGTGCATCCGCATTCTGGATAGACACCTGGCCTCATCCCCACAACAGGTGAGAGTGGGTCCAGAACAGGGGAACAGCCAAGAAAGAAAGGACAGATACGCATACACACACACACACATATATTCACATCTGCGCATACACATGCACACATGCACCCACCCACCACCCAGAAAGCAAGACCTCTGAGGCCTTGTCTGCCTGTACAATACCCACTTGTATTGCCCCTACTCTAGCCCCTCCATCCTCCTGAGCCCACCCAGTATAATGTACCTGATCCTGTAGGGCTCGTAGAGCTGCTGCATGCTCCAGGCGCTCCCCCTGCCGCTGATCTCTCAGCTCTGCCAAGCTCTGTGAAGACCAGGTCAGGGGAGCCCATTCTAGACCTCAGACTCCCCTGCGATACACAGAAACATACAGACTCCCTCTCTGACCACCTGACGGCACATTCCCAGCACTTGAGAGTCTTGGACCATCCGCCCATCAGAGATCTCAGCTTCACCCAGACTCTAGGTCATTACCCCGCCAAAGGCCTCAACCACCTCTATATCCCAGCTCTAAGCATCTCAGAAAACACCTAGGCTCCTGGTGATATCAAAATCACTCAGACCTCATCTGTAAGAGGTCTCAAACTCACCCAGATTCCAGCTTGGAGGCCCCAAGATTCTCAGACACACTCAGCCCCAGGAACTACAGCTTTACCCAGACTCCGGACTCCAACTCCCAGGGGTTTCAGCCACACTGAACCCCCATATCCCTAGCTCCCAAGAGTCTCAAATTCACCCAAACTCGGCTCCAGACTCCAGAGGTCTTGAACTCATATAGTCTCCTAGTTTCCAGCTCCTAGTGAGGTCTCAGACTGATGCCCCCATTTGCCATTCCTGTCCCCAGTCTCTGGGGATCTTCAGACTCGGCTAACTGCAAACCCAGCTTTACCCGGACATCTGTCCCCAGCTCCTAGGAGCCTCAGACACGCAAGTCACCATGTTTCCCAATCCATGGGACTTCAGACTCACCTACTCTAGGGAGAGGCCTGGAGGCTTTAAAATCGCCCAGCCCCCAACCCTCAAAAGCCTCAGACCCACCTAGACTTTTGTTATAGTCTCTGGATGTCTCAGACTCACCAGTTTTGTATTCATAGCTTCCAGGGGTCTCAGGACCACCCAGCTCATCTGATTCAACTTCTTAGAGGTGTCAGACCCAAACCAGTCCTCATATCGAGAGTCTCAAATGCACGGCTTCCAGGCCCAAGTGTCTCACCCTTGAAAGTCATGTTATCTACCCAGCCCCCATAGGTCTCAAAATCATCCAAACTCCAAGGAGTTCAGATTCACTCCAACTCCTGGTCTCAGTCCCCAGTGACCACAGATTTTTCCAGACTTCTGTCTCTAATCCCTCAGGACTGTAGATTCATCCAAACTTGTGACACACAGACCTCTAAGTCCTCCGCTCCCTGAGATCTCTGATTCCTAGTCTCCTAATCCAACTCCAAGGGCTCTCAGCACTCTTCAGTTCCCGTTTTTCTAGCACCTGGGGGCCCAGGAGCTATCCAGTCCTTATATTTCCAACACAAGAAATCTCAGACTCCCCAAATAGTCTCTGTAGACCTCAGAGTTCCCTAGACTCGCAACCCTGGTCCCTATCCCAGCTGATCTCAGAACCCAGCCCCTCACCTGATTGGCAGCCTCAAGTTCTTGCTGCAGCTTTTGAGTTCGAGCCAACTGGGCTTTGAGATCAGCTTCCTTCCGCTGTTGTAACTCTTCAATCTTGTTCCTGGGGGTGATGAGGGCGGCCAAGGGTATTGACCATGGTCTGAAGCTCAGTCTCCCAGCTCTGTCCCTGTGGTCTTGAGTTAATATTGCTGGGCACTGTCCACCACTAACCCCAACCCTGATAGTTACCGGCTGTCATTGAATAGTGTCTCCTTTTCTGTCTGTAGACGACAAAAACTGGGCACAGAAAGACAGACATAGATAAGTCAATTCTATAAGTCAATCTCTTTCCTAATCTCCCCGAACCCTTTCCCCTGACTCTGGAAAAAGAAATTTACCTTTCTTGTTTCTTTTTCAGTTTCTCTGAGACCTAGGGTAGAGGAGAGGATGTAGACAAGTGATAACAACAAGAATAATATTAGTAAAGACAAAAATAAACTTAATATTTACAGACACTTCCTACTAATTCCTTTTTGGAAGCTGAATTTATTTGTTATCTTCTGGAATCCTCAAAACAATCCTGAGAAGTGAGTGTTACTGTTTTCACAAATGCAGAAACTGAGTCTCAGAAGGGTTCAGTCATTTGGTTGCCCAGCTGATCAGCAGCACCAACATAATCTCCCTCAGGCTTCAAAGCCCAGCATTTACATCCCCAACATATCGACTGAGGGCTATGTCACAGAATGGCTAAGCTGGGAGGCCTGGAAAGCAGGATCATGATTGGCTGCCACACCACTGGGTCTCTAGTTCCTAAGATAAGAGCCAGTAGTCTACAAGTTATCGGATGGATGAATAAAGAAGCAGAGCGAGGAGGACACAGAAGAAAAGAATGGGGCCCATCAGGCACAAGACATAGTGGGACTATATTAACCCATTCCAAATTGAAAGCAATTCTGAGACATAAGTGTGAGTCTCTCCATTTCTCAAATGACAAAACTGAGGCTATGAGGGAGTACTCTGCTAACTGCTGCTTTGCTGGTGGAAGCATGGCAGGTAGGTAGTGGGATGGGGCGAAGGCCAGGGAAAGCTTGGCAGCCCCACCTTAGCAAGTTCCTCCTGTAGCCTGGATGTTTCCGCCTGCTTCAAACTCTACAGGAAAGGATAAGGGAGGGGTTTGTTATCAGCAAGGAGGAAGGTAAGGTATGTGCCTTATTCCTGCCCTCCTGCATCCCTAATCCATCAGCCCATGAGATGGTGATATCACAGACATCTCCGTGAGACCATAGGCAGAGCTAGGGCGTCTGCCTGCCATCTGGCACCCCAGCCCCAATAGACCCAGATTCACCTCCAAGCCTTGCAGTTGCTCCCAGAGCAATTTCTTTTCCTCCTTCTCCATTTCCCATTTCAACTCTACCTCTGCCAATGGCATGGGGGACAGGAGAGCAGGGGTTTGGCCCCCTGGGGGGTCCCCTTGACCTTCAATTGCAACTGGGAACTTCCCAGCCTCTTTCTCACAGCGTTCCTGCAGGGCTGGTGGATAGAACAGAGATATATGTTGGATGAGGCGGTCTCTGAAGACCCTTGCCATATGTCAAATAGAGGGAAAAGTGGTCTTCAACACCTCAGGTAGCAGGAACCCTGCCCCAAAAGACCACAAGCCTAAAGGACAAAGGTTTAGCCCCATCCAGACCAATCACAAATCTTTTAAGCCCACCAACCACTGAAATCCTGTCTACCATCAAATTAGACCAAGTTGGTTTCCCAGGCCCCACCCATAGCCCTCCAAGGTCATGTCTAACATCCTCTACTCCCTACTTACAGCTGAATCCTTCTTATAACCTCCTGATCTCCAGCCACATTCTACAAAGTCTCTCTGCTGATCACCAAACTACTACCCACCCCAACAAGCCCTAGCTGCTCTCCAAAACTCCACACATCAGGATCCTCCCACACTCTACCAAGCTTTCTTTCAGTTTTCATCCCAGATCCTACTGACAATCTGGGCTCTGAATCTTTCCAATGCTCCTTCATTCCCCTTCTCCATTTTGTAAACATCTTCTGATGTTCAATCTGCTTATCTGCAATATCTGCTAAGTCCCAGGCATTGAACTAAACTCAGAAAGATAACTACCTCTTATCTTTACTACAATCTTCCAAATGGTAGACATCGCTATACTTACTTCATAAGTGAGGAAGCTTTGGCTCAGAGAGGAGAATGTCTTGTCCAAAGTCATATACTAGGGTTCACGGAAGGGGCAAGCTTGATTCTGAAGCCTTTCCACCTTTCCCCAGGAGGACAACATCCTACTCAAGCCCCAAGGTCCACACATCCCCAGGAGGGCCTCCACACACCTGCCACGTTCTTCTGCAAGGCTGTGTTTTCTGCCTGCAGTCTCAGCAGCTCCCCATCCACAAGGCTCCCGGCTTGGACAGCACCTGCCCTGGCAGCTCCATCCTTCAGCTGCTCGTTCTCCAGCTCCAGCTGTTCCATCTGGCTGCAGAGCTGAGCAAGGGAAGGACGAGGTAGCAGAAAAGCAGAGAATCAGAACAATATTCACTGAAATATACACAGCATTTGGCCCATGCACTTGACAATTCATTTAATTCCCATAACACCCATAACCTACCTAGAGGAAAAAGGAATTGACCTAGGTGCTCTCATTATTCATTATCCTCACTTTCTAGATAAGGATACTAAAGCACAGATGTTAAACAACTTCAAATTCACACATCTGTTAAATGGCAGTCACAGAGGATTGAAAATATTGAGAACAATTTTCTGCTTGTCCACTCCAATATCACAGTTGCAATCCAAGACTTCAGGCTCCTCTGGAAGCTGCTGGTCCAAGATGTCAGAATTACTGAGAGCCCCACTGCCAAATGGTAGACATCGCTATACAGTCATCTTCTGTGCAGGGGTCTGTGTCTGGGAGCCTAGGCACCACAGACAGCTTTTACGGCACTTCCAGGGCCAGCACTATCCACAGACCCCTATCGTCAGTCCTTGGCCTCGGAGAGGTGCACAATGCAAATAAAACTAAGCCAGCCTTTTGTTAAATTCCTGGCTAAAACAAAGTTCTTACAGCAGATCTGACAAGATCCTTTGTCCCATTTTCAGATGAGAATACTGAGGCCCACAGAGAATTTTAATTTCATTGCCCAGAACACTATTCCTTTCATCCAGTTCACATGACTGGCTTCTCTGCATCCTTCAGTGCTCTGCTCAAATGTCACCCTTCAAGTAGTATCCCCCAACACAGAAATTCCAATACTCTCTAGCAGAACAATCTGTTTCTTTCTTACCTTGCACTAATAACAATTAAATTTAACTAGTATGTTTATAACTTCTTAAAGCCCTGAAAAATCCTGCATCATAAATTGTTACTGACAATTAAATTTTATTTTGTAATATAGGGTCACAGCCAGATTCTGAAACCAGACTGCTTGGATGGGAATTTCTACTCTCCCATTTACTAGCATTGGGACGCTGAGACAAACTACTTCATTTCTCTGGAGCTCAGTTTTCCTCACCTGTTAAATAGTAATGCTAATAATATCTCATCAGTTTGCTGTGAGAATTAAATGAATAAATAATGTAAAGCACATTGAATGAGACCTGGCACATAGTAAACATTATATAACTATCAGTATCAGTACAATTATTATTCACTATATCATCATCTTTCTCACCGTCCCACCCCCAGAATATAAGCTCCTTAAGAGTGGGGACCATTTTGTGCTGCTTACAACTATTTCTAGAACACAAAACACAAAGCAAGTGCTCAATAACTATTTGTTGAAGGAACAAATAGCTGAGATGTCTTGGCAAGTAAGTGCTGGAGGCAAGTCTTGAACCCAGGTCTCTCTGTGAGTACTTTCAGTTCCCAGAAGGAAGAGGGGAATATGAAGGAAGTTCTATACCTGGCCTAGTGCCTAGCCCAGGGCAGGTGCTGGAGAACACGAGCTGGATTTATGGACGATTTAACTAGTATGTTTATAACTTCTTAAAGCCCTGAAAAATCCTGCATCATAAATTGTCTTGGCAAGTGACTGCTTGGATGGGAATTTCTACTCATGCCTTACCTTGCACATGCCTTACCTTCCTCCTAAAAGAACCACATGATACCACTGAAATTGAGGGCAGGAAGCAATCAGAAGTAAAGTGATGATGTCAGCTCTTATATGAGCACCAGGGGCTCTGAACTGTAGAGGGCAAGAACCCACTAGGAGGTGTTGTTTAAAGGAGTGATGTCATAAGACCTGCAAGTTAGGACAATGTCTAGGGCTTGATGTGGTCAAAGAAGCTAGAACTGAGACTAGTGAGGAGGCTGTAGGAGTAGAGCAGGTGAGAGGTGGAAAAGGCTGAGGTGGGGCAGGGCCACAGGATGGATGTAAAACTTTTAAATAGTTAAGAAATATTTTAGAGGAAAAAGGAATTGATCAAAGGATACTATTAGTAACTAACATCTGCACAGCTGATATTATGTGCTAGGCACTGTTCTAAATGGTTTATAGACATTTATCTATTCAATCCTCACAAAAGGCCTGCAAGGCAGGTACTGTCATTATCATTATTTCCATTTTAAACATTTGGGAACCAAGAAACAGACAAGTCAAGTGACACACTCAAGGTTGCAGTTAGTAAAATATAGAGCTACGAGTTTAATCTAGGCTTCCTGGCTCTTAACTAGTACTTGCTAAATCACCCCTCCTGGTATTGTACCTGCTTAAAGGTTAGTTTTGTTTTGATTTTAAAGGTCTTAAGTACTACATTCTCACGTGGAGCCTTGGAAATACCATTTTCGTTGCCATGAGACTATTTTCCTTAAAACACACTAAAAACTTAGAAAATTGTTGAGCATGGATACAGAACAGAGATGAGGGAACAAAAGACAATGTCTCCAGCTGCCTAGTAGGTTTAGAAACAGTGAGGACACTAAAATCAGTGAGGAGATATAATTATCTAATCCAGAATAAATTATCTAATCCATATAAATTATATGTGGGCTCATAACAGATGAAGAAAGAAAGAAAAGGGAAGCAGCTTAAACATAAGAACTTTACCTAAAACCCAACAATATCCCGGGTCTTGGCATCAGCCCCAAAATATACACAAGGAGACCTGAAGCTCAGAGAAAAGAAGTGACTTGGTCGGGAACCAGCTGACCTCAGAGATTCCAGCCTTCTAATCCCAGCACAATGGGTGGCCTCATCTGTCAAATCACTGCCCCCAGCAGAGACGCAAGACCTGTTTCAGCACCATGGACAGTGATCTAAGACCAGCCTCTGTCCAACCACTCTCAGCTGCCCTCCAGCTTCAGCCCAGGTGGCCCCTACCCCTTGGAGCCCCCTTGGCTATCCTGGGCACCATCACCTTGCTGAACTCGGCCATAAGTGTGCTGTTCTGCAAACGGAAGTCCTCTTCCTGGCTGTGCAGCTTTGCCTGAAGCATCTCATTTTCACTCAGCAGCCCCTCGACTTCCTGCAGTAAGAAATAGGGGAAAGAGGAGGTAGAGAGAGATGAGGAAAGAGGAACAGACAGGAAAGAATGGAGAGATGGAGAGAGAGCAAAATAAAGAAAAGGCAGGAAGACAGAGGAATAGAGAGAGGAGAGAAGGGGTCAGAGAAAGAAATGTGTGAAGAAGAGAGAAACGAGGAGTCAGAAAGAGATAAAGGGAAATAAGAAAAGAAAATTGATGGCAGAGATAGGAACAGGTTGGGGAAAGGCAATGGGAAGATTGAGGAGAGAAACAAGAGTCAGAGAGAGAGGAACAGGAAGTCAGAGACAGAGTCACAGAGAAGGATAGGGAGAAAGGAAGAAGGAAAGACACAGAGAAAGGCACAGAGAGATGAACATAGGAAAACAAAGACAGATACAAAAACACATGACAGTGAGGCAGTCATGGATGCAAGTGAACACACAGAGAAAGAAAGGCCAGTACTAGGAGATCCCAACATACAGGAATATCCCTGCAAGGACATAGTCTCCCAGACACACTCACCCACCATGGGTCCCCTTACCTGAGCTTTCTTGCTCTTGCTCAGTGCCTAAAGGTGAGGGGGTAGGAAGAAAGAAAAGGTGAACAGAGAGGGTCACTCTCACTGGGGTATGGAGACATTGAGGCAAGTGTCAAGGGGAGACAATAATGACAGGAGTTGGGGGATGGGAGCATCTTCAACCACAGAACTTGCATGACAATTTGTAGCCCATAGGAATGATGGGAGAGTGAGTAGCATTCTGCTTACATCCTTTCCTCTAAGCTCCCGAAGCTGTTCATGGGTCTTAGGATTTAACCTTTTATGGGCTGGGTCTCCAGGCTCAGACATTGTGGCTTCATTGCTATATCTGTCCAAACACGTCTATGTGGACCCCTCCCATTCAGCATGGAAACTGCCACTCCCTTGCTGAGCAGCCTAGGGAACTGTTAGGTTGGGGAATCAGCACCCTACCAAAGAGAAACCCAGCTTTCCAAATGCTGGTCTTTCTGCCTTGGGTATTCCTCCATCTAACAAATATTTATGGAGCATACACTATGTGTAACATTGTGCTATGCATGGGGACATAGTGAAGAAAGAGACAAATGAAGGCCTTAAATGCCTTGAAGGCCACAATAGCTGATATGCTCTCATCTTCAGAGGACAGAAGAGGTAGGTTCAGTCTCACTTTACCAACAGGACCAGTACAGGAATGAGAAGTATGAGCACAAGGCAGGAGAGTGGAGGAGAGACAGCAGATTCAAGGCAGATTTACCACTCGATTTGACTCTTTAGTTAGAAGTCAGTGAACGAGACTGAGTTAGTAATTGAAATTTAAAAAAATGAATTGAGAATAAATTAAAATTTATCAATTAATTAAGCAGAATTAGATAAAATTAGCAAACTAAAGAGACTTCCTTGAGAATTTTTTGAACGACTAATGACAGCATATAAGATTAGGTCTGGTTCACGGTAGGTGCTCACTGGATTGATGAATGAGTCAGATGGCTGCAGGGAAGCACGGGTGGGTGAATGGGTGGAGGTAAGTACCTTCTGAGCTTTGTTGAATTCCTTATCCAGGTAGGCGACCTTCTGTCGAAGACTGGTAAGTTCTGGTGTGCAGAAAGCAGGGAGTCTCAGCCTCAGTCAGTGGCAAGGAGCTGAAAGGACTTCCTACAAAGCCTCTGAGGTGTTTTCCCTCCGCCTCTGTCCCCTAAAGCCACCCCCATCTAATAAAACCCTCTTGGCTCACCAACACCATTCTTGCGTAGTTCATCTGAAAGCTGGTAGTTGTTTGTCCGGAGTTCCAGGAGCTGAGCCTTTAGGGGAAGTAGGGAAGGGAAATGATTTGATTAGGAATGTGCCCCTATCCTCACCATGAGGGTACCAATCCCCTGCTGCCCTCTGCGTGCCTCTTTACTCACTCCTAAAGACCTGTGCATACACATCCTAAATGAGCATCCAGTCCCTCAGTCCCTGTCCCACCTTTTCCAGTTCTACTTATAACCACAGCCAGTCTCACCTCTGTGTCTCCCCGCTGCCTCCATCTCTCCCCTTCCAATCCACTATGCACTCAGGTCATGACAGAGTGCTGACCCAGTCAGGCTCTTGCTCATGTGTGTTCTATGGTTCACCATGCCCACAGGATATAGTTCCTCCTCCTCCTCCTGGCTGACCTCATCACACACTGAACACTATTCCGACTATCTTTCTGTCAGGGGTGGGTGTTATCTATCCCCGGCCAGAGCAGGGGGCAGGGGCTTGCCTCCTTTCCCCTTTCCCAAGGGAAGAGGGCCTGGTATTCTCCTGACCAATTTCACTAAGTAAAAGGGGGCTGCTCGGGGTCCCCACCCCCAAGGCTTTCCAAGCACATCCAGACCCCTTTCAAGAATTGAGGGAAAGTGAAGTATGGACCATGCCAAACAGTATACCCCTATCCTGTAGGGCTCCTAGGCCAGTTCTTCCCAGAACCACTGTCCCTTACCCCACCAGGACCTTTCCCTCCCATGGCACCAGCTTCCACTCACTGGTGCTATGCTAAAAGTCAGAGGGCTTGGGAGGTAGATGGGGGGAAAATTCTTAAATCATTTCTTCAATTAAATAAATAAATAAATAGATAGATAAAAGTCAGAGGGCTTGGCTTTTATAGAACCTTTCCTGCATCTGTCCACTTCTAGACCTAGTGATCTGTCTCCCACAGTTCTGATCTAATTGGGACAACTTTGGCACCCATCCAGAGTTCCTATCCATCAGAGCCCGATAGTTTTGCCTTCATTCATGGCCTAGTGGAATCGATCTTCCTCACTCAAGGGTTCCCACACACCTCAAGATCTCCCAGTCACACTCCAATGGGATAGCCCTACATTCTCCAGGGTCTTTCCTCCACAGGGCCTTGGGTGGGCTATTTGGATTACTCTTACTCACTCAGAACCCCCTTCACAAGTTACAGGGGTATTGCCCTTTCATGGTCCAATGATCTCACCTTTCCATCCTCCAGGTCCCTCACACAGAGACAACTGGGTCCCTCATTCAAGGACCAATGGATTCTGTCCTCACTTGAAGTTCCTCCTCTCCTCCCATAGGTCCTACTAAGGATTTCCCCCTTTCAGAGTCTCTCCAAACACAAAATCCAATGGTCTTTCCCAGTAAAAAACTCTCAACAAGGGTCTACTCTGGCTTTCATCCCATTTCAGAATCTCCCCCCGCCAGAATAGTCAAGTGGTTAGAGTACCCAATCAGGGTACCCCGCAAAGCCTAGTGATCCTTGCTCCATGCAGTCCAAGGTAGTATCACTTTTTCATCTCCTTTGGTCCTCTCTCCAACGGGGATTAATGGTATTACCCATTCAAGGACTTCTTCATCCCAGACTTAATGGGATCACCCCTAATCATCCAAATGGTACCGGCTCCTCTTGGGATCCACTACCATCACTCGCACAGGATCTCCCTCTCCCGGAAACAATGACAACATTGGGGTCTTTCCCTAATTCGCTGTCACAGTGGTATCTCCCACAAAAAACTTCCACCTCCCACCAGGTAATGGCTCCCCCCATCATGACGCAAATGGCCCAACGCCCACTTCCTTCCTCTCCAGACAAAATGGTTTCTCCCTCTCAGGATCTGTTTCCCTCGATGCCTAACGTTATCATCACCCACCCATGGGTTCCCCGCACGGGCCCAAAGGTCTCGTCCCCTCTAGGTCTGAGTAAGATATCCCCCACTCTCTGACTCTCTCCTCCGCCCCAAAGGCTCTAATAATCCAACCCCTCAGAGACCAGTAGTATCTGGAATCCAACAGTCCCACCACTCAGAGCCTCAGTTTCCCTTCTCCAGACCAACCCCTTAAACTCAAGGTCCATCCCAACCAACACCTTCTCAGAGCCTGTGGCACGACCTCTCTCTGCCCCGCTCCCTGTCGCCCATCCCGGTGGTCTTTTCCCCGGCGAGCGGCACCTGCATCCGCTGAAACTCCTCCTCGGACAGAGCTTGCGCCATGTTCCTCCCCCCCCGCCCACCAACAGTTTTCTGCGCAGACGTAGCTCGTCCCTTCTGTCAGTATGCGGGTTGGACCAAACCACTGGCCAGGAATCGAGGGGGAGGAGTCTACCCCAGTAGCTCAGCGTTTTGGAGACGGAGAGAAGAAAATGAAACTGACAGGTTGGATGAATCGCAATTGAATGTTTTACCAAAATCTAGGTCATCTGATCTGGCTTTTTTGCTCACATAAACTACCCATTGTGATGCAATACTATAACATCCCCGTGTCATGGGTGGACTCGTCGCTAGGGAAATGTTTGCCGACAGAAAAATCACCCTTTCACGGTTCTCCTTTAATGAGAAAGGTTTACTTAAAGAAACGAAAGCGGAAGCTCTGCGCTGGTCTTGTTCCCGCCCTCCTCCGGGTGACTCGGAATGGGAATATCGCCTCCTGTGAAGCCCTTGGCTTTAAAAAAAAAAAAAGAAATTGACGCTGATTTTCATTCACGGTGTTAGGTAAAGGGTCTTGCCACCAATAATTTCAAAATTATTGAAAAGAAGTCACTAAGGGGAAAGAATGGCAGTGAATCAAACGAAAAAGCTTCATTAAAAAAACGAAAACGAAAACAGGATGTCAAAACATCAGAAACATTCAAATTAGTATTAAAGTGCATTATAAGCCTCTCTTGTGCTTTCCAGCCCCCTCTGCAAACCTTGCCACCCAAGCAGTAGTTTTTATTTGAGAAAGAAAAATTAGCATGTTTAGCGACAACATATCAGTACTAGGATACTCCCTATTTTGTTTATCTTTTGGGGGAGGGACTTAATTTTGATATTTTAAATGTACAGAAAAGCAAAATGGTACAAGGAAATTCCATGTGCCCTTTACCTAAGTCAGTCCATTGTTTACATTTTGCCACCTTTATCATTCTCTCATCATATATAAAATTTTCGAAACTTTGTCTTCAGCATCCATTGATAACTTTCTAACACCGACATTTCTTTACTTGCTATTCTACCGTAAGGAAGAGCCTCCTCCTCTCCCTCATTAATGTACATATTTATATCTATGCAGACTACTGTTATTTTATTAAATGAATTATAATCAATCACTATCATCATTTCCTTTGACGCTCAAATCGTCCCAGGTTTGGCCAGTGGGAGTGTCTTCAAGGTGACTTGTGTGTCCCTTTGACCATGCCCCTATCACTTTTTTGCTGACACTACAAGATGCTCCAGACTCACATTCTTTTTCAGCCTCAGTGTTCATTGCTATTAGAATGTAATTGTTTCTAGGCCTTCTCAGGACACAGCTAGGAAATATATGTGTGTATTCTAATTCATGTATCTACACATCTATTATCTATTTATACATTTTGCTATAGGTATACATATTTTAAAAACATAAATGCGTTATAATACCTTCCATTTCAACCCAACAACACAAGGTTCATCCTAGGTTTCTCACTTTCCTTAGTATTTGTAAATCCCTTCTCCAACAGAAACCTGGCTCCCATTATCCACAATAAATGTACTTATTTGTTTAAACATAATACACATTAAGTAACCAGAATTGCTACCCCATAAGCCTGTAAAAACAATCAACCAACTATAGGGCAATAGTGTTTCTTTTGTCTCTTTTTATTGTATTTTTTCACTTTCTTTCATCTTTAAGTTCATCATAGTCTATAGTCAAATACTGTGTTTAACAAATATCTTCAATGTTTGATGCAGTTCCTTTTGTCTTTAATCTGATGATGATCAAAATACTGTGTTCAAAAATTATGTGGGTTAGTTCACCCCCTCCCCAGCCCCTTCAGTGAGGCTGTATGACTCATTTGAAATATAGTTAGGTTCCTTTGTTTCTGTTTAAATTGCATTTTGGCCTTCCCACCCTTGTTGAGGAAACCAATCAATTTACTTTCTGGTTTATCCTTTCTGGGTTTCTATTTACACAAATGAGCAGATACGTGTATCTTATCTTATTTATCCTACATGAAGAATAGCATATTTTGCATTTTCCATTTGCTATCTCCTCTCACCCCCTTCTCTCTCAGCTATGTAGTACCCCATTTTGTAGATGTATCATAATTTAACCACTCTCCTATGTTTGCCCATGTAGGTAGTTTCCAATATTTTGCTATTATAAATAGCCAAAAAGAATACCCTTGTACATATATGTATTTTCATATTATCTGAGGTATATTTTCAGGGTAAATTCATAGAACTGGAATTGGTGCATCAAAAAGTGCATATGTAGTTTCGTTAGGTATTTCCAAATTCCTTCCCAAAGGAGCTGTTTCAATTTCATTCCCGCTAACATTCCTTCTACACTTCTAGGTTCTTTGACTGGTCTAACAATTAAATTGACATAGATGGATTAACAGGAGAAAAACAAATTTAATTTTGTACATACAGGAACCCCATGAAAATATGAGACCCAAAGGCAGTCAGGCAATTAAGGCTTATGTGCCATCCTGAGCTAAAGAATGGGACAAGGTACAGGACAGTCAAAGGAGAGGAGGGCAATTCACAGGAAAATGAGAAGGGCAGATGTTTGGTAATCAGATGTCTGCCCTGCCATGCAGGTAAGTCTTTCAGATAAAAAGTTATCTCTGGCAATAGCTCTCTTCCTGTAGAGGTCTCCTATCTAAATTCTTTTAGTCAGTTAAGGGAGACATAAAAGTTTTGCTTGAGTCTGCTGGGTCTTGATTGTCTTCAGCTCAAAATAATCCACATGCCAAAGTGACATATTTTGAGGTGGCATATTTTGCTACCCTTCAATATACCTATTTTAAGGGTACAGTTCAGTGAATTTTAATAAATGTATACAACCTTGTAACCACAACCACAATCAATATATAGAATATTTACATCACCCTTAAAAGGTTCCTTTGTACCCAACCCCAACCCCCTCCCCCACCTCAGGCAACCACTGGTTTATTGTAGATTAAATTTCTCTTTCGTAGAGTTTCATACAAATGGAATCAGACAGTATGTACTCAGCATAACGCTTTTGAGATTCATCCAAGTTGTGTGTACCAGTATTTTTTCCTTTTTATTAATGAGTAGAATTTCATAGTATGGATATACTACAATTTGTTGATCCATTCTCTTAGTGTAGTTCTAATTTATATTTCTCTAATTAAAAGTGAGATTATACTTTTTCATATATTGAAAGATCATTTAAATATCTTTTTAAATATATGAATTGTATGTTCACTCTTTTGTCTATTTTTCTATTGGCTCTTTGGATTTTTTTCCCTCAATTTTTAAAAGTTCTTTGTCTATCAAGGATATTAACACTTTAATATGTGTTGTATATATTTTCTCCCAGTATGTCAGTTATCTTTTGACCATGTTTATGATCCCAGGAGCTAGGAAATAGATGTATATATACATTCAAATCTCTAATTATTTCTGTATCTAGTCATCTGTATATATTTTAAGGTAAACATGAATTCACACTGATATTCCAGTACCGCATGGTTCATTCTAGCCTTCCCTTCTTGCTTATCTGTAGACTCCCACTCTAACCATAAGAAATCTGGCTCCAGCCATCTACCACCCATTTACTTAATTTTTCAATCCCAGTATACAAGTATAGCAATATCAGAATTATTAACCCATACCCCTATGGGAAACGACTTTACCAAAATTGCGTTAAGTGCTTGTCTATGGTTCCTTTTGTCTTTAGCCTTGGAGTCCAGTCAAACTATCATTTTCCAAGGTTATTTAGATCAGCATGTCTTCTCCCCACCCCCTTTAGTGAGGTTATGTCATAGATTTGTAATACAGTTAGATTATGTTACCAAGTCTGTATTCCATACTGGGATTTCCTGACTTCCTGGTTAATTTTTTTAAATGTTTATACATTAAAATATTGGAAGTATTATTGTGTGTGTGTGTGTGTGTGTGTGTGTGCGCGCGTGCATGCGTGCTGTAAAGATATTTGGGTTTTGACATACATTTTAAAGTTTTCCTCACATGAGTTTTTTTTTCACATTTCTTGTTAGGTTCTTTCTTAAGGTATATTATCTTCTTTGTTGCTATTGTAAATGAGGGCTTTTCTATTATTATATCCTCTAACTGGTTGTTATTGGTATATATGAAGGCCATTGATTTCTGTATGTTAATTTTATATCTTTCCACTTTGCTGAATACTTTTCTTGTTAGAGTCAGTTTTAGCATTGATTTTCTATAGTTTGCCAGGTACAAAATCATATCATTTAAAAATAGAGATATTTTCATTCTTTTTAAATTCATTGACTCTAACTTATTTCTCTTGTCTAATTACCACTTTCCACTAACAGGAACCAGGGCTTCTTGTTGAAATGTCTGATTCCAGGGCTGGGGCAGGAAAAGTACAAGATGAGCCTGGAACATTTTGTTGTACCATCCATTGAGTTAATTTGAATTTTAAAAGAATCCATGATCTTAAAGAATCCAAACTAATCTAAATAAATAAATGGAGGACAAAGGGAAACTCTTCCTTACAGAGGAACACCAACTAACAAATGTAGAAGGAATGGAATTAGAAAATCGCTATTTGGCAACCACCTCTGTAATGATTATTTCAGGCAAGAATTATCAGTGGATGCTAAAACTAGCAGGTGAAAGTGTGATGAAGAACATTATATTTACATAGTATCAAAGGATCTTCCCACAAATTACTTCTTAATTATAATGGGAAAAAGGTAACTTTACAGTGGAGAAACCTGGTAGACACTACTTTAACCAAGTGGACAGCATTAACATTAACAATATGGGGACAAACTGGTATCTCCTGCCTCCTGATGTGATGCCCTGATAAAGATGCAATATCACTTATGTGGTGTTTCTGAATCTAATCATGAGAAAATATCAAGCAAACCTCAACTGAGAGACATGTTACAAAATAAAAGATTTGCGCTCTTCAATAACATCAAGATCATAAAAAAAAGAAAAATTGAAGAAGTGATCCTATTTTAAGGAGACTAAAGGCACATGAAACTAAATGCAACATGTGATCCTGGATTGAATCTTGTGTCAGAAAAAAAGTTTTTTATTTTATTATAAAGGATGTCAGTGGGACTACTGGCAAACTTTGAATAATGTCTGTAAAATAGATAATAGGTTTGTATCAATAATAATTTCCTGATTTTGATAATGATACCATCATTTTATAAGAGAATGACTTTATCTTATATGTCTTTATATAGGAAAGAATTAACATAGTAGGCCTGAGACTACCTGGCCTTAGAAAGACCTGATTGCAAAGTTGGCCCTTGACTAGCATCTGGAAACTTGGCTGGTAAACAATTCCCTACACTGGTACAAAACCTTTCCTAAATAAAAAAAAAAAAACAGTTCACAGGGCCCAAACCATTTGTACAAACAACGTGGTTTATGCTGAGTACCTGCATGCCTCCAGGGAGTCTGGAATTTTGATACATGCTAGGTAGAGTGTGATTCATGACCAGCTCTCAGTGAAAACCTTGGACACTGAGTTTCTAATGAGCTTCCTTGATAGACAACACATCACACATGTTGTTACAACTCATTGCTGGAAGAATGAAATACATCTTATGTGACTCCACTGGGAGAAGACTCTTGGAAGTTTCTGCTTGATTTTCTCTAGACTTTGTCCCATGTGCCTTTTCCCTTTGCTTAAGGGAAGTGGACGGCATAAGGAAGTCTGTGCATGGATTTTTCCAGCTTCTATGTGTCCTTTTTTTTCCTTGTTGATCTTAGCATGTATGTATTTTTTCACTAATAAATTTTAGCTGAGTACAACTATGCAGAACTTCATGAGCCTTCCTACTGAACCACCAAACAGGAGCATGGTCTTGGGCAGGGGTCCCAAACCCCCGGGGCCACAGACGGTACAGTCTGTGGCCTGTTAGGAACCAGGCCACACAGCAGGAAATGAACGGCGGGCAAGCAAGGGAAGCTTCATCTGTATTTGCAGCCACTCCCCAGCGCTAGTATCACCACCTCAGCTCCACTTCAGATCATCAGACATTAGATTCTCATAGGAGCACCGGTCCCTGATGCCAAAAAGGTTATGGAACCACTGGTCTTGGGTACCCCTGACACAAATAGAAGGAGAGAGAGAGAGAGAGAGAGAGAGACCAACTAACTCAGAGAGAGACAGAGAAAGAGACAGAGACAGAGAATGATAAAGGAAAGGTGGCAAAATCTTAACATAAGAGCGCTTGAATGAAGGGTATATAGGAATAGTTATTTTGCAACTTTTCCGTAAATCTGAAATTATTTCAAAATAAAAATTTTAATTGGAAAAAGAAACTAAATGATCTCGCCCTATGTGAGATCATTGCTCATCACTAGAGGCTTCTAGGATCTCTCAGTGAAGAGACATGGGAAATACATGCACATGCACACGTGTGCCGCACACACACACACACACACACACACACACACACACACACACACACAGAGTTCTCTTTGTCTTATCTAAAATCATGAGAACCTCTTTCTTGATTCCTCCAATTCCAATTCAACACTGCAGTGGTCTATTCTTGTGCTCCTTCATCCATATTTGTAACTTCCTTCTTGTATTTATAACTCCTTTAGTAAGTAAACTGGCTCCCATTATTCCTAATACATTTATTTGTTTCTTCAAGCTTAGATTACACAAAAGGGATTTTCAGAATTATTAATCTATATCACTGTAAAAGCAAATCTGTTTACTAGAGTTCAATTTTGTTTACAGGTATTTTAAAGGTAAAATTTACACATAGTAAAATTCGCAAAATTCATAGCACACCATACTACTATCAAGACGAAGAATTTTACATCACCCCCAGAAAGTTCCCTCTTACCCAGTCAATCCCCTCGCCAATAGAGAAATCCCTGTTCTGATTTTTTTAGGCATGTGGATATCTAATTGTTTTAATATCATTTGTTGAAAATATCCATTCTGCACTGCCTTTGCATCTTTTTCAAAAAATCAATTGACCATATATTTGTGGATCTACTTCTATTTTCTTTCATTTATATATTTGGCTGTCTTATTTTTCCAGTTTTATTGATATATAATTTACACACACCACTGTGTAAGTTTGAGGTGTACAGCATAATGACTTGACTTACGTGTATTGTGAAATGATTACAATAAGTTTAGTTAACATTCATTATCTCACAGATATACCAAAAAAAGGCATTTTTCTTTGTAATGAGAACTTAGAATCTACTCTCTCAACAACTTTCAAATATACTATACAGCAGTGTTAACTATAGTCACCATGCTGTATATTATATGCCTAGTCATTATTTATAACTGGAAGGCTGTGCCTTTTGACCATCTTAATCTAATTCTCCCATCTCCCTTTTTGGCTGTCTTGACATCAATACCACAATGTCTTGATTATTATAACTTTACAGTAAGTCTTGAAGTCAGGAAATGCAAGTCCTCTAAATTTGTTCTTGCTTTTCAAAATTGTTTTGGTCCTTTGCATTTTCATATGAATGTTAGAATCTGCTTATCAATGATACAAAAACAAAAACAAAAATAAAACCAAACTAACAAAAACAACCCCCAAACCTACTGGGGTTGTTGAATCTATAGATCAATCTTAGGAGAATTGACATCTTAATTTTGAGCCTTCTGATCCATGAACATGGTCTATTTCTCCATTCGTTTATGTATTTAATCTCTCTCAGTAAAGTTTTATACTCAATGTCCAGGTCTTGCACATGTACTTTTATATTTCTGATGCTAATTATGAATGGTATTTTAAAATTTCAACTTCCTATTGGTTATTGCAAGTATATAGAAATACAACTAAGTGTAATATTTTGATCTTATGTTCCGCAATCTTGCTAAACTCACTTATTATTTCTAAGAGCTTTTTTGTAGATTCTTCATGATTTTCTACATAGATGATCATTTCATCTCCCAATAAAGACAACTTTATTTCTTCCTTTTCAATCTGTATGCCTTTTATTTCTTTCTTACTTTATTGCACTGGCTAGAACCTCCAGTAGAATGTCGAAATGAAGTGATCTTAGGGAGAAAGGCATTCAAGTCTTTCACCATTAAGTTTTATGCAACGTAGTTTTGTTTTTGGTGAATACTCTTTATCATGTTGAGGAGATATTACCTTTTATTTCTAGTTTTATGAGAGTTTTTTTTTTTAATTAGAGATAGATGGTGATAGATTTTGTCAAATACCTTTTCTGCATCTGTTGAGATGATCATATGGTTTTTCTTGCATTTCTGGAGTAAGTTTAACTATGTCTTAATGTATTATATTTTGTATATATAGTTGGATTAGATTTAATAAAATATTAAGAACTTTTGCATCTTTGTTCATGAAGAGTAGTTGTGTATAGTTTCCTTATAAAAAAAAATTCTATAGTTTAGTATCAGAGTAATGCTGGTCTCATAGAATGAGTTAGGAAGTATCCCCTCCTCTTGAATCTTCTGAGAGTTTGTGTAGAATTGATAGTATTTTTTTTTCTTAAATATTTGGTGGAATTCCCCCACGGAAGCCATCTGGGGCTGGAATTTCCTTTGTGAGAAGATGTTTTATCACAAATTCAATTCCTTTAATGGATACAAGGTTATTCAAGTTATCTATTTCTTTCAAAGTGGGTATTGGTATTTTGTGTCTTTCAGGGAATTTGTTGCCAGAATTATTGTCATAAAAATATTCATAATATTCCCCTATTATTTTTTTTTAAAATTTGTGGTAAAATATGCATAAAATAAACTAATAATTTTTAAGTATACAATTCAGTAGCACTAAATACATTCACAATGTTGTGTAACAATCAGCAATGTATTTCCAAAACTTTTACATCATCCCAAACAGAAACTCTGTACCTCCCCATTCTTTTCCATCCCACAACATCTGGTAACCTCTACTCTACTTTCTTTCTCTGGGAATTTGCCTGTTCTGGATACCTCATAGAAGTAGAATCACACAATATTCGTCTTTTTGTGTCTGGCTTACCTTACTTAGCAGAGTGTCTTCAAGGTTCATCCATGTGTCAGAATTCCTTTTTATGGATGAATAATATTCCATTATATTTATATACCATATTATGTTTATACATTCATCTGTTGATGGACAGATGTTTACACCTTTTGGCTATAGTGAATAATTCTGTTATGGACATTGGTGTACTACTATCCCCTATTATCCTTTTAATAGCTGTAGAACCTGTGATGATGGCACCTCTCACAGTCCTGATAATGGTCATCTGTGTCTTCTCTCTTTTTTCCTGGTCAGTCCAGCTAGAACTTTATCAATTTTATTGGTCTTCTCAGTAATATTGGTTTCATTGATTTTCTTTGTTTTTCTGTCTTCTATGCAATTGATTTCTACTCTGATTTTTATTATTTTGTTTCTTTTGCTGATTTTTTCCTTATTTTTCTAGTTCCTTAGGGTGGAAGCTGAGGTAATTGATTTTAGACCCTTCCTCTTTAATATAGGCATTTTTATACTGTAAATTTCCCTCTAAGGATTGCTTTAACTACATCCCACAAATTCTGATATATTATGTTTTCATTTATTCAGTTCATTTTATAATTTCCCTTTTGATTTTCTCTTTGACCCATTGGTTATTGACAAATGTATTATTTAGTTTCCTAATATTTGGGGACTTTTCAGATCTACTTCTATTACTGATTTCTGATTTAAATCCATTTTGGTTGGAGAACATAGTATGACTTGAATCCTTTTAAACTTCTTGAGACTTGTTTTATGACCCAGAAAATAATCTATCTTAATAAATATTCTAGATACATCTGAAAAAAATGTGTATTCTGCATTTTCTGGGTGGAGTCTTATTAAAATGTCAATCAAATCCAACTCATTGATAGTTGTGGTCAAGTCTCCTACATCCTTACTAATTTTCTGTTTACTTTATTTTCTGTCCAATGTATCAATTATTGAGAAAAGAGTGCTGAAATTTCTGACTTTATTCATGAATTTGTCTATTGTTTCTTAGAATTATATCAGTTTTTGCTTCGTTTATTTTGAAACTCTATTATTAGATTATTAATATAGTTGAATTTAAATCTTTGTTTTCTATTGTGCTATCTGTTCTTTGTTTCCCCTTTCTCTCCCCTTTTTTCCCCTTCTTTTGGATTTATTAAGTATTTTTTAATGATATTATTTTATCTCCTTTGTTGATTTATTATTCGTAATTCTTTGTTGTCTTACTTTAGTAGTTGTTTCAGGGTTTAACTTATTTTCAACTTATTATTAATTTTTAACTTATTATAGTCTACCATCCAATGATAGTTCACTATTTCATATATAGTATAAGAAACTAAATATATTTCCATTTCTCCTTTCCCAACATTTGTGTTATTGGTGGCCATATATTTTATTTCCATATGTGTCATGAACTTCACAATATGGTGTTCTCGTTCTCTCTCTGGACAGTATGTTGCCCTTTAAAGATATTTAAATAATAACAAAAAACTCTTTACGTTGACCCATGTAGTTACTAATTCTTGTGCTCATCATTCCTTTGTAGATCTAGGTTTCCATCTGGTATCATTTGACTTCTGCCTGAAGACTTCCTTTAACATTTCTTGTACTGTGGGTCTGCTGGTAATGAATTCCTTCAAATTTTTCTTTTTTCTTCCATATTTAGGTAGCTTTATTTCTAACTCTTTATCAGTAGAATTATATGATAAAATCTTAAATTTTTGTTCTAAGTTTTATTTTTTCTTTTTTTAACATCTTTATCGAGATGTAAGTCACTCCCCATTCAATTCACCTAAAGTATATGATTCAATTTTTTAAAGTATATTCACTCAGTTATGCAACTATCACCACAATTTTAGGACACTTTTATCACCCCCAAAAGAAACTTTGTACCCATTAGCAGTCACTCTCTACTCCCCTCCAATTCCTGGTAACCACTAATCTACTTTCTATTTTTTTAGATTTGCCTATTCTGGACATATCATATAAATGGAATCACACAACATGTGGTCTTTTGTGATTAACTTTATTCATTTGGCATAATGTTTTCAAGGTTCCTCTATGTCATAGAATGTATCAGTACTTCATTCTTTTTTATTGCTGAATAATATTCCTTTGTATAGATATACCGCATTTTATTTATTCACTCATCAGTTGATGGACATTTAGATTGTTTCTACTTTTTGGCTATTATAAATAATCACTTTTAAAGTCTTTTTCCTCTATATGTTTCATTTTGGGTATTTTCTATCATATCTTCAAATTTATTAATCTCTTCTTTGGAATGTCTAATCTGCCATTAATATGATCCAGTGTACTTTTAAAATCAAACATTGTTGTTTTCACTTCTAGAAGTTCAATTCAGGTCTTTTATATATGTTCCCTATTTCTCCTTAACATGTCCAGTCTTTCCTCTAACTTCTTGAATGCATGGAATTCTGTCACAATAACGTTTTAACGTCCTTGTCTATGAATTGTCTCATCAGTGTCATTTCTGGGTCTATTTCTATTAATTGAGTTTCCTCTTCATTGTGGGTTGCATTTTCCTGATTCTTTGCACACCCACTAATTTTTTATTGAATGCCAGACATTATGACTATTACTTTATTGGGTACTGGATATTTCTATATTCCTCTAACTATTCTTGAACTTTGTATTGGGATGCAATTAAGTACTTGGAAACACTGTTACTTTCAAGGACTACTATTAAGCTTTGCTAGGTAAGACCAGAGCATTGTTGAATCTAGGGTTAATTTTCCCCACTATTAAGGCAAGACCCTTCTTAGTACTGTACCCAATGATCCGTGAATTATGAGGTTTTCCTCTCCAGTTTTTGAAAAAGGCATTATTTCCTGCCCTATGTGAATTCCAGGTATTGTTCTCTTTAATCATTTTGTGTATTTTCCTCTGGTCTTGGGTAGCTTTCTCACAAGCCTGTGCTGATTAGCACTCAACTGAATACCAATGGAAACTCTCTGAAGATCTCTGGAGTTATCTCTCTGTGGATCCCTCTACATTCTGATACTCTCTCTGCCCTGCTAACTCTAATTGCCTTGGCTTTCATCGGACTCTTAGCTCTGTCTCGACAAAGGCAGACTTCTAGGTTTTTCCTGAGTGGGCCCTGTCTCCAGGCAGTGAGCTAACCTTGTTTATTTCCCATCTCTCAGGGACCACTTTCCTTTATTGCTTGATGTCCAGTATCTTGATATTTGTTGTTTCCTATATTTTGTCTAGATTTTTATGTTTCAGGCAAGAAGCTAAGTTTGGTCCCCATAGAATATATCTGGGTTGGAAGTGGAAATCTTATT
This sequence comes from Pteropus medius, assembly GCF_902729225.1. Taxonomy (NCBI): domain Eukaryota; kingdom Metazoa; phylum Chordata; class Mammalia; order Chiroptera; family Pteropodidae; genus Pteropus; species Pteropus medius. Next base: position 301,293 of record NW_024351646.1, on the reverse strand, counting down.
CTCTTGCTAATCTTGTAATTCTATCCACAACTAACCCAGGGCTGTTAAAATCTCTGATGATTCTGAATTTGCATATTTTCTCTTTTATTTCTGTTGGATTTGTGTCATGTATTTTGAAATTCTGTTAAGTATCTTATACATTTTTGATGGTATGTCTTCCTGATAAATTCACCCTTATATCATTGTGGAATGTCTCTATCTCTGGTAATACTGTCTTAAAGTGTATTTAGTTTTTGTTAATATAGCCATTTCAGCTTTCTTAAGTTTAATGTTTACACAGTATAAATTTTTCTACTTTAACTTTCAAACTATCTGTCTTTTTACCTAATGTGTTTCTCCTGTAGACAGCATATAGTTGGGTCTAGTGCTATGCCAAGCCATACCTTGTTTTATTACATTATGCATTTTTGTGTTTTTGCTTTAGAAATTGAAAGCAAGACCCTCCACCAGCAAAAAGATTATGACTCAGTTTATTGCAGTGGTCTGGAACCAACCCTCTAATATTTCTAAGGTATGCCTGTAGTTAATATTTTGGAGGCAATACGTTAAGGCTATGTAACTACCATGTTCACCTTAAAGTTTTGCCCATTAATTTTAGCATTTAGTAGGTCAGGTCTACAGCAACTGTCACTGCGGTATTCTAATGGTAATTTTCTATTTCCCTCATTCCTTCTATATTTATTATTTGGAATTCTATTATTTGGAAGTCGTCCCATCTCCAGCATTTATTCATTCAATTATATCACTTATTTATCATGGAATCATGGATTTCTTTTGGACTATAACCCAATACTATCATTTTGTTGTTGCTCAAAATGTTCCAGCTTTGGCCATTGGGAGCTCTTTCAAGATGGCTCCTATATCCTTATGACATTCCTACACACACACACACTTGGTTCTTCCTTTTTGGCGCTACACAACACTTCAAGGCTCATCTTGCATTTCCGTACCCTGGTCTTAAAGTCAGCCATTTCTACAAGGAGCCCTGGTTCCTTTTATTTAAGAATAGCATTTAGAAATCAAGATCTGAATACTAGATATGTTTGTTGCTTCTGGAATAGCACGATGTCTAGGCCTTCTCAGTGGACAGACTGAGAAATTGTCACAGACCAAGATATGACAGCTAAATGTAATGTGGTATCTGTGGTAGGAAGGTTCTAAGATGGCCTCTCGGTGGTCCCTGCCTACTAATAATCATGATCTTCTGTAATCCCTTCTCCTTGATTCCAACCAACAGAATGCCTAGACATTGAAAGGATGCCACTTTCATGAGTAGATTACAAGAGATTCTCATTTCCATTTTGCTAGCTCTCACTCGCTGGCTTTGATGAAGCAAACTACCATGAGCTGCCTCGTAGAAGGAAAGGCATATGTGTCAATGACTGAGGGTACCTCAGGCTGACAGCCAACAAGGAACTGAGGCCCACAGTTCAACAGACTGCAGAGAACTGAATTTTGCTCCCCCCCCCAAAGTGGGAGTTCAGAGCTGATTCCTTTCAGATGAGTCTTCAATCCCACAAAACATCTTCGATTGCACCCTGGTGAGAGCCACTAGAGCAGAGGACCCAGCTAAGCCAGCTTGGGTTCCTGACCCACAAAAACTGGGAGATAATGAATGCATTTTTTTTTTTTAGTCACTAAGATTGTGGTAATTTGTTATACAGAAAGAGATCACAAATATGGTATCCTTATTTGGATCCTAGAACAGAAAAGATATTCACAGAAAAACCAGTGAAATCCAAAATAAGTCTTAAGTTGAGTTCCTACTACTGTGCCAATATTATTTCCTTTGCATTGATAAATGTGCCATGGTTATATAGCATGGTAATATTAGGGGGAACTGGGTGAGGGGATGGAAACTCCTAATGTCTTTGCAATTCTTCTGTAAATCTAATATTATTTCAAAATACAAACTTGAAAAACACTTCTGGGTATTACATGTTATCTTTATAAAGAGGATATAGCAAATTTGAGGAGAAAAAATAAAGGTATCAGGGAGCCACAAGTCTGGGGGTAGAGATTCAACAACCAGGCCTTAGGGGGTGTCACAGTGTGATGATAGGCTAGAAAGAAGTAGCAAGTGTGGTGCTCACTCTGCTGGGGCAGACACAGGACCAGGCCTGATGCCTGTCCTGGGAGTCAAGAATCTGGTTGAGGAATTCTAGGAATATTTTTTCCCCAGCTTTCAAGATACTTGTGTCTGTTCACCTCTATAAAATTCCTCCAAAATGTCAATATCTGTTCTGAAAGGAAGTTGCTTACCTGTTCCTGATCTTTATGGTTTCTGTCTTTGCCCTTTCTTCTGGAATGCCTCTAATGTCTGCCAGCAGATACATTCACACACTTTCTTATCAGTTTCAAAAGAGAACTTGCAAGAAAATCTTTGACCCCTTTGCCCTCAGTGACTTTTCAAACCAGAGCCCTCACTCACCTAACTTTACCATTTAGCTCTTCATCCATTTACCAGTTGTTTATCTTCATATAGTTAAATTCTATTCCTGGGTTTCTTCAAACATAAACTGGGAATAAAAATCAGCATATTCTTGATGAATATTCCTTAGAATGATAAATTAGGTAAAATACTTGCAATTATTAGGAGAGTGCCTGGCAGGTAGTTAAGGACCGGTTGCTTTTGGTTGTTTTCCTCCAGCCCCTATTTCTAGCTAAATTCTTTTATCCATCTCTTACATCTGTTTCTTCCAAGAACCTTCCTTCCTCTTGGCCTGCATGAGCCATGCTCATTGCATAGTCAAAAGGACAGGAGACTCTTTGCCAAAGTTAAAAGCGCATCAAACACGCCTAGCATTTATTATTTTAATCACAAACCTACAGACCCCTCAGTACACTCTCCTTGGGACTTGGGCCCAACAATCGAGTTGACAGCCTTGGGTGTATGTATGTGGTAAGAGGGGTGGGGATGGGTGAGGAGTGTCTGTTGATAACTCTGAAATGAGGAAGATTCCTCCAAATGGAGAGCTGGGTAGAAGTCAGTGGCTGTGGGTGACCTAGCTTCTGAGTAAGGGGTCAGTAAAAAATCGGATAAACAAAAGAAGGATACATGCTTTTGTAATCCTTCCTCCAAGCCTCTGCCTTGGTGGGAAATCTTCCACTTTTTCCTGGGCTGGGGAAATCCCCAGAAGGGTCCCTTCCTTCATCGTGTTCTTCTACATGTTAAAAAAAAAAGGAATGGGGTGCTGGTACCTGGACTCAGTAACCCCTACTCCCCATCGCCTCCCCAAACTGCCCTTCAAGGAAGGAGTCAGGACTCTCCCCAAAGGTAGGGGTCTCTCACTCCTGATCTAGGTCTGTAATGTCAATCCACAAGATTTCAAGATCTGCCCCCACCTCTAAGGGCAAGGTCAGCTCAGAGCCCTCCTAGGTTGTCACCTTGGTCTCAGGTTAAGGCAGGGAGCTTAAGTAACACTCCTCCCTGTAGTGGAATGCTTGGATGGGATGTTGCTAAGGGATAAGGGCTGTGATCGCCACATGGTGGCCTGATCTTACAGACTCCTTCATGCCTGAAATACCCCTACTGGGCTATTCCTAGAAGGGAGGGGCGGGGCCTGGCTCCTTTTATTGCTGGAAGACTGAATTTCCAGGTGAAGGGTCTGGCTCTCATCCTCACTTACATTCCTGGCCTGGGCAGGCCAGGGAATGGGTCATGGGGAAGGGGCAGGGCTTCAAACCCCAAGGTGGGAATCCCATAATTCCGATTCCTCTTCCTTGCCAGGATGGACTAGACTGACCATTCTAAGATAGGGGATGGAGCAGTATCCTGACACCTCCTTATCCCAGGAGACATGGCAACGATAGTCATCAGGGGACAGGGATGGATCTCATCCTGTTTCCTTCCCTCACCTGGGCAAGGGCAGGTACCATGGGGCAAGGGTGAGGCTGTGATCTCCTGGAGACAAGACCCTGATCTTCTTGCAGCTGGCTGGGCCTGTAGGGAAGGGTGGGGTGTCACCTGACTCCTTCTCCTTGACTGGTAGGGTTGGGGCCTCATCTCATCTCTTTCCCCAGAAGACCTAGGCAGGACAACCTCATGGGAGAGTGAGGGAAAAGGCAGGGCCTCATCCTGACTTATCCTCCTTTCCTGAGTGGGGAAATCCCAGGGGAGGGGTGAGGCCTGATCAGGACTCTTCCTCCATGCTGAAGCTGCTGCGGCGGCTGCTGGCCTTAGAGACAGCGGGGGACACAGAAGAGAGCAGGGGGTCAGAGGCAGCCCGCAGTGGGGACAGGGTGCCCCCTGACAGTCCTCCCACCACTCCCTCCTCCTCCTCCATCAGAATGTCCGTTAGCCCCAGGTGGAAGGGGTCCCCCAGATCCCCCAGGTGGTCGCTGGGAAAGTGCAGGTCCAGAAGGGCATCCGAGGGTGGCACTGGGGGCTGCTGATGGGGAGCGCCCTGAGCAGGTCCCTCTCCTGCATGAAATGTTGCTGTGCCTGGCCTGCCCTCCTCCTCAACGTCCAGCTGCTCTGGCTTGAGGCTGTCAGAGGCCGAAGTTGTGGCCAGGGAAAGCAGCCCTGGGGTGGGAGGGACAGGCAGACCATGGATCTGGGCCTGCAGTTCAAGCTCCTGCAAAAAGTAGGGGATAGGTATGGGGTAAGATGGAGTTCAGAGCCCCTCAGAGGCAGAAGAGTGTAACAGTTAAAAGGACAAGTGGTCTGGGTTTGAATTTAGCCTCTGCCACTCACTAGTTGCATAACTTTAGGCAAGTTACTTAATGTTTCTGAGCCTAAGTCCCAATCGGCAAAATAGGTGTAATAATGGTCCCTGTCTCATAGGATTGTGACGATTAACTTAGTAAATGGAAATAAGGCTCTTGTCACAGTGCATGGCACAAGATAAATGCAATGCACACTAGCCAATATTTATTATTCTTGTTAATGTTATGATTACTACTTATTGCCATCGTCATCATCATGGGAGTCGAGAAGCCCCAGGATCCCCCAAGTATGCCAGGAAGGGAAATCCTGGCCTATTCTTCCCTTGCCTCTGTCTGCAGGAAGCCCCCCACCCTTACCCCTGCCAGACCTGTATTCGGAGCTGCAGGCTGCGGTTGGCTTGCTCCAGGGACCGCTGCCGGCTCTCCAGGTCCTTGGAGCGTTGCTGCTCCTTCTGCAACTTGCGGATGTAATCTACAGAGGCTTTCAGGATAGTGCCCTTGTTCCAGCGCATCTCCCTGTGGGGCCCAAGGGGAAGGAAAGAAGGGAGTTCTGCATATGGAGTCTCTTGGGAGCCAGGGCAGGGTGTGTGTGTGTGTGAGCACCAAGTCGATGGAGTACCTTACCCCATGCGTAGAACTTGAGTGTGGGGGTAATCAAGGGTATGAAATGCTCACACCCTGCCTGGAACCTTCCACCAGTGTCCCAACTCCTATCCCTGAAGCCAGGAAGCCCACTATGACCTGACCCCTTAGTGCTCCTTTCACCTCTGATCCTGATTCGTCTCACTACATCCACATTGGCTTCCCAATGCTCCCAGGACATGAAAAACCATTCCTACCTCAGGGCCTCCAAGACCAGCTATGCCCTCCACCATGAACACTCTTCCCCCAGATACCCATACAGCTCCTGCCTCCCCTCCTTAGGCTGTTTATTCAAATGTTTTTGTCTGTTGGGACCTGTTCTATCTCTACCCTCCTCACCCCAAATTGTAACCCACCCCAGCATTTCCTCATCTTCTTCCCATTCTTTATTCTTCTCCACAACACTCATCATAATCACATGGGGGCTGTCCGTCTGCCCCCACTAAAATAAGTTCCATAAGGTCAGGGGTTTTTGTCTGTTTTGTTCCCTCTGGTCACCTCAGGGCCTAAGCACGATACCTGGCACAAAGCAGAAGCTCAATATGTTTCTTGAATAAATAATGCAAGCATGAAATAGACAGAAAACTAAGTACCTAAGTCCTGCATGGACTAGATGAGGCACATGGACCATAATGTCACCAATCTAAAATTTTAGGTGGGGACACAGCAAGGGGCTGTGACCTTGCTTAGGGTGAGGAAAGCTGAGTGGAAAGGGGCCAGAAGAGCAGAACTGCTGGGTGGTTCCTACCCAGGTTGTCCCCTCCCCCAGGAATGACTTTAGGGGAGTGGGGACCCTGCTCCACCTTCTGCCAGCCTGGGGCTTCCCGGCCCACACTCACGGGTCACTGGACTTGGGGATGAGAGTGCCCAGCTCCTTGATCCTGTCATTAATGTTGAATCGCCTGCGACGTTCAACTTTGGAGGCAGGGGAGAGAAAGAGCGGGAAAGAGTTGTCAATAGGCCAAGGAGGGAAGAGAAACTGGGGTGTTGGGCAGCTGTTGCAGGGAGGGGCCCCTCCAAGGCAGGTTAGGGTATAGAGCAAGGCAGGACTGAACAACATGCTGGCAAAGGCACACACTCTTACTCACTTAGGTTGTGATTGTCTTTCTTCTGCCGTTCCTTCAAAAGGGCCTTGGCCTCTGTCTCTGGAAGAGAGTGGGAGTGGTCAGGGCCTCTGGGAAACTGGAGAGCAGAATTGCTGCTAGGGCAGGCTTTGGCGGGCACAGGCTGGGAAAGTGACTTTTTCAAAAATGCCACTCTTTTTACTATTTTTCAAGAAGCCATGGTGACAGGCCATTTGCTAAAACCAAGATGAGAGACAGTGCGGTGAAAGCGGGACCAATGGGTCATGTGGAAAAAGAGGGCAAAGAGTTCCCATTTCTGTCTGTGCGAACCTCTCACCCCAGAACCAGGCCCACCCCCAGACCTGGTAGACATGAGACTAACCCTGGCCCTTACCAGAGATCTCCCGTTTGATGTTGGGCAGCTCAGCTGGGCAAGAGTTGCTGACAGTGATGGCAGGCGTGGCCACGCCCTGACTATTGTACACATCAAGCAGATTCCCTGACACGGGCAGCTGGGGGCAGACAGGGAAGAGGAATGATGGTTGGGTGCAGACCCCCGGCTTGGTCCCATCTTGGAACAAGGCTCTTGACCCCTCCACACAACTCCAAAGACAGGCCCCCTAATGCAAGGATTGCCTCAGTACAGGCACCCTTCCTTCTCCTTCAAGGGAATTTCACATGGTAACCCAATAAAGGAGGACAGGATCAAGGGGATCTACCTTGCTTTGCCATGGGACTGGAGCCTTCCTGGCCTATTCATTGCCCCCATAACCTCTAAAATCCCTCGGTGACCTCTGAAGCCTGGGGCTGGCTAAAAAATGCTGCAAAACTACCCTTCTCAGGTCTTTGTCAGTTCCTATGCAACATTTCAGTCTATTGCGTTCCTCTTACCCTCAGCATGACATTCCAATTCAGCATTCTTGGAACACTCCAACCCAATCTTCTCAGACCTTGGGAAATTGTCATGGCAACGTTCCTTCCCAAATCTGACCTCTGGAGAGTTCCAGCTGGATCTCTAGTCTTTTGCGGTGACTGCATCGCAACACCTTACTTACATGGTCTCCAGCTGCCACATACCAGGTTCCTGACTCTAGTATCTTCTTGCACCTTCTGATCTCCCAGAATTTCTTGTCCAACTACACAACTAGCACTGCTTTTATGTCTGCCTAGACTGTTTTCTCTCCTTTACACTCTCCTGGATATACTCCAGGGCAACATACTAATCCATAAGTAATTAGTCCCAATTCCTTGATATGATTTCATCTCTTAAAACCCCCACCAATCTGCTGGATACATTTATTATAAGGTCCCAATCTCTAGCTGTGTCCAAATCAAGAAAAAGTTCTAATAAACCAGTACCATTTTTATGTATGCTTCTATCCTCTTGATAAACTGGAAAGAAGCAAAGCTACAGCCACTTGGTGCATCCTAAAGCAAGTTATGGGACTGTTGGAATATTCCAGAAGCAGAATGTTACAATTTATTGGTACATCTCTTGCTCTAGAAAGTTTCATCCACTCTCCACAAGACCCCAGCCTCTTGGCACAGTTCACTGTAAGAGACATGGTACTCTGTAATCATTTCAAGGTTCAACCATACTAAGTTTTAAGACTTTTGGTGTGTTCCAATCTCTTGGTAAATTAGAAATGCTACAAGAGTCCCACCTCTTGGTCCCTTCCACAGTGAAGCTTAAGTGCCTTGGTATGCCCTAATATCTCCATGAAGTCCCCACCCTGTATGTATCAAAAACTACAAGGTCCACACCTCCATGCAATCCAACACAAGGACCTAGGGCACTGCTATGCCCCATTCTCATCATACGGCCTCCCTCTCTATCTTAATATAATCCAAGGCGAGGGTCCCTTATACACACAGCCAGCCCAAGTGTAGTCTCAATGATAGAGGGATGTGCTAATTGTCTCAGAGCCTCACCGTGCTGGGGAGCTGTAGCCCCGCAGTGCCTCCAGGCAGATAGCTGAGCATCTCATCATTGTAACTGGACTCCAGGCTGATGATCTCATCAATCACATCATCAATCTGGGGGAACAAGTATGGAAGAGGGTTAGAAGAAGCTGGAGGGAGCAGGAAGAGGAGGGTTGTCTACAGCCACGTACCTCCTTCTCTGAGCTGGACCCAATGGTGAGTAGTGCCATGGGACTGTTGGGGGCACTGCCTGTGGGGCCAGTAGCATGGGCGGCCTCAGGGGCAGGGAGCGGCTGAGCACTAGCAGCCCCTGGTGGTGGATTGAGAGCCTGGGAAGCCAGCTTGGGTCCAAGTGTGGTGGACAGGTACTGTTTCACCTGCTGCCGGCGCGCCTGCTGCAGGTGGTAGCGTGTTGGGTTCTCCAGATGTGTCTGCACCTGTGGGGTAAGGGGGAGGAAAGACGGGAAGAAGAGGGCTCAGAGAGATGATTCTGAGTCTCAGCCCCACCTTCAGAATTTATCTGTTCCTAGGCTCAGGCCAGCAAACTGGGCCCAGAATCTGAGAAACCTTCTCCCCCACCCCGCCCTGGCAAATACTGGTTAAGTATCCCCCAGGACCCACCTACGGCTGAGAGAATACCTGTTTCTAGAGCCCTCTGTCACAGTCCTCAAGACTTGCCCCTCATCTCTGACATCACCTAATAGACCTAGGAACTACACACTCCAACGGCCAAAGAATTCCTAATACATCACACATACATAGGCTTTTCTAAAGCTACTCCAGACCCCAGGGTCCACTCGGGGCACTCCTTACCCTCCATGGTCCACCAAGACATCCTATGATCCCCCAAGAACCCCTTACAACTCCATGGGAACACCTCAGAAACTATAAACACAACGGGACACTAGCACAACCTACTTTAACAGTACTGTGACCTTTCTTAGAGCCCCAGGACCTCACCCAAAAGCCACCTGAACCAATTCCCAGTCACCAGGACCCCTCTCCTAGGGCTTTTGGACCTTACCTTGAGCACCTCCCTGGGCACCTGAGCAGGGGGAGGCCGGCCCAATGTGTGGCCCCCAGCAGAGACACCAACCACAGAGATGGCAGGAGAGGCAGGTGCAGGACTGGGGAAGGGAGAGGCTGCAGCCTGTTCCCGACGCTCACGCCTCTCCTGCTCCTGGGCCTGGGCCCGCATTAGCTGCTGCCGCAGCAAGACCCGTGATGAAGATGATGATGACATGGCAGGGGTCCGGGAGCCCCCTGCAGAAGATGATGCAGACAGGGTAGCTGGGGTGGCTGGTGTGGCCTGCAGTGATATTGGGAGGCTGTGGAATGGGAAATACGGGGCCAAGGTAAGCTAAAAGTCTCAATCCAAATCTAAGGAGTCAAAGTGTGATAGAGTAATCGCAGGAACCAAGCCTGATAGCAGCCCTTAGGGGTCAGTCTGGTGGGGGAATTTTAGTCCCTCAGTCCTTATGGTGAAGCATGGATTTAGGCTTGTTCATATATTGAGCAGATGCTACCTCTTGGCTCTGGGAGAGGGGCTTTATCCCATTTAAAGGAGAGCAGAAGAAGATAGAATTGAGGCTGTGGCAGTAGATGTAAATACAGAGGGCTCATAAGCTCAATTGGAGCTGCAGATGCTCCCTGAGCTCCTGGGGGTGGGCATCAGGCTACAGGGGCAATCGCAGGCCCTTCTTCCTCCCCTGCCTGGGCCTCTAGTTCCAGGAGCTAGTCAGTCTTGAAAATCTCAGAAATTTCACAATCCTCTCTTCCTGCCCCTCTTCCAGGTCCCCTCCCCTCTCTTAGAGCCCAGGCCCATGACTCAGCACATTTAGACTTCCCAGCTTGGGGAAAAAGAGAGATCAGCAGGGGTTCCTCAAGGACAGGGGTGGGGGTGAGGAAGTTTGTTGCATGGAGGGGTGAGCAGGGCTGTGGGTATGACTCCTCCCAGTAGCTAAACTTGAGCTGGCCAAGCCGGATCCCTGGGCACTCTAGGCAGTCAGTATGCCATATTTGTGAATGAATGGGTATGCAGGTGGGTTAGGCAGGGGAGGTCTAGTCCAAGATACCAGCATCCTTGCTTGGCCTGCTACCTGCTTTTCCTGGACACCTTTTCCTGCTTTTCCTTTTTCTGGCCCCTCATTTTACTATCTGGATAATACAGGCTGCTGGAGAGAATAGGCTGGGCTAGCATTGAGGGCCTCTGCCCACTAAGATGGGATAGAGGGGCCTGAAAAATTGAGAAAGGAGTCAGATAGAGCAGACATACCTTGAGCGTAGTGATAAGGGCTGGCTTTTGAGCTCGTAGAAGCTGTCAGGATCAAGGACGTTTTCTAATTCGATGTCAGCAACAATCCCGGATTCCGGAAGCAAAGAGTTTAGGCTGAGGGTGTGGGGGAGGTAGGGGTGGTGGTCAGTTTTTGTATGGAGACCTCACTCCCCGCCCAAGAAAGAGAGAGATGGGGCAGGGGGTGCGGAGATACGGAGGGAAACAGAGTATATCTCTAACATTTGGCCACTCTGCTGGGTACCACCACCATGAATTCCCGTTTTCTCCCCTCCTCACACCTCTCTCCCCTCCCCATTCTCTTTTGCTGTGTTACCCCTAGTCCCTTAAGATTCAAAATAACAAGAGTGCCTGAATCTCAACTCCCTGCTCTAACACTCACGTGTAACCACAACCTGGGTTTGAGGAAAATGGAAATGAACTTAGGAATGACGATTCACTTTGCAGGTTTCCTGACTTTGCATAGAGTTATCCCAGCCCCTCACCCCCTACTGTTTTCCTGGCAGCTGAATGTGAGCCCACAGTTTGTCCACACACATGCAGCACGGTAGGGGCATCCCTCAGCATAAAAGCCCATTGTAACACAAACTGAATGCATCACAAAGAGAACCGGGGTCGAGGATTCACTTTACAGAAAGATCCATCACTTTGTAAATGAGTTCCCCCCTCCTCCACTCCAGCCAGAGTTCCTGGGATACCAACACAGATCCGAATACAAAATGAAAATAACCAAACGCTCCCCTCGGCTCAACAATCTGGATTGATAAGAGGGAGAATCTGGGTGGAAGATCCTCTTTATGAGAGCTTTCTTTTCTTGGCTGGGTGAGCCTGTCCAGCAATCTCTGCTTTTTAGATAGATCTAAATGCACACACAAACCTCCAATACCAGCACCTACTGATTCACAAAAGAAACTGTGTATACCCTTCCCTTTCATCTATTCCCACCACTGTGATTATCTAGGTTGTTATAAAGGCATTAGAAGATGGTTAATCGATATACGGAAAGGATCCTGCTCAGCCCTCCATGCTGGGTGCAAGATCCTAGTGTGTAAGGAAAATCAACATGCACAGGAATGGATATGCATCCGTGAATTTAGTCAAAGATTTAGAATCCTGAGAGATTGTGGGTGACTTCACTTGAGAAAAATTCTCTCCCCTCCACCAGGATTTGTCTTTCTTCCTTTCCTTACCCTCGGACAGGGCCCTAAAACCACCCAGGAAGTCGAGAAGAGGAAGCTCGAGGAGCCACTGAGCTCAGCACAAATCTCAGGCAAAAAGGCAAAGCCTCCTACCATCTCGCACACCCATTGCACAGAAATTTTAGAGAAGGGGACTGAGGCTTCCAAGGTCGCTGATGGAAGTGAGGATAAGAAGCCAAACAGGACCCACTCAGGCAGGGATGGTGCAATTAGTGCTCATTCCAGCTCTAGAGACAGATTCAAGATTATTTCCAGGGTCTGAGAGACAGACTGGGAGGGTGAGGTAAAAAAGAACATGTGTGTGTATGGGGTAAGCAGGGCTTGGCCTGCTGAGAGGTTAGGGCAGGTGGCTGCAGGAATGAGACCCTTCTCTGAGTTCCCAAATAAGGTCTAAGGCCTTCTCTGAGCTAACAGGTAGCACCATCTCCATCACTTCTGTCTGCCTGTCTCCCATTCAAGCCCCTACGAGGGTGTAGGAAAAGGGCTTTTCCACTATCCCTGGGATCTGACCCAGCTGAGTGGGTGGGCAGAGGTGAAGGGATTATTCTGGTCAAGTCTTGATGAATGTTGCTTCTCTTGTTCACTCACGCTCACAAGGCTGGTCCCACGCAGCATATCTGAGATGCCCCCAAATCTCAAAAGATTCATATTATCCCCAAACACAGCCTCCAGCAACCAGCCATTGGGAATCACCAAGCTCCCAAGACGGCATCTCTGTCCCCTAGGGCCCCTTCCTTGACACTGAGAGAAAAAGCCCCTTAAAATCAGTGCCTCGCCTACAGAGTGTCCCTCAAATTCATCCCCTTGATGCGTGACTCTTCAAGGACCCCAAATCAGCCTCTAATCAGAGTCTCAGTTCCCCAAGTTCAGCTATCCTAAACCAGTTTCTGGATACAACAGAATATGTCCCTGTAAACCCAGTCAAGCCCCCGCCCCCAAATCTGAACCAGGCCTTCTTTAATGCACTTCCACGACTCCTTTAAGCCTCAGTCCAGGCAGGCCACCGCCGGATTCCTTAGGTGTCCCCCCAAGACGGGCACTCTGACGTCCTCCAAGCCTAGGCCGAGGGCCTCCAATCCCAGTCCAGGGCCCCAGCTGCCCCCAGATCAGGCTATCGGGAACCCCGGTCAGCACTACCGGCCCCAGGCGGCCCCGCACCTGAGCAGTTGGGCCGAGTCGGCCGGCCTCCGTTCCTCCAACACCACGAACACGGCTCGAGGGCCCTCTGCGCTGGCCTCTACGCCGTCCCGAGATGGCTCGGCTGCATGAGACATGACGCCCGGCCCCGGGCGAGCCCTGCCAGGCCGGTCGGGCTTCGGCCCGGTCCCCCTAACAAAATAAGAGTCCCCGCCCCTGCTTACCACTGCCTCCCCCGCTAAGCCATGGAGTGAGCTCTGCGCGGGCGGGAGAGCGTCGAAGAAGAGATGGGGATGGGCTGTGGAGTCATCCCCGCCCTGAACAGACCAGCACCCCCAAACCTAACCCCGGACGACCGCCCTCCTACTCCTCGTCCTCTTCCCCCTCCTCCCTGGGCTAGGGAAACTCCACAGGAAGTGACCGCACCGAGGATGGACGGCTTGCCGAGCTCCGCCTTCTGAGTGAGGCGGCCAACAGTCGAAGGCTGGTTCGAGGGCCCGCCCTAAGCTACGCCTCCGACGAGAAGGGAAAACTATATTGGCCAGCTCTCTTTCCAAGAAGGGGGAGCCTAGGCCATGCCCTCAGAGGCAGAGACAAATCAGCGAGAGGTAATTTGTTAAGCCTCTCCTCCTCTTAAATTATTCCACCCCCTGCAAAATATTAAGCCCCTCCTTGGGTCCTCTGCGCCTGCGTACCGATGGCCAGTCGGCGCTCAGAGAATCTTCAAGCTACGCTTCTAGCTGCGGAATCGCGCCCCCTCTTGGCCAATTTTCGTAATATCTGCTTTGTAGACCACGCTCCTCAATCTACCCAAAGCCACAGCTAGGAGGCCTCGGCAGCTACATTCCTTGGAGGTACGCACCATAAACCCCGCCCTTTCGGTGCCCACAGTCCAGTCGCTCAGCTGGTCTTCTTCAGAGCGCTCCGTCTTCTAGACTCTGTGTCTTCTAGATAGGCCATTGTACTAGGTCGTTGTGCTACACAGTAGGTGCTTAATAAATCGTTGACAGATGGATGAATTAGTGGAAGGAAAGAAATTAGATCTAGTCCTTTCAGTGAATGACTTCTGGAATCATAAAGACCAGAGTTTGGAAATGGGCAAGGGACT
>NW_024351646.1:252653-275803 GCF_902729225.1 Pteropus medius | reverse complement strand
CCTCTTCACCTCTCCGTGCCCCAGCTTCCACATCTACAAGCTGGATATGAGGAGCTGGGTCAGCGCCATCCACACAGGTTTGTAGGGACCAGAGGGGTTAAACCACGTGTGTGTTTTGTGGGTTTGTTGGGATGATTTCTCTTGGAGCTGCAGAAGGTTGTAGGATCTTGGGACCTGGTCTCTCCTTAGAAAAGCTGACCTCTTCTTGGGAAACTATTACCCCAGTGAGGGTGGGTATTGCCTAAAGACCTTCTCCCACTCCTGCCTTGCCCTGGGAGGAAAAGGTTAGGGCTTCAGGAATGTGACGTGAACTGCCAAGAGACATACACCCCAAGGCCTCCCCCGTGCTTAGCACCTGTCCAGACCTCCATCCCAGAGCTCCCAGGTAATACCCTGAGGTGAGCAGGGTCTGATCTGGGACCTTGGGCAGCACCAGAGGCAGCCGCCACTTCTACCACCCTTAGCCCTCCTTCTCCAGTTCTCTGTTGGATGTATGGGGTGAGAGGAGAGGTCCAGGCTCTTGGCCATGCTGGACACCCTGAGGGGACCTGGCCCAAGACTGCCCCTAAGGGTGACCTGAACCTTAGTGGCAGGCAGGCAAGAGTTAAAAGATATGGGCCAGCCCAGTCCCTGGCCAGGTAGGCTGGGCCATTGCCTAGTGGGAGGCGGCCTTGGCTTCTGCTACTGTGTTCATTGCTCACTGCTCACTGCACTACCAGCCTTCCACTACCAGCCGAAGTCAGGCCTGGTCAAGACAACTATTTTTTTCAGGTACCTGAGACCACCCCACAGTACCCATCTGGTATTGGTGAGCACCTGGGAACATGGGCCCAGGGGCAGGGGAGGACGGTATGGGGTGTACTAACATTCCATGCAGATAAGAGCCAGGGCTGTGCAAGAAGACAGCAAGGAAAGAGGGCCTGAGTAGATGGGTGAAGCCCAAAATGTCCAATTTCCTTTCCTGGCATGAAGCCGATCCCTTGCTGGAAATGGAGGAAGGGAAGAGATCAGGGAGGAGAGAAGCCAGAGTCCCCCTTCTCTAGTCCCCCCACTTCCTCTTCCCCCCTTTTCCCTTGTGGGAGTAGCCTCTACCCTCCCTTAACCTGGGGCCCAGCCCCTCAGGAAAGCCCAGACTGGCTGATTGAGAAACTACTTCCTGGCACCTGCCTGCTTGCCCCCCTATCTGTTCACCTAGAGTGGGGCAGGGGGCCCTTAGGGCAGTGTGGACAGTCCAGACACTGGGAGTTTGTATTTGCTCCCACAGTAGCAGGATATAGAAATGAGGGTCCCACTGAATGTGCTGGGGTACCACCCAGATGAGGTATCTTGGTTGTAAACAGTCATTACAGCCAGGAATTTCTTTCTCAGCTGTGGTGTCAGAAGGGCAGACCTGAAAAACCTGCTGGGCCTGCCTCTGGGTGTGGGGGTGCCCTCTGCAGCTCTCATGCTGCAGCCCATCCTGGGACAGGATAGAGTCACCAGTGGGAAGCCCCAGGGGCTGGTGTGAGAGGGTGTTGGGGAGGGGGCTGCTGGGACCCCCTTCTCATCACTGGGTGGGCATGGGGCAGTCCTGGGCTCCAAGGCAAGTGTGCTGAGAGCAGGATTGCAGAGGCAGAGGTTTGGGAGCCAGGTGTGGGGGTGTGGGGCGTGAACCCTGTGTCTAGCCTGCCCATTGACCCCATGACTCAGGCTCTAGTTATGTCCCTGAGGTCAGGTTGACAGGGTGGATTCAGGGTTCCTTTCCGGACCCTATGTCGACTTCCAAGATGCTGTGAGCTCCCAGGGAAAGAAGGCTAGAGGCAGCCCAGTGTCAGATGCAGGGCCAATCCTGGTGAACAGGTCCACCGAGGAAGAGTAGAGTTTCCTGTTGGGGTGGAGGAAGATTTAGGGGAACCCTGGGACAATTCCTCAACCGCAACTATGGGCTGGGGAAGAAGAACCCCCAGAAGCCAAGGGGCAGAGGAGGCCGAGGTAGGACCTCAAGGAAGCTCCACTGTGCTGGGCATTGTCAGACCTCTGAGGATGGGTGTGTGTGCGCCTCTGCAAAGCACATGCCGCTGCCTGGGTGTGCAAAAGGGCTTTAGGGACTTATCTCCGTCTCTAATGTTGAGAACAGAGAATCACTGAAGGGGTACATTTCCTATTGAGTGGTAGGAGAACTGCTGAGGAACTGGTAGCACCATATTAGCAGCGTGGCCACATCCCCCAATGTATGGATGCGGAAGGGGTTTGAACCCACGCCTCCTCAGTTGCCTAGGTCTTCTCCATACCTGGCTACCATGTCGTGACAAGTTGGGGAATTCCAGGTAGGTGGGGATGGGACCTCTGTGGCCTCATGAGGCCCTCCCAGCTGCCTGTCACTGAGGTCAGGCCAGGTGGTGGGAGGTGATGTTACCTGGCTGCCCAGCTGGGAACTGAGCAGGATGTGGGAGGGAGGGAGCAAATTCCAGAGGAGGGGATGAGGGCAGGGCTGGCAATCAGCCAAGGCAAGCTCCATGGCCAGCTCAGGGGCAGAGAAAGAGGCAGGAGGCAATCAGCTTGTTATCTGCAGTTGTGGACTTTACTGTTCATAGTCCCAGCAGGATTACTTCCCTATGCTGGGTGCAGGATAGGCTGGGGTGGGCAGAGGGGCTAGAGGGGTCCTGGAGCCAAGTGGACACTACCTGTCACACCAGGGCTACATGATAGAGTTGAGACAAGTAACGACCCACAAATTGGAGCTTGATCTCTGGGTCGGCTGCCTTGTCATTCTTTCATTCACCTAGCAGACATTCACTGAGCACTTGTTGTGCATGCAGAAGTGTTCTGAGTGCCAGAGATACTGATGAAAACAGGACAGACATGTTTCCTGTCCTCATGAATATACGAGGGAGGCATAGTCTCTCATTGGACAGCAGTTGTGAGGAGAAGTAATGTGGTAGCCCACCTCTAGCAGTGACGTTGAGGCTCCAGCATGTAAGTGAGAACCAGGAGCTGGAATGGTGAGAAGTGAAAAGAGCACTCTGGGCAGCAGCCTGGGCAAAGGCACTGAGGCCCTATGGGCATTGAGCTTATGAGGAATTGGTGAGGTTGGAGCAGCTCTAGTGAGGGAGAGTGTTAGACCAGAAGGGTGGGCCTGGGCTCTATCCTTAGCTGTGGGCAAGTTATTTCACTTCTCTGTGCCTTATTCTCCTCATCTCTAAACTGGGAGTAATGTTAATCACAGAACCGCTGTCACAGTGTGTTTGTGAAGATTAAGAATAGAGGGTAACTATTCCAGGCACCCAGGTACTTAATAAATGCTCATTGTTATAGTTGGTTGAATCTGTGCCATTAATTTTCTCTCCCCAGGTGAGATTCCTGACTGGCTCATGGGCCTCTGAGGAGGCATCGTAAGTCCAACCAGCACCCTACTTGCTGTGTTCCCACTCAATGGGAAGGGAACCAAGGTATCAGGGTCAAGTGGGGCTAGACATTGACACAGATTCTGAGATTGTGTTCAAGCAGGCGGTAGGGTCAGGGTACTCCTTCCCAGCCGGGGTGTGGGAAGGTATGAGGGAAGCTGTGTGCGGCGGGAGTTGGGGGACCAGACATATGCTTCCTTAATGGCTCCCATGCATCACTGCCAGGCCTTGTCCCGCCATCAGCTGCAGCCTCTCAACAGCACCAGGATGGAAGTCAAAGGTCAGCTGATCAGCTCTCCCACCTTCAATGCCTCAGGTCGGTGGCTGGTTCCCACTCCTGCTGCCTCCTCCCCTGCTCTGAGTCACCACGTGCCTACGCACTTGGGAAGGGTTGGTCCCTGGCCCCACAGGATGCCATAGCTGCCCCATTGATCTTTGCTTCCTCTGTGTCCAGCTGCCCTGTTCGGAGAAGCCGCCCCCCAGGTGAAGTCAGAGCGTCTGAGGGGGCTGCTTGACCGGCAGCGGGCTCTGCAGGAGGCCCTGAGCCTGAAACTTCAGGAGCTACGCAAAGTGTGTCTCCAGGAGGCGGTGAGGGCCTGGCCCTAAAAGTGTTGGGCCGGGGGTGAGGAGCCTGGGCCCCTAGGTTGGCAGACTGGAGTGGCAAATGCTGAGCCACTTGTCTGAGCTGCAAATTCCCTGACACCTACTAGCTCCTCAGAACTCAGCTTAGATGTCTTAGAATCAATAAAATGTGGCAGTCTGGGCCCACATCCCCCTGTCAAAAATTTGAAGTCCAAAAAACCTCACAAAACAATTGTTATCTCCAAAATTTGGCAGTTAAACCTGACCAGAATTGACGTGGGGTGATTTATAGTATCAGTTTGCCCCTCTTGATGTGAATGTCTACAGTTTGCCAGAAATAATGCAGTTCAGAGCATATAGCCCCAGGCCCTGAAGGAGTAGTCTATAATATGTAGTATATAGACTGTGTTGCCTTCATAAAAACTCAGAAATTCTAGATTCCAAAGCAGTCCTCCCCACTTCCCCAGGATTTGGGTCATCGAGGGTCTGAGAGTCCAAGCTGCATACCTGCCTGGTGGAGAATTGGGAAGGGGAAGAGAAATAACAGGCATGGGGTGCCAAGCAGGACTGGGCTCCTAGTAGGACTTCTGTAGCTTCTGGCGTCATTTCTGCTTTGTCCCATGTCCCCCAACTAACCATGGTAGTCTCTGCCCCCAGCTGCCCCCCAGGGGAGCTGACTGGCCAGTTGCCCCCTGAGTGCCCACTAGAGCCTGGCGAACGGCCCCAGTTGGTTCGCCGGCGGCCCCCTGCAGCTCGAGCCTATCCTCCACCACCCTCCAACCCAACACATCATTCCTTGTGCCCTGCTGAGGTAAGCAGATGGGCAAGGAGAGCAAGTCGGGAGTGGGACAGATAGAGAGGAGGGGGAGCCTGGGCAGAGACAGGGTTTTGTCCACAGGAAAGAGAGGCCAAGGTCAGAAGGAACCGAGTCTAAGGAAGGTGGGTTCCTGGTCTGAGGGAAGATGCTGGTCCCCAACTGTCCATATAAGCCTCTCACCCTCTAGAAGGCGAATAGGCCCAGTCCCTCATCAAGACAGGCCCTGCCCCTAGAGGGAATAAGCTCTACCCCCAGGAAGAACCTTCCAGGCCTCCAGTATTGATAGGCTCTGCTACTCCCTGGTTCCTGTACTTGGCCATTTCTAACATTTGGTTCTGTCTCACCCTTGGGTGGACCCCACAGGAGCTCGCTCTTGAGGCCTTGGAACGGGAGGTGTCAGTGCAACAGCAGATTGCGGCAGCTGCCCGCCGCCTGGCCTTGGCCCCTGAGTTGAGTGTGGAGCAGCGCCGACGCCGGCGCCAGGTCCAGGCAGATGCACTGCGGAGGCTGCACGAGCTGGAGGAGCAGCTTGGGGATTTCCGGGCTCGCCTAGGCCTCCCAGTGCTCCCACTGTCCACAGGGGCAGTTATCACCACCCAGGGTATCTGCCTGGGCACACGCCTCGCTCAGCTTAGCCAAGGTGAGCCAGGACCCATCACTCCACCAGTGAAAGCAGAGGAGTAGGCATTGGCTAAGGGACAAGGTAGGGGTGGGTGGGGGAACAGCCAGTGAAAAGCGGGCAGCAGGTAGAACTTAAAGTTTAAGGGACCCAACCAGTAAGAGGAATGGTGATAAACTGGCTCTGGGCAAGAGTGGGGCCATTGGGAACTGACCCATAGTTGCCAGGAAAGTGAGGAGCCAAACCTCTGGTGGTCTGGAATTTAGGTAAAGGTGGATTCTTGGGGAGGGCAAAGCATGGGAAGGAGACTGGCCAGCAGTGTAAGGGGTGGCCCCAGGTCTGGCATTGATGGGCCGGGGTCTCCCCCTTCTCGCCTGTAGAGGACGTAGTTCTGCACTCAGAGAGCAGCTCCCTCTCAGAGTCTGGGGCCAGCCATGATAATGGTGAGGACCCCTGTACCCCAAACCCACCTATCTTTTGATTCTCAGCCCCTCCCTCTTCAGCTCTCCCTTAACCATGCCCTATCCTCCGGTGGGGTCCCCCTCTTCTTCACTTTCAGCCTGCTTAGCCCTGCTCAGCCCTCTGTCCCTTTCTGCTTCCTGAGCCCCTCCCCTTTGCTTTGCTCAAAACTCATCAGGCTCCTCTCATTGAAATCTCCCCCACTTTCTCTCTTCCACCCAGAGGAACCCCGTGGCTGCTTCCCTCTGACTGAGCGCCCCTCACCACCCAAGGCCTGGGACCAGCTGCGGGCAGTATCTGGGGGCAGCCCTGAGCGACGAACTCCATGGAAACCACCCCCGTCAGATCTTTATGGGGACCTGAAGAGCCGGCGCAACTCTGTGGCCAGCCCTACCAGGTGAGGGTGAGCCTCTTGCCTCCCTTCCCCATGCACCAGGGATGGGATCCTAAGCCTGGGCTGGCAGGAGGGCCTGTTGGTGGGGACAGTCTCTAATGTGGATGCCACCTGGACCTTCCTGTCTCTGTCTAGTCCCACACGCTCACTGCCCAGGAGTGCCTCCAGTTTTGAGGGGCGAAGTGTGCCTGCCACTCCTGTTCTCACCCGGGGCGCTGGCCCCCAGCTCTGCAAGTAAGAGGATTCAGGGGGTGGGTTTGAGGACCAGAGAAGGGAACCTAACTGGGAGAGCATTACCAGTGGGTATGGGACATGAAAGGCTTGGCTTTGAAAGGTGAATAGTTGTTTTGATGGAGAAGAAGTGGTTGAGGATTTGGGACAGAAGCCTCAGTTTGAGTATGAGCTTTTCTGTGCAATTTGGACAAGTCATTTCCCTTCTATGAATTTTGGTCTTCTCATTGGTGAAATAGGCATAATATCTGCCTTTGAGAGACTCTGTGGGCATAAGTTCTGGATAACATGTATTGAGTGCCTATTGACTGCTAGGAATCAATGCTTTACATGGTATCAACTCATTTAATCATCACAAGATCCCTGTGAGGTAGGTGCTGTTGGCATTCCCATTTTATAGATGAGGAAACTGAGACACAGAGAGGTTAAGTGATTTGTTAGTAAATCGAAGACCTGGTATGTGAATCCAGGTAAGTTTGATTCTAGAGTCTGTGCTTTTAACCACTGTACTCTATTGTTTCTTAAATACTAAGTGCCTGCTTTTCTCAGGCTGTGAATAAAACAAAGTCCCCATCCTTTTGGTGCTTGCATCTTCTGATGGTGGCCGTTTGGATGATAGTTTTTGGCGGTTAATACACATAGCGGGACAGAGAGTTCAGGAAAGGCCTAAGGATTAGGACCTCATCATGGAGGAAGTAGGGAGTCATGAGAAGTGCCAGGTCAGATGTATTTGGAAGAGCCCTTTAGCAGGCCCTCTCTTGCCAGTATTTCCTTTCCAGCCCTACACACACTGACAACTCCCTCGGAGCTAATAGCCCCAGGGCCTTCATACATTTTCAATCCCTCTGCCCCCCAGTCTGGGACAGAATCTCTATTGCCCTTTGCATGCCTCTATCTAACACCTTTATGCACACAATTTCTAATCCTGGGTTCATTTGGAGATGGGGAAATGAAGGCTCAGAGGGAGACTTCGTAGAGACCTAGGGCACTCAGCCCATCTGCCTGATATTTCTGACCTTCCTCTCATCACCCCCACCTCCACTCCCTCAGACCTGAAGGCCTATATTCTCGCCAGTGGTCCGGCAGCCAGGACTCCCAGATGGGCTTCCCCCGGGTGGACCCGGCTTCTGACCGTGCCTCCCTCTTCGCAGCTCGCACCCGCCGCAGCAACAGCTCTGAGGCCCTACTAGTGGACCGGGCAGCTGGCGGGGGAGCTGGCTCCCCACCTGCACCTCTGGCTCCCCCTGCCACTGGTCCCCCAGTCTGCAAGAGCAGTGAGGTGCTGTATGAGCGCCCCCAACCAACCCCTGCCTTCTCCTCCCGAACAGCTGGCCCCCCAGACCCTCCCCGGGCTGCCCGGCCAAGCTCAGCTGCCCCTGCCTCCCGTGGGGCTCCCAGGCTCCCACCTATGTGTGGGGACTTCCTCTTGGACTATTCCCTGGACCGAGGCCTGCCCCGAGGTATCGGTGGGTCAGGCTGGGGGGAGCTGCTGCCTGCAGCTGAGGTCCCAGGACCCCTCTCCCGCCGGGATGGGCTCCTTGCCATGGTTCCAGGCCCACCATCTGTGTATGCAGCTGACGGCAGCAGCCCCCTCCTCCGTAGCAAGGACTCCCACACCCGTGCCACCCGCACCAAGCCCTGTGGCCTCCCCTTGGAGGCTGCTGAGGGTCCAGAGGTGCATCCAAACCCTCTGCTGTGGATTCCCCCACCCACCCGTATTGAGCGCAGCGGCCATAAGAATCTTGCCCTGGAGGGGCTTCGGGACTGGTACATCCGGAACTCGGGACTGGCTGCGGGGCCCCAGCGCCGGCCTGTGCTCCCCCACATGGTCTCACAACACCCGCCCTTCCTCCATGCCCGCTGCTATGAGGTGGGCCAGGCGCTGTATGGGGCCCCCAGCCAGGCGCCCCTCCCGCACTCGAGGAGTTTCACGGCGCCCCCTGTCTCTGGCAGGTATGGGGGGTGCTTTTACTGATGGGTAGGGGTCCCTGAGGCAGATGGCAAGGGTCTCCAGGCCAGGGGGCAGCTAGTCATGAGAGCTGATGGCTTGGACCATGAGAGTTGTAGCTGCAGCCTTGGTACAGGGTCACTGGGCCCTTCCCGACCTACATTAGTCCATCGGGTCTCGGTGGAGGGGTTTCTTGGGCCCTGGTAGCAGCAGTTCTTTACTAAGCTATGGAGGAATTTTAATATTTTAACAACCAGTGCATGTCAGCTGAAAATGAGCCTTGGAACCGGGGTGCTGGGAGGAAGGGGCGTCATGTGTCCTTGCCGTTTTCTTCCTCTTTTCACCATACTCCATGCTTGCAAGCCTCAAGGTGCTGTCTCCTGTGCCTGCCTCCACCTCTTTAACGAGCCTCTTTTCCTCTCTTTCTGTGTCTTGTTTGTCTTTTCTTCTCTTCTCTGTCTTCCCATCCTGTCCTCTGGATTCCTGCTGCCCCTTCTAAAGATACTACGCGGACTTCCTGTACTCCCCGGAGCTGAGCGCTCGTTTAAGTGACCTGACGCTAGAGGGGGAGCAGTCCTCCAGTTCTGACCCTCAGACCCCAGGGACACTGGTGTGACCCCTTCTGATATACCCTTGTTGGCCTGGGCATGACTCCAGTCTGGGGAGCATTCAGCTGACCTCACTGAGTCCTGGGGTGTGGTTGCTCCTCTAGGTCCTGGGGCTGCCAGCCTGATCTTCCAAGGCCCCCAGCTCCCTGTGGACTCATGAAGGTGTCTGATGCCCTGCTTTTCCTCTCATACTGTGCTAGGAACTGGGGGCCCTCGGCCAGCTTAAAAGAGGGACGATGTGTAACAGGGACTCTAAGCCCCTTCCTCCATTTCTGTTTACAGTTGTGATTTAGGTTTTCACTGTCTTCCCCCAACACTAGACGTTTTATAAAAGGGAAACTGTGATTTCGTCTGGTTGAGTTCATTCCTGTCCCCATGCCCAGCCTGTTCCATTCAGGAACCCCCTCCACAAAATGGACCATAGAGTCACAGGGCTCTGTTTGGGGCAGCCAGGGACTCTGGTGTGAACAGAACTCTCTGCCACTTCCCACCAGGTCAGTTCTTAGAGAAGTGGGCAGAGAACCCACATTCGGAAGGACTGAAGTCTGGGTGGGAGGCTTGGGTTCATTTTCCCACCCCAGGGGTACCCGAAGGAGCCCCAGTCCCTGTCTGCCTGTCTGTGCCCACTGCCTCTGCCCCCAGGGTGAGACGGCCTGGCCTTTGGCCGCAGCCTCTGCCCTAACTATCCCCAGTCTGGAAGGCCAAAGGGCAGAGCCATCAGGTGTATTGTGTCCTGGGATGCTGCCATGATGGAACCTGGCACTTGGTAGATGCCAATAAAATCCTCAGGTGACATCTGGCCACAGGCTGCCTCACATCTTCCTTGGCTTTCTTTCCATCCACCACTTTTTAAACAAATCTGCACAAGCTGTGTTTCCTATATCTCTCTGTGACTTTCTGGAGCTGGGGGTTCCCCCACCCCCTTTCCCTGGTGTTAAACTTTTCTTTTTGTACCAGTGGATCTGGGCCCAAGACACTATCCACACTGGAAGAGGATTTCTAGAATAAATGTGTAAACTGAATCCATGTGTTGCTCCTCTCTCTGCCTTGCCTTGGGGCCCACACCTGTAGTTAAGACCACATGTTTTTATAACACCTAGTAACACTACAGAAACAGCCTGAAATAATGTCATCCACTTTAGTTTTATTTGCTTTGTGACGTGAGGCAACTTCTTTCCCTGTGTGCACTAAGACTTATAGCCAGCCCTGAACAAGAGCCCTTAATAATGCAAATGATGATGGGAACACTGCATGCCCTTAACTACCTTGTGTGTTAGTGCCACTCTGGAGGTAATAGGTTCCAGGAAGGAACCGAGATCTCACCCCTTTGGCCCACATATTTGACAGAGACCCAGTCAGAAAGTCTAGCAGAACTGAAAAGCAGGCCACTCTGGCCATTGAAATGCAGACTTTATCCAGGAGGCCCAATTGGCTTGAACAATGCAACAACATTTATTGTTGCAGCAACACTGATATATATGCCTCATTCCACATTGGGGCTATCCCCACCCACCCCACCCTGTGCTCTCACCAACTGAAGAACCTTTTGGGGAAGGAGCGGAATCTCTAAACAGAAGTGGAAGGAGGCAAGTGGGACTGGGAGCATTGGAGTCACCTGGTACCAAGGGTTCAACAGGGTCAGGATATCTGACTTCCACCCAAACTGGGGCTGGGAACACTTGGGTCCTGGAATCAAGATTTGGCAATGCCTCGATCTGGGTTCAAAGCTGGGGTGGGATCTAGAAAAGCCTTGGTCTAGGGTTCAAGATTTGAGAATGCCTTGGTTCCACACCCCAGCGTTGGAGCTGAGACCAGTAAGTTCCGGATTGGGGATGAGGGAGTGTCTCAGTCCAGAGTTTGATGTTGACCATGAATGCTCGGTTCTCCAAGGCCGTTTTGTGCTGGATGTGAGTGGATCTGGGTCCCAAGTTCAGGGCTAGGTAAGACTCTGGTTCCCTAGGTAATGGATCTGAGGAGAGCATCACAGATGCTCGGCTTTTGAAACTGGGCAAGGGGCTCCTATTTTAAGGGCTGGGAAAGGGTTCTGAATCTTGGGTACTCGCCAGGGTGGGGGTAGCATTCTCCAGGTCTTGGGTACAGATTCCAGGCCCCTAGGATCCAGCTTCCTGCTCTTGTCCCAGAGCCTCCAGTAGCAGCCCCATCGGCGTCCGCTTGAGACCAATGCTCTCAATCTTGTTCTCGATCTTGTTCTTGAGGTTGCGCAGACGCAGCGAGGCATGCACCAGGATCACTATGGGCAATACCAAGAGGAATGGAGTCAGTGGGACAGGACATAAACCTTTAGCCAGTGGGGGCCCACAGAGGAGAACTGGGGCACAAGCAGGTCAATGGAGTGGTCAGTGGCCAGGACAACTCTGATCCTGATTGTGTGACTGAGTAACGTGCTTTGCAAGAGGGGCGTGGCCAGGGAGCGTGCACGGCAACGGGAACGTGGCCGGCAGAAGACACTTAACACCAAGAGTGAAGTCCGGAAAGGAGGTATTAAGGAGGTATTCCCAAAAGAGAGGAGCGAACCCAGGGAAGGCGGTTTGTAAAGGGGTGTGGCCATGTCCGCCGGGCCTCCCAGCCCTCTCCAACCCGGAACCAGGGCAGGGCCGGCCTGGCGCCACGCGCATGCGTCAGGCGTGTTTCTGGCTATTAGGGTACTGGAGACTCACAAAGCACGGGCCCCGCGATGCTGAGCAGGAAAGTGCAAGCGCCCCCCGTCGCCCAGAGAACCAGGAGACCGACGGCAAGCACTGCGGCCAGACAGGCGGCGGGATGATTGCGGCGGCAGCGACGCACGGCTGCGCGAGTCTCAGCCGCCCATACTAGCACCCCGAGGGCTAGCGCCACTACCAGCGCGCTTAAGAGGGTGTGCAGCGGGCGCGCGTACCTGCGGGGACAATAGAATTGAGCTAATCGACCAGTAGGGGGGAGGGTCGTCTGGCCTCCGAGCCTTCCAGACCACCGTGCACCCGATCCCAGGCCCCAAGAGCTTTGTCCCCTTTCTCGGGACCCTCCCGCCCCGGAAAATACTCCCACCAGCCCTGCCCCCAACAGGTCCATCCTCCAGGGCTTCCGACTTCCAGGAGCCCTGGACTCACCCTGTGGACCCTTGTTTCTTTTCAATCCCACAGTTTCATCTTCCTAAGTAAGCTTCAGACCCTCCCATCCCGCTAGGCTCCTTCCCTGCTCTTTCCTTCTGACCTCTACCCCCGCAGGGGCCCCTTTCCAGCACCCCGCCCCATCCTGCCCCCAAAACCACCCTTTGAGCCCAACCCTTGCAGATTCTTTTTCCAGGCCTTCTTTAATCAAACATTTCCCTCTCTCCAGGTCCAGGATCCTTACAGGACTCCCTTCCAGGCTTCCTCCCCTTCAAATTAGCCCCTCCAGGTTTCCATTTCACTATAGATTCCTCCCTCCATCATTGTTAGAACCACTTCCAGGCTTTAGGTCACACTCTTAACTTCCAACCCCACTCAAGTCCCTCCTCCAGGTTCTCCCTTCCTCTCTAGTCTCAGGCCTTTCATCCCTGGGTTCTCCCTCTTGGCTCAAGTTCCCCAACAGGTACCTGCTCCTGCTGCGTTCCAATCATAGCCAGGCTCCCCTCCAAGACCAGATCCTCCACAAGTCCACGCTCCACACTCTTCAACTTGACCACTGAGGCGTATGTCCCTGTCGCTGTCCTAAGGCCTCCAGAGCCGCCTTAATCTGGCCCCATCACTCACATCGCCCCGCTACTCCCAGATACACTCACGTCCCACTTTCAGGCCCTCCTTATCTTCAGGTCCACCTCCCAGCCCACACTTTCTCCATCCTTCCCAGGTCTTCCCTCCAGTCCCTCTACCCACCTCGTGCCCACCTCAGCCAGACTCTATCCCGCCCCAGGCCCTTCTTATAACTAGGTTCCACTCCCCTCAAGTTCTCCCTCCCATTCTCCGTAAGCTTTCCATCTCTATTGAATTCACCCTTCCAGGTCTTGCAGCCCCCTCAAGTTACACATCCCGGTTCTCAGAATCCCGCGGGCCCACCCTCCATGCCCTAAAGGCGTCTCAGGCCAACTGCCGTCTCCCTCCCTCCCTCACCCGGCCAGAGCGAGACCGAAGCCGAAGCCGACAAGGTAGTTCGTTTGATAGTAGAGGAGGTTGTTGATGACGCGGTGGCACCATCGCTGCGGATTGCATGGATCCGGGGCCGCCAGACGTGCCGACCCCAGAATGAAGTCATCCAGGGCGCGTAGCGGTGGCAGCCGCACCTCCGACATCCTGCGAATCGATGTAGGTGGACCAGCCAGAAAGAGCAGCCGGACTACAACAACCGTTACACCCCGCGCCACCCGGGCGGACACTGGGAAATGGAATCTGGGCGGGGCGGCTGCTATGCTGCCCGCCTAGGTGGACTGCGCAGGCGCAGCAACGCACATGACCGGAAAAGCAAAGACGCCTGAACTTTAAGGTAGCGGGGGCTGCCAGGAAACCAAGCCACGGTCGCGGGCGAGACGTTCCCATCCACCCACCGGGTGGGGGCGCCAAGGAAACTGTTTCGAGCAGCGCTGGCAGCGCAAGCACACAGTAGTCAGACATTCAAACGTGGCAGAGATGAAGGCAGGAACTATTAGAAGGACCGGAGTAGGATCCCACCTTCTCCAGTCTTGGTCCTAGAGGGTCACAGCTTTCCTGGAAACTGCTGCAGGACCTTTTCAGCCTCATCTCCTCCAGGCCCCACCCCCGAGGTCCAGCCATAAATATTAATAAGGGCTTTTTATTCATATTCATCACATCAGAGATTGGCTCTTTCTGGGAAGTTGTTTTTTTTTTGTTTGTTTTTTATCCCCACAAGTTGGATTAGGGCAGTCCCTCTGGGTCCCTAGTAGTTTTTTCCAGGTTGGAAGCCCCAGGGCATCTGCTGCCTCCCTGGGTCCCTGGCCTGGCCCTGTGGACACACAGTCCTCAAAGACACAAAATCAAGAAGTGCTTAGGAGAAGTGCTTGAGGGAAATGAGCTGTTTAGGCATTGCTCTGTGGAAGGAAAGTGGGCGCCAGCCCCATTACTGCTTGCTAGCTGGGGCTTCCAGCACTCCCACCCCAACAAATGCTTTGCACTCTGTCACTGCGGTTCCTTAGCACAACCCACAGGGTCCTTAAAAGTCATCATCATCACAGATGTCAAGATACACATCGAAAGCCTCTCTGTTGCAGTTTCCATCAGGAGTGAAGACATATTTATGGAAGGTCCCATCTACACAGATGGCTGAAGGGGGAAAAGATCAGTAAAAGGTTAGAGGCTGCCAAAGTCGCACACTCCAATCCTCTCTGGTGTCCTATGGCCTATGGTCCCCCTTTCAGGCCTTTGCCCACATACCCATCCCCCTCACCGACGATGCAGTTGAGCCACCCATTCTAGCTTTCTCAGGTTTCTCATTCCCAAAAATTCTTTCAAGTCCAACTTGCTGGTCTTTGCCTATGCACTACCACCAGTCAAGGGATAGTCTCACTCACCAATGACAGAGTTGACGCTCTTGGAAGTGTTGCGACCGAAGGCGCAGATGCAGGCTGACTCGGCAGGCACGGTAAAGCTTGCCAGGCTCCACTGAGAGTCCACATACTGTCCAATCATAGGCCCCACCTTGCCCACACGAGCCAGCCTGCAAGCAGTACTGGCTAGGCCCAGGTGTGGTACACGGGCAGGGGGATGAGGACATAGCAGGGTGGGGCAGGGGTACTCACGCGGAGCGGCGGTTGAGGCGGGTATCCTTGAGAGCAAAGATATGGACCGTGCCCTTATCACTGGAAGCGCACAGGAAGGAAGAGTCATGGCTGAAGTTGATACTGTAAGACAGACCGGCAGATGCCCACGTTATGTGGCATGGGGTCACCGGCCCACCATGCATACCCTACTCAGTGCTCACCAGTAGAGGGTGGCGGGGTCAGTGCCTCGGCGCAGTTCCACTAGTTTCTCTTTGGACTGTGTATCAAAAAGGCGAATGAGGGTGCCCTTCTGGGAAGCCGAGGCCACTACAGTGCCTGGCTGGTTTAGGGACACACAGGCCACGTCGCTCTGATGTGCATTGATGGTAAACGGAGCAGATGAAGTGCCAGGCTTTGTGCTTGCCAGGTCCTATAGTGGGAAGGAACAGTTTAGGCTTGGGGAAGTATGGAGGGCAGGGTCCCAGAATCCACAGGGAGAGCCAGCCCACCCACCTATCCACCCCTGCCAACTGGATAGCTCACCACAAGTTGCAGACTCCCACACTTGTGTCCTGGGAACACTAGCAGTTGTTTCTCCAGGCTGGGGCAGAGGTCACAGAGCCCTAGGATATGAGGATTGGGGGGTGGGAGGAAGGGTGCTGTTGAAGGGGAAGTAGGGGCCAGGCAGTCTCAGAATGGACAGAGCTGGCTAAAGGCTGGACTTTACCATTCCATGGTACTCATTACCTACAGAACCATCAGGGGGCAGCCCACAGCTGTGCTCTCCAACAGCGAGGCAGATCCCCTTCCCTGCCATGCAGCTGTGACAGCCTCAGGAGGCCCAGGGATCTCTGACAAACTGACCTATGTACTTACTAGGTGCTTTTGCTCTGTTATCTGGGGCACTCAGGGGTGGGGCAGGGCTAAGGGTGAGGAGAGAGAACTGGCTAAGGGATAGAAAGATGGATAGACTGGGAATGTGAGCATTTCAGGACATCTGGGTATCTCTGTGGAAAGAATCCCTCCCTGCCCCTCTTTCCCTATTTCTCTCTGAGTGCCCCTTCCATTTTCTCATTTCTTCCTCTCCATCCCATCCACTGCCTCCTTCCCTTACACCTGCATATCTGGATCCTCTCACCCTTTGGGTTGTCCCGGGTGTCGAACTCAAACAGCTTTCGGGGATTGTCGGGGAAGGAGTACACGTAGATGCGGTTCCTCAGCACAATTATGATTCTGTGGGCATTACACAACATGGGACGGCCATGAGGGGAGGGCAGGATGCTTAGGTGGGACTAACCCTCTCGCTTGCTTTTGGAACCTCTTACCTTCCCCATCCCCAGTCCTCCTCAGGCTTACTTGTCATGGCGCATGCGCACAGCCAGCACTGGTTTGGTGAAGGTGAACTCCAGCACCAGCTTGTCCTTGGAGTCCTTGCCCTCCCGGGCATCGTCCCAGATCAGCACTGCTGGGCAGGTGGGTGCATTGTCCGGGCCAAGGTTTAGGGTGAGGGGCAGCCCTGGTGACACAAGACCCACCCCTACTCCCCATGGGACCTCAATTCAATTGTTTAACCATTCGCTAATACCCAATGTGAGCCTCACACAGCACGAGCACTTGTGGATGTGATTCCTGAGAGAACAGGTTCTAGAACTGTTATACCCATTTACAGGTGAGAAAACTGAGGCTTGAAGGGATTGAGTATCTGGCCAAGGACCTCACAGCCCATTAGCAAGCAAGCAGGGACTTGCAGCCAAGCCTATAAATTCTCATCGGCAACTATTTCTGCCTCTGGGGTCCCAGTCCCTACTCCCAGGAGATTTCTGTGAGAAATCCTAGGCTCTGTGACTTGCCTAGGATGAGTCTCTTGCTATGTCCTGATGGGATCAACAAAAACCCTCAAAACAAGATGGCACTTGAGGCTCAAGGCAAGTGAGCACTGGGGAGATAGCTCTAAGATGTTAAAACCTATTGGATGTGTGACCTTAGATAAGTTATTTAACCTCCCTGGGCCTCAGTTTCTTCATCTGTAAAAATGGGGATAATGATACTTCCCACCACACAGTTACTGTGAGAATTAAATAAGTTACTACATATAAAGTGCTTAGAACAGTACCAGGCTCACAGCATGTGCTCTATAGGTTAAGACATGACATACAGGAGACATTCAATTAATGTTTGTTAAATGAAGACAAAACATTAAGCTTCTCAATCCATAAGAACCATGATTTCCAAGCCGTAGGCCTCACTATATGACTCTAAAGTGCTCTGACATCTTCATCTGTCAGTGCCTTCAGGTGCCTGGGGGAGGCCAGGATTCCAGGGAATCTGGGCCAAGGGCAGGATGGGATGAGGGCACTTACCTGAAATCTCTGAGAACTTGGGGCTGCTACCACCACCCACCAGGGCCAGGAGGTTGGAGCGGTGCAGCATTTCCACCAGGCCCATGCTGCCTACCTGCTCATGGTCTGGACAAGGACAGGGTGTTAGTAAGGGGTGGGAGCCAATGTCCAGCCCATCCCTTTGCCCCTCCCCCACTGATAGCTCACCCAGATGCCCTTTCTCCATCAATGGCTCCACATTGTAGATGCGCACACCTGTTTCCATGGCACAGCAAAAGCAGCCTGAGGGATGAGAGGAATCCAGAATGCCTCAAAGGATGCCCAGGTGGGAAGCAAGGGATGCTTAACACCCACTTCTGGCCATTCTCTCTCCTTCCCTCCCTCCCTCTCACAAAGGACCAGGCACAAGTCTTTCTCACTTTGGTCTTGGTTGAAACACAGGCTGGTCACTCCTCGAAGTGGCTGCTGAGTCATGATCCAGGATTGCTTCCCTAGACACAAATGGGTATTGGGTTGGACAGAGTCCTGGGGTCTGCCCTCTGAGTCCTAGAACTCCTGTCCCTAACTGACTCCTTCTTTCTCCTCCCACTCTGCTACCTACTAACCCCAGCAGGACTGCAAAGAAGACAAAAACAGGGGAAAAGAGTCTTGGTGACTCCACTCTAAGTTCAAGACCCCTAAGACTCTAAGTTCAACTCTAAGTTCAAAGAGCATGGCCAGGAACCTCCCTATCTTGTCACATTTGGCTAATACCAGCTCCAAGCCTACCCTGACCTGGACTCCCGACCTCCTCCTTACTCCCAAGCCATCACTGTTTGTCTGGAAGTAATAAGGTAGGAGATGCCCCAGTGATATCTCCTCTCCACCCCTAGGCAATCTTGGCCCTAATGCCCAATATGGCTGGAACCACCTCCTACCCACTTCTCATCTTCACACCTGGAGCTAGCACCCAATTCCACCTGTTAACAAATGTGGAAAGAGGGCTATGACACCCACCTCTTCCTGCACCTCCCTGACCTGGCCCTGAGACTGGCTACCGTCAGGAACTCCCCTCCTCATGCTCTCTGACCACCCCTTCCCCCAACCTATTCTATTCCACCACCCCAGAAAGCTCACACCATTCCTCCTCACAGGCTTCCCCAAACCCCTTCAAGGTCCCATACCTACCTCGGGATGATCTCATCTTATGGCATGCTAACTTCTGCCCAATCAGGGATGGATGTTTCCCCAGATCACCTTATACCCTAAACACCCTACTTTGGAATTGCCTATCACTCCAAATCCCCCAGCCCTGGGACATCCCCTTCCATGTGCTCTGCTGTGACTGACTCCAACATGGGCTGGCTTGGACCTACCCCCCAGGAATCCTGTCCACCTAAGATTTGTGGATGAAAAAGGGGTTCTACAGAAAGTAACTTCACAGAGTGACCTGTCATAAATTCCTAACTGGGCAGGTCATGGCGGGTAGTCACATCACAGGCATGTAACTTCTTTAGTCAAAAGCTTATCAGTGCCTTAAGCAAGCCCTGTCCATTGTTTTTGTGCATCTTGGTTAACACACCTTTGCAATGCTCTCTTTCAGATCTCTCCTTCTAAAGTGTGAGGCACATAATCTTAATTATCCTGTAAACCGTTCCCCACCTTGCTTTCTCCCAGCTTCATGTAATCTTCCTTACATTCTCCCTTTAAACTCAAATGCATAAAAGAAACTGCAAACTGCTCTTTTCCAAAGCATTTGAAATCTTGCTTTCCAGTAACTGTCATGAGTTTTGGCTCAAATAAACTCTTATAAAAATTCTCAACAGGATGGACGTTTCTTATGTTGACAAATTCCTCCTCCAGACCTCTAATATCCCCCCTCAGAGGGCCCCCGGGGACACTTACCTGCCCCCATAGGGCAGACCCTTACTTTATGGGGACACACCTCCCAAAGGCCCTACCTGGGCCAGCTCTCTGAGCCCACCAGACTCTTGCTTCCCCAGGACCCCCTTAGATTTCTGTCCTGGGGCCCCCAGCCACTCCCTTCAAACCCCAATCTCTCCAAGACCTTTGCCCGGGTATGCCTCCTATCCTCCAGGCCCAGGTCTCTGTTGCCTCTCCTCTGTACACGCCACACTTCACTGGGACCCGCATCGCTCCCCAAAACTATCCATTCTAACAGACAGCCCACCTTCCCCGGATCCTTTTTTTTGAACTGTCATTCAGAAAGAGACCATACCACCCAGAACCCCTGCCCCGGGGATGCCTCACACCAAGCACCCCCTCTGGCATTTCTCATGTCCAGACAGCACGCAGCTAACACCAGCACTCACTCAGATCCCTGTCCACCACGTTCCCCATCCACAAGACCCCTGCTCTAAGGCCCCCCCAGCCTGTCGCCGAACCCTAACCAATTCTGGGGTCAAGCCCCAGCTCCCCGCCACCAATACTGACCTGACTGCCGCGCCTCCCCAATCCCAGGCCCAGGTCTCGGTGCCGCCCGCGGCCCGGCTTTCTGACCTCCTGGGCCTTGACACCCAGCTCCGGTGTTTACATCAGGTCTCACTTCCGGGGGAGGAAATTTGTCACCGGAAATGACTCATCCTGGTCAGATGAGGAGGCCACAGCCCTCTTTGTTTAGGTTTTAGGTCTTTGGAGCACCGCGAGTGAAAGCGGCATCATCCTAGGAGGGTGCGGGGAGCGGAGGAGGCTTCGCAAGTCCATGAGTGTCTGAGGGAACCAAGGAGTGGGTGAGGGAACCCTCCCCTCGCCGAGCAGAAAAGGGCCAAGGATTTCCCACCTCGGTCTTGCTTGGAGAACTAAAGGCGTTAACCTTCTGGGCTAACGAGACTTGGACCTCTGAGGTGGCTAGAGTGGCCGCGCCCTAGTAACAATACATAGTCTTCCCAAACTCCTAGAGAGGCGACTGAGAACTCTCCTGGAGGGGGCGGACCTAGAAACCTTGAAATCTGAGACTATCCACCCTTGGCCTGGGGAAACCAGGGGTGGTATTCTCCCGCCCGGCTCTTCGTTTTATTTACAAAACGAACATGGTGTTTTGATTGCTGGAAGTATAAATGTTTAGGGGGAAAAAAAAAGACGCCCATTATGTACATACTGGAAATAGTTTTTCGACATTTAAGTTTTGAGATAATTGTGTATTCACATGTAGTTTTGAAAACTAATACAGAGAAATCCCATGTACTTTAACGATTTCCTCCAAAGGTAAGATGTAAAACTAGTAAAGTATTACATTCAGGATATTGACATTGGTATAATCCACCCATCCTTTACTTTTTTCCCAAGTATTGTTTAAAAAATTAATATATAGTGGACATCTGTTAAATTCATCCTTTTTAACTGCTTCACAGTATTCAGTGGAATAAATGTAGCATTGTTCAGCTGTTCCCTTACTGATGGCCATCTATCTAGGTTGTTTCGTGTACTGTGTTGTAAACATCCACGCTGTGACTCCATTGCTATGCTCCTAAGCAAAGCCAATCTTTTGGCTTGCTTCAGGCTCTACTTTCTCATGTACCAGATTATATTTAGCTTAATTCAGTTTGGCTTCTGTCACTCCCATGTCTCTGAGACTGCTCTTAACCAGATCACCAATAGTTTGCCAAAGCAACAGTCACTTCTCTACCCTCTCCCGTGACAGCCCAGCACATCCGCAGTTTATTGTTTTCACCCTCTTGGTTTTCTCCTTTATCTCTAGCTAATCCTCCACCTTTATCCAATTTCCAAATATTGGAGTATCCTTGGATATGATTCTGGCTCCCTTACTTTTATAGACAATATTGTATCCCTAGGTGACTTCATCTTGTCTCATAGCCTTAATTATTGCAAATATTTGGAAGACTCACTAATTTAGGCTTCTATCCTAGACCTCTTCTGATATATAACACCAGTCTCATATATGCTATGGCCTGTTTGACATGTTCATGTGGATGTCTCATAAGGCATCTCAAGCTTAACCCATCCAAATAGATGTCTCGAATTTCCCTGGCTCAAACACCCTCCTGTCTCTCTCATTTCAACCAATGGCACCACGACAGTCAGTCTGTTACTCAGACTGAAGAGCAGATATATCATTCTTGATTCTTGTCCGTTGTCATTGGCAAATTCTCTTGGTCTCACTGTCAGAAGGTGTCTTAAATACAACCTCTGTTATGCACTGTCAGTCAAGATGGAGTAATGGGGACCAAATTTGCACTCTCACATGAAACAACTCCCTCTCCCCCCCAAAAAAGAAAACCCAGACAAAATACATGAAACAATGGTTTTCAAGACATAGACATCACGCAATGAAGGACAGTGACCCCTGAGAAATGAGAAACGAGATGAGACCTACAGTTGCCCCAGCATACCCCTTGGAGAGTTTCCATGCTATGGCAATGGAATAATTAGCCCTAGACTTAGTACTGCTCCAGACCCACTTAAATCATAAAAGGAAGACACTGAAATATAAAACTGTTTCCAAGTATCTCAGTATAAAGGTCAGGAAGGTTTATAGGAATAATAATAATAATAATAGTAATAATAATAATAATAATAATAATAATAAGAAGAAGAAGAAGAAGAAGAAGAAGAAGAAGAAAAAGAAAACCCAGCACCTAAAAAGGTAATATTTACAATGTCTGTTATCCAAACAAAGGTGACCAGGCATAACAAGAATTAGGAAGTACATACTACAACATGGAAGAACATTGAAAATAGTATGCTAAGTGCAAGAAGCCAGTCACAAAGGATGACCTGCATATTGTATTATTCCATTTATAAGAGATGTCCAGAATAGGCAAGTCCATAGAGACAGAAAGTAGATTAGTGATCGCCTAGGGCTGGGGGGTGGGGTGAGGTGATTGGAGAGAAAAGAGAAATGACTGATAAGAGGTATGGGGTTTCTTTTTGGGGGTGATGAAAATGTTCTAAAATTGATAGTGGTGATAGTTGCACAACTCTGTAAGCATACTAAAAAAATACGATTATGAGCTGTGGGATAATTTCAAGTGGCCTCATATGCAGGGAAATATAATCCCCAAATGAGAGGAGGGGGACAGAAAACATATTTGAAGAAATAAAACTTTCTGAAATTAATGAAAAATATAAACCCATAGATCCAAGAAGTTCAATGAACTCCAGCACAGGAAACATGAAAAATACTACATAAAGGCACATTGTAATAAAATTGCTCCAAACCAATGATACGGATAAAATCTTAAAAGAAGCCAGAGAAAAAAGATATGTTACATAAAGAAGAAAAAGAGAACAACATCAGATTTGTCATTGGAAACAATGCAAACAAGAAGATAGTAGGGCAACATCTTTAAAGTAGTGAAAGAGGAGAGAACATTTTTTTTGGAGGCTCAACTGGGATGTGAATGGAGAGTACTTTCAGAATAGCAGAGTAGGGAACTCCAAAAATCCATTTCTCCATAAAAACAATGAGAACACTGGCAAAAAAAAAAGGGGGTCCAAATCAACTTTTTGAAAACTCTGAAAATTAGTCAAATGCTTGTAATA
Source organism: Pteropus medius (assembly GCF_902729225.1). NCBI lineage: Eukaryota > Metazoa > Chordata > Mammalia > Chiroptera > Pteropodidae > Pteropus > Pteropus medius. The sequence goes on along the minus strand of NW_024351646.1, from coordinate 253,232 downwards.
ATCCAAGGGACATTTATTCAAGAAAAATGGCTGAATCTCAATAAGAGCAAGATTTGTGGAATTTTAATGTGCCTTTTTCCTATCCCTCTCTCCCAGCTCCATTTACCAGTGAAAACCAGCGGCCTAGCAGGATGGAGAAAAATGGGCTTAGAGCTCCCCCAAAAGCTCCATTCCTAGAGAATTGTCATTTCTGGGGAAGGAGGGTCACATGTTAACACAGATAACATTTTTCAATGGAAAAGAACTATCTTCCAAAACAAAAGTTTAGAAGAGTAGCATTGTTTTTACATTTCTGCAAATCTTTTTACTATTTGGCTTAATAGAAGACAGTGTTGTGGCCTGTATAGAATAGACCAAACCAAGTATGCTCTCAAAGGCTGTTTATTAGCCGGCGGCTGTCCTGTACAAAGGAGCAGCCCCGAAATGCCAAGATACAAGGTTTTTAAGCCCTAAATCCCATTCTTCATTCTATCTTAAACAAAGGTCTATTTCTCTCCTATTCACTACCTGTCAACCCACTGGTCAGGTGTGCAAGCGGGGAGTACAGAAGCAGAAAGCTTGTTGTTAGAATGTTATGTT
>NW_024351646.1:205945-215945 GCF_902729225.1 Pteropus medius | reverse complement strand
CAAATAAAGAAGCAAACAATAACAAAAATGGGCAAATTAGTACCTAGAGTTGCTATAATAGGTGATCTAAAATGTCCAGTTTTCAACAAAAAATTATGCGACATGCAAAGAAACAAGATAGTGTGACCCATATGTGGGGGTTGGTGGGGAGCAGGTAACAGAAACTGCCTGTTAGAAGCCCAAATGTTGGACCTAGAAGATAAAGACTTCAAAGTAGCTATTACGAATTTGTTCAAAGAAGTAAAAGAAATCATGTAGAAAGACTTAAGAGAAGGTATAACAATATCTCGTCAAATAGAGAATGTCAATAAAGAAGTAAAATTACACACACACAAAAAAATAATAATGACTCAATGGAAATCCCAGAGTTGAAAAGTACAATAACCATAATGAAAAAAATTCACTAGAAGAGCAAACAGTAGATTTGAATTGGCAGAAGAAAGAATCAGTAAGCTACAGGAGAGATCAATACAGATTATGCAGTCTGAAGAACGGACAGTGAAAGGAATCAAGAAAAATGAACACAACATCAGAGAAACATGAGACAACATTAGGTGTGCCAACATATGTGTAACAGGAGTACCAGAAGAATGGAGACAGAGAGGAGCAGAAAAATTATTCTAAGAAATAATAGCTAAAAACATTCTAAATTTGATGAATAAACTTTAATCCACATGTCCAAGAAGCTTAATAAACTCCAAGTAGGATAAATGCAAAGAGATTGGTACCCAGACATAACTTAGTCAAAATGTCAAAATCCAAAGAGAAAAACTTGCAAGCACAAATGTAATTGTAGAATCGGTTCAAAATGGTCCTATCCTGTTTAATGAGATACTGAGTTGCTTTTCAGAGACAACGGACCAAGACTGCAAGTAATGCAGCCAGGACATGTGCAGAGGAGAGAATTTTGGCTTCCAGCTGCACCAGAACCAAAGTCTCATCCCCATGGAACCAAAGGACTAGGACGCGACCGGAACTTGAACACTGGAACCCTTCCAGAAGCCAAGGGTCCATTGTTAAGGAAGTTCCAGTGTTGATTCCCCTTGACCATAAATGGCCAAGTTCCAGGGGACCTCCAATTAAAACTTGCCCCACCAGAACTTTCACATACCTGTTCTCTCTAGCACCTTAAAAAAAACTTGGCCTGGTCCAGTGAGCAAGGTAAGGATCTGAGGCACCACCAGGTCTCCCATCTTCTCATTTGGTGCCTTCATGATCAATAAATCTTTCCTTACTCTGAACCCTGACATTTTGAGTTTTGGTGAAGCATCAGGCACACAGACTTTGGTCCGGTAACACAAAGAAGTAAAACCACTCGTTAAAAGGCATCCACATTGGAAAGGAAGAAGTAAAACCATCTGTATTTACAGGAGACATTATATAGAAAACCCTAAGGACTCCACTAAAAAGCTGTTAGCACTTATAAGCAAGTTTGGCAAGGTTACAGGGCAGATCAATATACAAGATTCAATTGTATTTCTATAGACAATATAAAAATGAAATTAAGAAAATAATTCCATTTACAGTAGCCTTAAAATGGGAAAATAACTAGGTATAAATTTAACCTAAGGAGTGTAACAAATGTACTATGAAAACTACAAAACATTGTTGAATTAAAGAAGACTTAATTAAATGAAGAGATATCCATTATTGACTTGTCCTGGATTCTCAGCCTGGCCCTGTCCATTGCTCTCCAGCAGCTTCCATCTTCCTCAGCTACCCTGGCCCCCAATTTGTGCTCCCAAGTTTCATTAAGGAGTCTCCAACGACATGAACTTCTCAAGCTCCCCAAAGTACCAAAGGTTTTTAACAATTTACTCATTTGCCATGCTAGGAACTCTGAGTGGGAAGGGGGCCTTGGGACAGGCGACTATCCAAGACATTACTGTCTTTACAGTCCTACACGCTACCGGCTGGGGGATAGAAGAGGCTATGAACGCTGTTAGTGACTCGCCATATAAACAACGTAGGCTCTTCCCCTAAATTAATAGTCTAGCCTCATCGCTTGGAACTCACATCCAGGCCTTGCCCATTATTTAACTACCTAGGGAGTGCCCCCTTAAGGCTCTGCCCACACGAATAACTGTCCCAATTCCGCCTTCTTAAATAATAATCCTGGGCCCGGCTATTTGAATCATCCCTCAGACCTTCCTACCTCCCTCTAAACACGCAGACACCACCCCTCGTATAACACCCTAGGCCCACCCTGGAGGGTGCAACTTCAGGATGTGGCTCCTGAACATTCGAGGCTCAGCCCTCCAGTTAGCCTATAAACCTCAACCATTCCTGATATTTCAAGCCCCGCTCCCAACGCGTTTATATGTGGTCCACTCTCTAGACCAGCATTTCAGGCCCGCCCCACACACTTTTCAGGCCCCACCTTCTCAGAAATGCCAATCCAAGCCTCGCTGACAGGCATAACCATCCATCCTCGCACCCTCAAGTAATATTCCAACACTCACCTACAGCAAACCCTCCCAGTGTCACCTCCTGGAGGAATATGCTAGGATAACCTCAAGGTCCCGCCCCCACCTCTCTCCGAGCTCCGTCCCATCTCCCTCTGAGCCCCGCCCCATCTCCCTCTGAGCCCCGCCTGCCTAGCTCGCACAAGCCTCCTCAGAACCTAGCGGCACTTCGACCCCGCGCCCTGGGAGGGCCCGCCCCCGACACGCACCGTCCTTGGGGCGCAGGCGCAATGTGGCGCCAGCCCTGCGTACCCAGCGCCGCCACGTCGGCCGCAGCTCGGACCGCCAGGGGGCGCGCATTTAATCTTGCCAGAAGCTGCAGGGCGCTAGAGCCAGCCGGCTAGAGAGGGCTGCGGCCTGCGCCCGGCGGGGGAGGGGCAAGAACTGGTCGGCACCGATCCCGAGCCTAGGTGAATCCCCACGCTCCCCGACGTCCGAAGACCTAGAATGTCCCTCAGGGGCCCGGGAGCCTTCGACCACTTCCTCGATAGTTCCGGAGGCCCCCACGATAGCCCTGGAGACGGCTATTTGACTGCAGTATTCCTGCACACTCTGAACATCCTGTGACTATTTCTGGACGTCTACGACTGCCCCTCATAACCCCTGATTCCAAACTCTTCCCTCGCGGTGTAGAGAAGGACCCTGATTCCCCCCAGATGCCCTAAGAGAACACGTTCTGACTCACCCTCTGTGGCCCCAGGACCTCCGACTCCCTCTCCCCCTCCAGATACCCTAGGCAACCTTGATGGCCCAGCATCCCCAGATTGCCCCTCCACTTATCCCTAGAGGCCCCGCCTAAGCCCCGCAATTCACCAGAGACCGTGAATGCCCAGGTGTCCCCACTGACCCCAGGCAGACCCCCCCCGGCACATCTCCCCAGACACTTCTTGAGAGCCACCGGAGCTGGTACGCATCCTCGTGAAGTGGGTGCCGGTGTGGGTTCGGGCATGGGGCCTCGAGCCCTGAGAGGGTCGCTGGGCCACTGCCCGACGCTGCCGTCGCTGCTGCCGTCGCTGCCGCCGCCGCTGCTCGGGCAGGCCTTGTTTACCACCTGTAAAGGGAACCAGGAAGAACAGACAGGCGTGGCGAGGTGTGGCGGGGACGCGCCCCCCACACACACACCCGCGTACCTCTTCTGCTCCCCCTGTGGTCCCTGGTGCCCCCAGCGCGCGGTCCCATGACCTGGAGTCGTCAAGGTGGACGCATGGCTGCCAGCGACGCGTTTTGAGCGCCCGCGCGCGCTCACCTGGCTGCCTGCCCGGGCCTGTCCCGTCCCATGCCCGGCACCTTAGCCTGCATGGTGACCTACCTGGTGGCCAGCAAGGAGCCCTGGCTGTGGGCGCCAGTACTTGGCTTTACTCTGCCACAGACGTGCCTGTTATCCAAGGACCCTAGGCTGGGCACCTCCTTCCATCCAGGGGATGTTCTTATTCCACGTGTGAGAAGGAGAAGTCGAGGCCCAGAGAAAGTAAGGTCTGCGCCCGAGCCCTGACACCTAAAAACTGGATGCAGAACTGGAGCCCAAGGTACCTGGGAATTCTGCAGCCTGCAACAGTGCTTTGCACATAGTAGGCACTCAATAAATTTACAGCGACTGTTTGCCTAAGCCTGTCCCTACTGGGAACCTGGAAGAGTATGGTGGGCTGGGGAAGAAGCACCCTTGGAGCCTTTTGGGCCATGGCAGGGTTTGAAGCCCTGAGCCTGATAGTGTTGGGGGACTCAAACAGCTGGGAAGAGCAGGTCCCCTGGAGAATGAAGGGGCGGTAGGAGCTTGGCCCTGAGGAGGCTTCGAAGACACCTGGGTGAGAGTGGATGCCAGCCAATGAGAGGAGACAAATGAGGCCCCTCCTAGGTTTAAAATTGAGGGGGTCTAGGGACTCAGGCCCCAAGAGGGGAGCACTTGGGCACAGTGCTACTGTAGTGGGAGGAAGAATGGGGAACAGTGAGAGATGGCCTGAGATCACCACTTTGTGGAGGAAGAAGCTGAAGGCTGGAGAGGCTCAAGTACCTGCCCAGGGCCCAGCAGCCAGGCGACAAACAGTGCCCATCTCAGGCAGCTCACCCCCAACACTCACTTGGTCCAATGACTGTTTCACTATGGGCTATGGAAAGCACTGTCCTGACATCCATTCTGGCTGGCTGGGCAACCTCTCTCATCCACCTTTCAGGGGCTGTCTTGGGTGAATGGGGCGGAATGGTTCTTGCTTTCATCCCTTCTCTAGTCCCCTACCTCTCCCATTCTGATCTGACCTTGTCTGAAGGAGAACACACTGGCCTTCCTTCACTGCTGCACCCTGTTCTCTAGATTTCAAGCACTGTAGATGGAGAGGGCAGTTTCCATTCCTGGGCTCGGGGTTTCAGAACCGGTGAATAGGTTAGAGGGGTGTTTACAGACTGGAGAACTAGGGAACAGGAGATTGAGGTTCTGCAGATCCGTGCATGGATGGTCTTGCAGACTGGGGCATGATTGAAAGCTGGGATATGTAGATGGTGAGTGGAGGCTTACAAGCACTGGGCAGCTTCAATGCTTCAGAAATGGGGCAGGGAGCTTGTCAACTGGATGGGGGCTCAAGAGTCTGGAGATGGGGAATTTCTTCCAGACTAGGAAATATTAGTCTTGAGGGAGGTTGTGAAGGAATGGGGGTTCCAAAGACAGCCTCAGGGATGAATTGTAGTGGCACGGGCCCTGGAAGGTGGATGGTGGTTCTCTGAGAGTCAATTTCAGCTGGGCTGTAAATCTGAGCACAGGAGCAAAGATTGAGGTTGAGGGAGCTGTGCTTGGGTCACCAAGGCTGTTGGCAGGGTTGGGAGTCCAGACAGAAGGCAGACACGAGGGTGAACCCTAGCCACTGCTTCTTCCATAGCCTCAGTGTTCTTCTCTGGGAAGTGGGAGTGAGGAGGTATGCATGGTAAACTTGCCTAGAGATTAGGAATAAAACTCCCAATTCACCTGCATTGTGCCCAGCCAAGCTATTTGGTAACAGCCCTGCTGCTTATCTTTAATCAATATTGATTACAGTTAGACTGGACAGGGCCGAACACCCTCTTATTTCTGCTCCATTGTGCATTTTAACGAATGCCCCTCTTAGCCCCATCCACTCATTAATACAAGCCTCTTGACCCTTTTAGCCTCACCTCATTCTTGGACTTAAGTCATTTCCTCTCATAGCCCATCCAATTCTTATTAATTTATTCAAGCTTTTTTTTAACGGATTAATTTTTAATTGACATATGATTTGATAAGTTTTGAACTATGTTTACACTTGTGTGACTATCATTACAATCAAGATAGTGAACATAATGCTCACCGCCAAGTTTTCCCCTGCCCTGTGTAATTCCTTCTTCCTGCCTCTTGTCTCACCTCACAGCCTCTTATTTACATTCTGTCACTGTGCATTTTACTAGATTTTCATATAAATGGAATCATACAGTATATACTCTTTTGGGGGGATCTGGCTTCTTTCACTTATTAATTATTTTGAGATCCATCCAAATTTTTTATTTGTTATTGCAGAGTATTACTAACTTAAAAAGGCCTTTCGAAGTGAGAGGCAAATAAGTATTTATTTGAGATCAATGAAAATAGTTATTCGGGAAATCATTAATTCAAGCAGAAGACTAAATAATGTTCCGAATAGGAGACAAAGGCAATGGAAAGGCATTTTTACTGGTGCAGATAACTTAACATAGTGTTGTTAATTCTAAAAAGTCTGGTAGTCATAACACTGCTTTCTGGTTATCTTTGTAAGTAGTTTGGGGGGGGCACAATATTCCTTTAGACCCAGTCCAAAGGTTATTTTGCCCTATTTTTAACATTCCAAGGTTTGAGGTATAAGACATGCAAGGCAGTTCCTCTAGCATGGCACCTTTGGCTTCATTTTAAAGTGGCTCCATTGTTTACAATAGTATTCCACTGCACGAATATTCCACAGTTTGTTGATCCATTCACATATTGATGGACGTTTGGGTTGTTTTTAGTTTTGTGATATTAACAAATGCTATGGACTGAATTATGTCTCGCCAAAATTCATATGTTGAAGCCCTAACCCCCAAGTCTTCAGGAGGTGATTAAGGTTAAACGATGTTATAAGAGTGGGGTCCTAATCAAATTGGATTGTGGCCTATTAAGAAGAGATGAGTCTCTCTCTGTCTCTCTCTGTCTCTCTGTCTCTCTGTCTCTCTCTGTCTCTCTGTCTCTCTCTCTCTCTCCCTCCCTCCTCCACTTCTCTGTAAGAATACAAAGAGGTGGCTGATTGTAGGCCAGGAAAAGAGCCCTTACAAGAAACCAAATGAGCTAGCATCTTGATCTTTGACTTCCCAGCCTCCATAACTGTGAGAAATTAGTTTCTGCGTTTAAGCCACCTAGTCTATGGTATTTTGTTATGGCAGCCTGAGATGACTAAGACAACGTATAAAGCTGCTATGAACATTTATATATATAAGTGTTTGTGTAGATACATGCTTCCATTTCTTTTAGGTAAATACCTGGGAATGCAATGGCTGGATCATATGTGTGTGTTTAACATTTTCAGATACTTCCAAACTGTTTTCCTAGAGTTGCTATTTTACATTTTCTTCCAGTATATGAGTTCCATTTCTTTCATACCTTCACTGATAGTGGTATAGTGAGTGTTTCTAACTTTAGCCATTCTAATATGTATGTGAATCGCCTAATGATTTTACCCTACATTACCCTAATGACTAATGATATTGAGCATGATTTATGTACTTATCTGCCATCTGATTATATTCTTTGGTAAAGTTTGTGCTCAAATCTTTTGCCTGTCTTATTAAGGGTTGATTATTGTTAAGTTTTGAGCATTCTGTATATATTCTGGATACAAACCCTTTATCAGATAAGTGATTTGTATTTTTGAAGAGAAACTTTGAATTTTGATAACGTCCACCATATCCATTGGTTCCTTTATGAATTGTGCTTTTAATGTCCTATCTAAGCAACCTTTTGCCTAATCCAGTGTCAGAAATCTTTTCTCCTATGCTTGCTTCTAGAAATTTTAGTTTCCAGTTTCATATTTAAGTTCTATGATCCATTTTGAATTAAATATTTGATAAAAGAAGTGTATCAAAGCTATTTTTTGTGTGCCTATGGATATCCAATTGTTACAGCACCATGATCAAAAACTTTCTCCACTGCCTGGGGTCAGTGGGGACACCTGGGCATTCACGGTCTCTGGTGAATTGCGGGGCTTAGGCGGGGCCTCTAGGGATAAGTGGAGGGGCAATCTGGGGATGCTGGGCCATCAAGGTTGCCTAGGGTATCTGGAGGGGGAGAGGGAGTCGGAGGTCCTGGGGCCACAGAGGGTGAGTCAGAACGTGTTCTCTTAGGGCATCTGGGGGGAATCAGGGTCCTTCTCTACACCGCGAGGGAAGAGTTTGGAATCAGGGGTTATGAGGGGCAGTCGTAGACGTCCAGAAATAGTCACAGGATGTTCAGAGTGTGCAGGAATACTGCAGTCAAATAGCCGTCTCCAGGGCTATCGTGGGGGCCTCCGGAACTATCGAGGAAGTGGTCGAAGGCTCCCGGGCCCCTGAGGGACATTCTAGGTCTTCGGACGTCGGGGAGCGTGGGGATTCACCTAGGCTCGGGATCGGTGCCGACCAGTTCTTGCCCCTCCCCCGCCGGGCGCAGGCCGCAGCCCTCTCTAGCCGGCTGGCTCTAGCGCCCTGCAGCTTCTGGCAAGATTAAATGCGCGCCCCCTGGCGGTCCGAGCTGCGGCCGACGTGGCGGCGCTGGGTACGCAGGGCTGGCGCCACATTGCGCCTGCGCCCCAAGGACGGTGCGTGTCGGGGGCGGGCCCTCCCAGGGCGCGGGGTCGAAGTGCCGCTAGGTTCTGAGGAGGCTTGTGCGAGCTAGGCAGGCGGGGCTCAGAGGGAGATGGGGCGGGGCTCAGAGGGAGATGGGACGGAGCTCGGAGAGAGGTGGGGGCGGGACCTTGAGGTTATCCTAGCATATTCCTCCAGGAGGTGACACTGGGAGGGTTTGCTGTAGGTGAGTGTTGGAATATTACTTGAGGGTGCGAGGATGGATGGTTATGCCTGTCAGCGAGGCTTGGATTGGCATTTCTGAGAAGGTGGGGCCTGAAAAGTGTGTGGGGCGGGCCTGAAATGCTGGTCTAGAGAGTGGACCACATATAAACGCGTTGGGAGCGGGGCTTGAAATATCAGGAATGGTTGAGGTTTATAGGCTAACTGGAGGGCTGAGCCTCGAATGTTCAGGAGCCACATCCTGAAGTTGCACCCTCCAGGGTGGGCCTAGGGTGTTATACGAGGGGTGGTGTCTGCGTGTTTAGAGGGAGGTAGGAAGGTCTGAGGGATGATTCAAATAGCCGGGCCCAGGATTATTATTTAAGAAGGCGGAATTGGGACAGTTATTCGTGTGGGCAGAGCCTTAAGGGGGCACTCCCTAGGTAGTTAAATAATGGGCAAGGCCTGGATGTGAGTTCCAAGCGATGAGGCTAGACTATTAATTTAGGGGAAGAGCCTACGTTGTTTATATGGCGAGTCACTAACAGCGTTCATAGCCTCTTCTATCCCCCAGCCGGTAGCGTGTAGGACTGTAAAGACAGTAATGTCTTGGATAGTCGCCTGTCCCAAGGCCCCCTTCCCACTCAGAGTTCCTAGCATGGCAAATGAGTAAATTGTTAAAAACCTTTGGTACTTTGGGGAGCTTGAGAAGTTCATGTCGTTGGAGACTCCTTAATGAAACTTGGGAGCACAAATTGGGGGCCAGGGTAGCTGAGGAAGATGGAAGCTGCTGGAGAGCAATGGACAGGGCCAGGCTGAGAATCCAGGACAAGTCAATAATGGATATCTCTTCATTTAATTAAGTCTTCTTTAATTCAACAATGTTTTGTAGTTTTCATAGTACATTTGTTACACTCCTTAGGTTAAATTTATACCTAGTTATTTTCCCATTTTAAGGCTACTGTAAATGGAATTATTTTCTTAATTTCATTTTTATATTGTCTATAGAAATACAATTGAATCTTGTATATTGATCTGCCCTGTAACCTTGCCAAACTTGCTTATAAGTGCTAACAGCTTTTTAGTGGAGTCCTTAGGGTTTTCTATATAATGTCTCCTGTAAATACAGATGGTTTTACTTCTTCCTTTCCAATGTGGATGCCTTTTAACGAGTGGTTTTACTTCTTTGTGTTACCGGACCAAAGTCTGTGTGCCTGATGCTTCACCAAAACTCAAAATGTCAGGGTTCAGAGTAAGGAAAGATTTATTGATCATGAAGGCACCAAATGAGAAGATGGGAGACCTGGTGGTGCCTCAGATCCTTACCTTGCTCACTGGACCAGGCCAAGTTTTTTTTAAGGTGCTAGAGAGAACAGGTATGTGAAAGTTCTGGTGGGGCAAGTTTTAATTGGAGGTCCCCTGGAACTTGGCCATTTATGGTCAAGGGGAATCAACACTGGAACTTCCTTAACAATGGACCCTTGGCTTCTGGAAGGGTTCCAGTGTTCAAGTTCCGGTCGCGTCCTAGTCCTTTGGTTCCATGGGGATGA